>NC_051863.1:178114168-178486668 GCF_015732765.1 Culex quinquefasciatus
CTATATTTTTCACTCTTCATTCAAAAACGGGTGGCCCACGGTGGGGTTGACCAACGCAACGCGCCTCCACCTTCCTAACCTTGCAACACAACTATTGCCAACTACTACTACTACTAATGACAACCAACGATGACGACGACGACAGGATTTCCTCTGAGCATAAAAGATGCAAGAATGCGAAAGTTGAAGGAGCGCAAACTGGCCAAATCGTCGTCCTCTTACAGTCCCAGCGGTGGTGGTGGCAGCAGCACCTGCAGCAGCCCCAACCCGGTTGGGAGTAACGGGACCGGAAGTGGCGGGACGCAGCCGGGGGCCACCAACGGAGGACATCGGCTGAATGCACTCGGCGTAAGTATTTACGGCGTGGAGTTTTGAATCAACAGAACAGAAAGAAAAGCGGTACCGTTGACCGGGGTGAATCGGGGCTGCAAAAAAACAAATCGCCTCAAATTTTTAAAAATAATCAAGAGCCTTAGATTTTTTATATGAAAAAGAAAAAAATATGTTTTTTAAACAACTTTTTGAAAAACGACCTGCACCGGGACCTCTTACCTGTCTTCCCCCAAAATTTGATCCGGTTTGGTCAAAGTTTAAGTGGAAGAAACGTATCTGTTTCCCATGTTTACAGTCTATTCAACGACTGTTCCAATTCTAGCCTAGTAGACATTGATAATTGCAATGATGTTTTTCTGTCACATTTTTTTGAGGCGTCCAACTTAAAAAAAAAAATTATGAAATCGCGTTAACTCGTGATAATCACAAGCAAACCCCTTATGTTTGCACATCATTCTTTTTGTAGTTGTCTGCTTTGCAACTTTAAATGACAAATACCAAATTTTGTTTACAATCGAGGAACGAAAAATGGCGGAAATTTGCAACCATTTTTGTATTTTTTTTTAATACGTTTTTTCGGAATTCTATGTAGGGGAAATTCTCGTATGTTTGGCAGGTTAAGCACTCGCTCCTAACTCCATCCAAGTTACTGATTTTCACTATTTAAACAACTAATTTTGCATATCTTTTAATAGAAACTTGCTTGCTGACTTCTTATTGAGCTATTTATCACTCGATTTCAGTTGAAAACGCTTTTAATTAGCTTTAATTGAATGTCAAAGTTCTGACCTGCCAACATTAGAGGCACGCTGGAATTAGATGCTGTTCCCCTACGCCATCAAATCGAGCGTCCAATTTTAAATAAAAGTTTCTTTGTCACCAAATTTCTATAGCATCACACATTTTCCACTAATCTACGCCTTCTACGGCCAAATTTAGAAAAAGCATTTGAGCAAACCATCCAAAATCATTTTTTTTCAGCGTAGCAATTCAGGGTTAAGTTTAAGAGAAAAGTGATGTTCGAGACACTTTTAGAGCTCTAAAAATCTAACATTTTTGTATTTTAAAAGTCAATTTGAAATGAAGAGTTAAAAGTTAAAGCTATTTTTAAGTAAAAAGATGCAAATTTAAAACTCAAATATCTCGAAAAGGCACAAACCAAATTTTAAGCGCCAGGTTGCATTTGATCACAGGGACATTTTTCTTTATGAAAATATCTCAATATCTTTATTTGAAAATGTTTAATATTCAAGGGAAAAGTGTAAGGGGCCACTCTAACGAAATTCAAAAATTGTTCAACTATATATGTTTTTCCTTGTAATTTTGCCGCTGAATCTGCCCTCAAAATTAAGCCAAAGTGTAAAAAAAAATTGATTTTTGTTCATATTTTGAGCTTTTTTGTAAAATTATCACAAAAACCCAAAATATGACCAAAAATCTATTTTTTTTCAGCAATTCTCCACGAAAACAGCATGATTTGAAAAAAAAAGTTCTCCGATCGAGCTCAAATTTTTTCAGGGGGTTCCTTGGCCGAAATTATTAGACCCGAATTTTTTTGTTTGGCCATTAAGGTGACCTACGCCGTATTAGGGTGGTCCGAAAAATGACAGTTTTCGTCGCTTTTCGCAAAAACCACTTTTTTTCAAAAAATCATATCTCCTCGCCATTTCATTCGATTTTACCTATCTTAGGCGCAAAAGAAAGGGGATTAGCTATTTGGGAAAAAATAGTAAGAAGTTCCAAAAATCTAGCTTAACATTTGAAAAGGTCATATGAAAACTTAAAATGCTGTTTCGAAGGTCTCGGGACCAAAGAGCCCATGTCTAAAAATGTTTTTTCAGATTCCTCGGAAAGTTTTACATAACATATAAAAAAATTGTGAAGTTATGTTTTCTGTACTCTGAGATACGATTTTTTAAAAATAAAAACTGGGTTTTTCGACGCGCCACGCGCAAAAATGGAAAAATTACGAAAACGGGGAAAAAACGACTCTTTTCACTAAAACTGCGATAACTTCAAAATTTCAACGATGACCTATACATGTTAGGGTACCAAAATTTTAATTAAAATACGCAACTTTTGGTACCCTAACATGTATAGGTTAGTTATCGCAGTTTTAGTGAAAAAAGTCGATTTTTCCCGTTTTCGTCATTTTTCCATTTTTGCGCGTGGCGCGTCGAAAAACCCAGTTTTTATTGTCAAAAAATCGTATCTCAGAGTATTGAAAACATTCACCATTTTTTGATATGTCATGTAAAACTTTACGAGGAATCTGATAAAAATATTTTCAGACATCCTGAGACCATCAAAACAGCATTTTAAGTTTTCATACGACCTTTTCAAATGTTAAGCTAGATTTTTGGAACATCTTACTATTTTTTACAAATGGCCTAACTAATCCCCGTTCTTTTGCGCCTAAGACAGCTAAAACCGGATGAAATGGCGCGGAGATATGATTTTTTGAAAAAAATGGTTTTTGCGAAAATCGACGAAAAATAGTTATTTTTCGGATCACCCTAACACGGCGTACGTCACCCTAATGGCCAAACAAAAAAATACGGGTCTAATAATTTAGGCCAAGGAACCCCCAGAAATTTTTTTAGCTCGATCGGAGAAGTTTTTTCGAATCATTCTGTTTTCGTGGGGAATTGCTGTTTTAACACTTTGACTTATTCTAAGGGCAGATTCAGATTCAGCGGGCAGAGCTCTAAAAGTGCCTCGAACATCGATTTTCTCTAACACTTAAGGTGAGGCCGGTGATCATTTCCGAAGAAAATTGATCATAACTATAAAATATTCTGTATTAAATTCAACTTAACGAATTTCAGCATCAAAAGGAATCAGCATGTGTCAGTTGTTGCCTTCTTGAAGCCACTGAAGGAATTTTTGATCTAAATCAATCAATTTATAAAATTTTATGGTAGAGTCATTGACGTCCTAGTTGGCAATCATTGATTAAAAACGATTTCCATAACTTTACAAGGAATGGGATAATCGTTACCAAAAGGAATCAGCATGTGTAGGGCACTATTCTAAACAACTTGTTGAAGGAATTTTGTCAAAATATTGAAAGCGACGCAAAATTTATATCTTTGAACGAAAAATCATGACAATGATGGAAGACTTCACGTTAACCCTGAATTGATACGTTCAAAAAACTGTTTTTTGAAGATTTCCTCAGATGCTTTCTCTAATTTGGTCATAGAAGGCGTAGATTACGAGATAAAATTTTGGTGTCTTCGTGAAAGTCGCTTGGATTGGCAAACCCAAGACAAAAAAAAACAAAAATGTTCTTGAAAAGTTAGATTGTTAAAATCACCCTTGTAGTGAACCACCCCAATTACGAACCGAACCGGAAGTTGTCCCTTTTCATTTGCAACAACTCTTCTGAAGACATCAGAGCTCCAAAACATTACCACATTTTCCACTTAATTTTGCGATCTGGACCACTGTGGTCTTGTAAGTAAGAATTGCGCAATATATTTCAATCAATTATTTCAAACAAACAAACTAATTCCCTTTTTATATGATAGTCAAATAAATACATAAAATAGCGAAATACATGCATATCCAGATTTTTTTTTTTAAATGGTCGTAAAAACCAAATTTTCATTTTTTGGATGTTTTTGAATACCCCTGTCTCAAGGCGGTTCTAAAAACAGCCAAAAACCAAAAATTTAAAATTTGGTTTAAAGGACCTTTTAAAAAAACTCCAGATATCAGTCTTCTTCAATCATTTTTTCTGCAAACTTTTCGCCTCTCGACCAAATTTTCCGTCCTAGTGACAACGGTGTCTGCTCGAAAAACGCCCCCACATTAGCCCGCTTGGGGTCTCACTCACTTCTTATGTACAGCTGGTGCTAAAACTTGCGAGACTGGGCAAAGAAAAACAAATCAATATTTACTGGTCGTCGGAGGAGGACGCCGACGGAAGCGGCCGTGGAAAATTGTTTGCTCTACCATCTGGGTGGAATTTTCCGTAGAGGAAGTGAGCTGAGCGGGGCGGAGGGGAGAGGTGTCTCCGTTTCACACTTTTCGTATCGAATTTTGCACAAACGCGCCCCTTTTCGTACCCCCCGGTTGTCCCCACCTCGGGAAGTCGCACGGGTTGTCACTGGGTGGGAGGCGCCTTTTTTTTTGGGGGGAGGGTGAACCCGTTGAAATAGGCCCACTCTCGGTGGGTGTTTGTGGCCGGAATTAATCGATATTTTGACGACCGAACCAAAAAAGAAAACAGAACCGGTGAGCCTCACTGCGGCTGGAACTGATGGTCCCGCGGAAGAATGAGACAGTTTTGGGTGACGAAAGGGTTGATAAGTTTAAATTTCATTTTTGAACAAATACAAAAACTTAAATTTGCCTTATATGACATTGTTGATATCTTCTCATTGTCGGACTTCACCTTAATCAAGAATCTAAAATTACTCTGATGAACACAAGAAGAACACCTGAAGTATCAGATATGGAGGTTGGCACGCGTCAAGCTACTACAATCAATAGCTCGGCGCATTTACCGTTTCAATTAGGTAAATTGCAATTTATTGCCTTTTTATGGATCACCACCGGCCAAGGCAAAGCTCAAGTCACGCGCAGAGCTACTCGAACGTTGCAAGACGTGAACAGTGTTCGACTGGGTTCCAGCGACTTTCCGTTGGCCGGGCAGGAAGTCCCACCGGAGAAGTGATCCTGGGGCTAATTGATTTATTTTATTATTGATTCACGAGTCAAAGGGAATTGGAATTGTTCGGTCGTGTGAACAAGTTAAGGGTTTGGGGTAAATTTCCTAAAATTGCTCAAACAAAGATTGAAACGTGATTAAATATAAATAAAAAAATATGAATCAAAAAGGTATAAAGGTAGGCATAGATTGTAAAAATAGGCAGATTGATAAGACTGCGCGCCAACTTTTTTCTCTCTTGCGAGTCTCTTTAGGTTGCTCTTTTGATTCTCATTGTCGAATTTTCCCCGGCAGGGTATAATTTACTAATCTTTTCCCGTTTACATTTCCCACCCAGGTTTGCTATCCTGTTCTTATTAACACAAATGCATGCATAGATTGTTAGGACTTTTTTTGTTTAGAGGGTGGTGAAACTTATCGAAAATAGATACAAATTTTAAAGAGTTTAGAATGATCATTAGAAATAATACGTCTAAAAAAATATAATCTAAAAAAACAAAAAAAAATCATTCATTTAAATCAATTAATCATGAAATTGCAAATTATTTTTCTGTTAAGGCTGCCCCTCCCCTCCTCTTCAATCATGGCCAGGGATGGAATAATCGCAAAAAAAAAAAAATCAATTTCGCTTGCGAACTTTCTTCACCCGCGAAAGAGAGAGAAGGCAAATCACGCAAAAGAAAATCGCTCCCAAAATTCTCCAAGATAACCAATGTGCTGATGATTTTTTGTGAATTTCCTTGTCAGCACCACTTAATAATATTAATTTCACTTTGTTTAAACACATTGCCCATCTACAAAATGTGACAGGTAATTTTTCGACGTGCGACGTTACACTTGCAAGTGTAGTAGTGAAAAAGATGTTCCGCTGAATAATCAAGATGATGATTTTTTTAGATTCTTTTTACCGATCTTTCGTGCGCGAGAGAGGAGAGCCATGCTCTTTTCGGATTTGTTCTCTTGATAAACATCCAGAGATTTTCTTTTGATGATGATTATGCCATCGCTGATCATGGCTCGACAAATCAGGGAGCATAAAAATATGCAGCTAGACGAGCAATCAACCTAAAAAATCTAACAATGTAAAATGCATTTTTGATAAAGTAAATGCAAATTTCGTATAAAATATATTGCTGATAATTGAATTTTTCATAAAAAAAACTACAATCAATTTTAACTATTCAGGATACATTGTTTGAGGCTTGGTGGTTGCCGCTCACCCAGTCGGCTTGGGTTCGATCCCAGACGGTCCCGGTGGCATTTTTCGAGACGAGATTTGTCTGATCACGCCTTCCGTCGGACGGGGAAGTAAATGTTGGTCCCGGTCTAACCTAAAAGGATAGGTTGATAGCGCAGTCCAGGTGTAGGAGTCGTCTAGCTGGGTCCTGCCTCGGTGGAGTCGCTGGTAGGCAGTTGGACTCACAATCCAAAAGTCAGTCAGTTCGAATCCCGGGTGGATGGAAGCTAAGTTGTAAAAAGAGATTTGCAATTGCCTCAACAATCAAGCCTTCGGACACTTAGTTTCGAGTAGGAATCTCGCAATCAAGAACGCCAAGGCAATGCTGTAGGGCGAATAATTTGATTTGATTTTTTTGTATGAGGCTTATTTTGATTAAAAAAGACATTTATTGGATTTGAACAAATTAAATTTTGAGATCACAGATCAAAGAAAGACCTACAATTTAAGGATTTTGTTTTCCTCATAAATTAATTGAAACATATTGTTAATAATTTGACATAAAATTTAATATTTGAAGATTTTGTTTATTTTTACATTTTAGCATTTTTTTTTCGGTCTCTGGTTTGCATGCTAAAGGTTAAAAGTTGGTGGAAAATAGTATGGAATTTCAAATATCAAGCTTAAAATTTGAAAAAGTCGTATGGCATAATTAAATGATTTATTGACCTATCTGGACCGAAAAGCCTTTGCCTGAAACTATTTCTATTGGATTTTTTCAGACATACTTAAATAAATAACGTTCGGAGTTTGTTATCGAGATTCCGAGACGCGATTTTAAAAAAAAAACTTTAATGTTTCAATGCAATTATTCAAAATTTTGCTTAATTTTTCTTTGGAAAGTTGAAGAAATGTTCATTTTTGTACATTCAAATCGGATCAATTGTTGCTAAGATATCGGTAATTGAGTGCAATTCAGGTTCTAAGTTCCTATTTTTCTGTTTCTTGTTTCATTTTTTGGCTACATTTTGAAACTAGAAAGAAAAGTTTTTAAGACAAATTTATAGGAAATTTATTGCACTTTTCGAAAAAAAAATAGACTTGGGAAACCATCCCAAGTAACAATTTAAGTTTTAAAACGATCTAGAAGAGATTATTAAGAGTCGTTGGCCAAAAATGGTTATAAAACATTTTAGTCCTACATGCTGTATTAAACACGAGTTAAAGCTGAGTTAAGTGCAAAGTGGACTATTTTAGGAGGTTATGAAGATCAATTTTCAAGGATGTTTTAAAACGATATAATCTAGCAGATAAGTTTTAGCAATGTCTTCAAAGACTCTTGCTGAATTAAATAAATCTTGTGTAAATGATAAATGGTTTTGGAGTATCCTGGAAGACTTCTTAGCGACTGAAATAAATCAAGATATAAATGGAACAGCTCTTGAAGAAAACCAAACGTGCCTTAACTAGATCTTATTGAATTCAAAAATATTATCATCAAAACCATTCTGTCTTATAGTGTACCCTACTTGATAAACAAGTATTAGAAAATTATACAAGACAAAAATTTACAAGGAAAATGCTATATTGAAAAATAAAACATGCATAATTTAGAGAACATTTCCAAAAAGTTCATGCCATTAAAAAATGATCGAATAATTTTTCAAGATGCCTCGAAAAAATACTGCTCGCCTTGTTGAATCTTTAAATAACCTACAAGATTTTCATGCCAAAATACGTTTAATTTCTGATATCTCTCAAATATTCAACATGGCTGCGATTTTTTGCCCAATTTCTTGCCTCTCAATATGGCGAAAATCGTTAAACCATTCTTTTCTTGATTAAAACCATGTTAAATGTAATTATTCTAAGCATGCTCTTGGTGGGGACTTCTGAAGAACTGTAGGACTTGTGAAAGACTTGATATTGCTTTAACCAAGGCTAAATCACACGTTGCACTGGCCGTAGCGCATGCTTGTATCGAAGGTGGAAAATAGATCCGGGTAGTGAAAATTTCTGGACAAAAATTTCGACTGTGTAGCTAATTTTCAGGTTCACATTACTCGGACACTCAAACAACAGCAATCCTCTCCAGCTTTCTTCCGCAAAGGGGATTTAGATGAGTAGTTACCTGTTGTCTAAGAACTTTAATAATAATTGTTCCAAATTTGCATGCGCCCTTTTTGATTGTTGTAATTGTAATTGTAATTGTAATTGTAATTTTATTGAAACGATATCCTGTTAGTTTACACTGTATATCAGGGCAAGGAGGTTGTTGCTGTAGATTTGATCATAATTTTCTCTCTAAATAAATAAACACAATAATAGCTCTGTTTTTTATTCATATAACATTAACAATACTGCGGAAAAACATACTACATGACAAAACGTATTCCAAAGTGTCAATTATTTGGTTTGGCTTTATTTCGTCACATATTCTATATTTCACTTTATCATGAACATGATCATGGTTTTCGTCACTTTTTCTTTATTTCACATACACATTTACAACGTTTGTCATAGGTTTCATCCGCCACAGAAAAATAATCACAAATAACACTTTTTATTCTCTTATTAATCGATCACCTAACCTCTAAACTGCACTGAACAAACTGAGCGTAGCAATACATGCAACAAAATATTCATGGTTTTAATTAAGCCATTTCTAAAACTGAAGAGTTTTAATCTTATCTTCAGGAAGCCGTTGTGAATTTAAAACATTCTTGAACAAATCAACTTATTCTTGGACAAGAAAATGCCGTTTTGGAAGTTGAAATAGTTAATTTGAACGCTAGTCAAGTTAAAAATTAAAAAAAAAACACATTTGCTGCCTCGTTAGTTTTCATCCAATGATGGATTACGAATCAGCATAGACATTGCACAACACTAATTTTCTTCAATCTTCAGAAAAAATCACAAACTAGGGACGGCATGGTTCGACTGCTCCTTGAATAATTTTATCCGCAAACAAATCACTTTTCGCTTTAAATGGTTTTCACAGAGATAGCAACAATAATGGTAACGGAATTTTTATTTCATAATCTGTAAATTCACACAAAATGTCTCCTGCAACTGCGCTGCTGCTGCTGCTCCATGATTGAAATGTTGCTTTTGACAGCTAAAGTCCTACGGTTTTGGAACATGCAACTACTAGCACAATTGGTTTTAAGATGGTTTTATTTGAGTCACTAAAAGAATGCTTGAAAATCTTATTTAAACTAATAAATAAAACTGTTTCGACAGTCTTGAAAACCTACTAGAAAAGTTTTCAAGATATCTTGAAAGAAAAGCGAGGATAGAACTTGATAGGATAATTCAAAGTTGTTATGAAACTTGGTAACATTTTCCAAAGCTTTAATAAAACTTGTGAAGAGTATTAGGCAAATCGTTTGTTACTTGGGATGGGCACATTTCAAAAATTGTTAAATTTTAGCAAAATTCTGATTTTTGCAGAACACTTTTCCAATCAAATCTAAATTTTATATTTAAAAGTACGATAAATACATTTATTTGACAATTTTTCAATGATTTCAATTTTTTTTTTTTAATTTAAAAAATGATTTTGCGGAAGCCGCGTTATCCGTGAAAATTGCCCTCGGCCGTGAAACTTTACAATCGAAATTATAATCTGTGAAATTGGTCCGCATTTTATTGAAACATTGTTTTTAAACAATTTTAAACAATGAACTCATTTTGGAACTATTTTTTTTTTAATTTTGGATGTGATTAGTTTTGAAGATATTTTAAAAGATACTTTGTTTTAAAA
The DNA here is from genome assembly GCF_015732765.1 of Culex quinquefasciatus. Taxonomy (NCBI): domain Eukaryota; kingdom Metazoa; phylum Arthropoda; class Insecta; order Diptera; family Culicidae; genus Culex; species Culex quinquefasciatus. The sequence goes on from NC_051863.1 coordinate 178,124,123, forward strand.
AATCTCTTTAGCAAATTTCTAGCAAAAATAAATCCAAAATCGCAGTAAAAATCGTTAAATCTGCTATTAAAAGTTTTGTTTATAATTTTTATTGCCATGAATATTTTGTGTGAGGGGGAGATATTTTGTATCTTAAATAAATAACGTTCCTTAACAAATATTCTTTTAGATAATTCATTTTTGCGTTAATTTTCGACAAATTTTAGAGCTGACTCAAAGCATAGCTAAAAAGTTGTTTTTTATCTTGTTAATGGTGCACAGCAATGAAGGAAGTTGTTGTCTTATTATTCTAAAATTGTCAAACTTGCGGACCCAATTCCGCAACAACGCGATTGCAAAATTAGTCAAACTTTGTTGTAAATTATTTTGTGGACAGTACTTTAGGGGATGAATGAAAATCATATCGATAGTTCCCGTAGTTAAGAAGATACTATAATGTCTGTAGCAAAAATCTGGGTTCAAAAGCTCTGGTTGATGTGCACTGTTAAACTCCTTTTTTCAGATTCAGATCATATTTGACGCACAATGGCTTTTTTGGAAATAGAAAAGGCTTTTACAAAGTTTAAGACGCATAAAAAATGCAAAAAAATAGTTCCAATAATAAAGTTGCTCAATAGTTTTCTGGCATACTTTTTATTATTGTGCGAATAAAGTTTCGCTAAATTTCTAAATTTTATTTGGTTTATAAAATTGCTTAAATATTTTGTTTAATTGTGGCAACTAAGGTTTGTTATATACATTTTATATAGAATCCCCCCCTTCGACCTCGGTGAGGGTGAAGGGACATCAACTTTTAAAAAGTCATAAGAAAAATATAAAAAAAAAACAGCTGTAAGAAACAGGTTTGTTAAATATTCTTTGAAATCTATTATATGAACCTTCCATTTTTCAACACCTTCGAAGACTGAGCAAAAAAATTTACTTCAAAAAATGTTTGCAAGGGCATTTATTGAAAATTTGCCTTCAGCTGACCGCTAGTCGATGAGTGGCTTTCCTCTTAACAAGGACGAAGCGGCCAAAGAGGTTAAAAGGTTTACTTGTCATTTTGGTCCGCTTTCCGCGTAAATCTACAACATGTTTCACATAGATTCCGGTCGAAGCATTTATGCTGCTGCTGCTGCTGCTGCTCTGCACGATACCCATCGACAATTCATTATCGATCCTGCGCAGTAAAAATGGGCCAAAGCCGCCTCGCTCGCACTCTCCCGAAAAGCAAAAAGTAAGAATGAAAAAAAAAACTCTGCGAACTGCCACCCCTAAGTCACACTCCCACCGGGTGCCACAATCGCAGTGCAAACGTTGTTGCTACATGTAAAACACGTCATCGATTCACCACCACGACTGTGGCGAACATGTGTGCGGCTGCTCCACATGTGTGAGATATGCTGCTCTTGTATGCTTGTAATGCGCCGGGCAGACGGACTAGGGTGGTTCATTTATGATTTTATAGGAAAATTTTAAATTATGCATCTAATCAGATCAATACAAATAGTAAAAAAAGTCACTTGAAAGCAAAAAGTGCTGATTTCAACCCTTATTTTAGAATAAATTAGCTAAAATTATCACATCATGTTTAAGCTATTATTGCCTATTACAAAATCCAGAGTTTTTTTTTGAAAAGGTCCTATAAATTATTGTGTTTTATATGTTTATAAGACCAATTCAAAAAAAAAACTATAGAAAGGTTAAAAACTTTATAAAAATAACCACCCTAAGCAAACACATTCTTCATAGCTCACATGCGTCCTTGTAGAAAATCCGCCAATACTTGGTGAAAGAGCGTGAAGGACGCCAAATCAATTCTTTCAGCTTTCCACCAAATGTATTGATTTTGATTTTACTGATGAGCAAAATCTTTGTCGTAACATCAAATAAATTATTCAAACAAAACAAAATATGACCAAATAAACAATCATTCTAGGCAAAAAAATCATCATTAGCATTAGCAATACAAAATAAATCAGGCCTTACCTACAAAATTTAATCAACCGCCTACAAAACCTTTGTTAATTGTGAATTGTGTACAAACAACATATCAACAAAGGTGAATTCATTAAAATTTACTTGATAAAGTGAAAAATTAATATTCTTTCACTGAGCTTAATTTTGTATAATTTAATTTATCAATGAAAATAACAATAATAATAATTATTATTATGAGATAACTGTTTTTTACAGATCGACATCAATCAAGTTATTAGTAACTCGTCCCCTTGCAAAAGACATACACCCTTACCAAAAATCATGATTTTTTGAGTTCCAAATCCCACTTTTCATACGATTTTTTGAGTTCAGGTACTACTACCATAAAAATGGTTATATGGGTTGAACTGAAAAATTCGTATGAAAAGTGGGATTTGGAACTCAAAAAATCATGATTTTTGGTAAGGGTGTACTGATTCGCCTACTAAAATCAAATTGATTGTAAACATAATGTTGACAGTATCTCGTGAGCTCCCTCCCGAGTTTACACTCATGAAAACTGAGAGCCTGGAAAACCCGATCAGCATTCTCTCCCTCTCTCACTCTTTTTCATGAGCAAACGAAGCAGTCTCGGAACGGAAATTGCTTTATCGGTAAACACTTGTTGCTTTTATTGACTTTCAAATTGTGGGAAGAGGCCGGCGCGTGATAAGATGTACATAAAAACCACAAACACATGTTTGCGTCAACTTGTCCTAGGAACTCAAATCAAATCGTTGGTCACTCAACCCAAGGCACACTCGGCACGCAAAATACACTGGTTTTCGGCGTTTCGGACGTAATCCTCTTGGCAGAAGCATCCGCTGATGCAAATTGCTGGACAAATTCGTGGTTCCGTTGATCTGATCGTCTCGCACGTGTCCGGACAGACGGTTCCACACTGGAGGAACATCTCGTGGTGTTGACAGGGCACTGGTGAGGTTAGGATGAGGGTGGTTATTTGTTTTCACTAAAATAATATCAAAGTATCACCTGGCTCTAGTGGATTTGAAGCGGACAAGGTCAGACAACTAGCCAAAATAAGAAACAATACAACCGAGCGCATCTTCGATAGGCTGAAAACTGATTGAACTCATGGATGAAGCTGCCTTCCAAATTTATATGATATTCAATATCAATTATATAAGCCAAATTTGCATTCCATAGTGAATCACCTCTCTGATAAAGACAAAAACATTTCTTCTTTACAGATAAACAAATCAATCACGCTATCAAAAATAAACTCCCTGTGTTTATTACTGTATCAAAAGTGATAAGATTTGGTGAGCTTTAATGGCATGCGGGGAAGTAAATAAAAAAAAACTTTGATATTTTTTATTGGTAATGGTTTTATTTAATTTAATAATTTAACTCAGTCCATCGCTTCTAAAAATAAAATTCTCTTAAAATTTACGGAAAATTTTGATATTTTTGCCTTTCTCATCTTACTGAGTCCCTAAGTCTAAATCCCTAGTAAAAATTATGAAGTTTAGTAAAAGTACTTTAATAGTTATGCTTAAAAACGATCTATATTGAGCTATTGATGCAGTTTGGTTCAAAATCGTATCTCGCTTACTTTTTCAAAAGGTCCTATGTACATAGGAAACCCGTGGCGCATAGGTGATTTTGAAAAAGTAATCTAGGTATGATCTTTCAGAAAAGTCTAAAACATTCAAATCTTTATTCTAGAAATCAGGAGGAAATCCAGTGTTTTTTTTTTTCGTGAACTTACTTGTCTTGCGTTATTCTCAGCTTGTTGTTTTTGCATATGACATTTTTCAGATATTCTGATGAAAACGTTGTCTGGATCTATCATGTGAACTATCATTGGATAGGTTATCAAAAGAATGATTAGCCAGAAAGATTAAAAAAAAATAAAGAAGCCTAATTGTTTTAACATGTTAATAGGGAATATTATATTATTACGCTATTTTGACTGAATGTATTCACACATTTTCAAGCATGGAGGACGTTACGAATAAAAACGGAGTTACGCACGCCAGAAAGGTCAAAATCACTCGGTGCTACCAATATTACAAACAACGTACGACAGCTACATTTTTTTATAATGTTGGTACCACTACGCGATTTTGACGCGATTAAAGATCTGGATATGAATGTGAGGAAGGCACCAACCACATAAAACTGGATCACTGTCCATAATTGAAAATTCGGCTATTATGCCAAATCAACACGGAGAGACCGGCCGGGGCAAATCTAAGAAAATCTTGGTTAATTTAACTAAAAGTATGGGTTAATTTTTTACACAGCTTTTTTTCAACAATCGATTGTTGATTTTGTTAACCCGAAATTGCTGACCAACGATAATTAAAATTAACTAAAAAAATACTTGGAATTGCCATTTTTGTTGGTTAAATGGCCGAAAAAAAATTCTAGCAGTCGACTGCTAGAATATTTTTTTCAGAAAATTAACTAAAAATTTCTTGTTTTCAGCTGAAATATTGTGGAATATTCTGTTGAAGACTGGGTGGGAAATGTTTTTCAACTTTTTTTCAACAATTTTTTTTCGTTGTATCAACCGAAATATTTTTGCATGCAGCAAATTATTAGTATTTTTATAACAAAACATTTCTTAATTAGACATAATTTATGCAAGTGTTTATATATGTTTTCTTTAATTATCTAACGATATAGGCTGGGCCGAATTTCTAGCTATATTTTAACTATTGTCTTACTTGAATTCAGAAAAATATTCGTACATGTAGTCAATAACTAGCAGTTGTTAGCGATATTTTTATTGAATTTGCAGTAAATTTTGTAATAATGCCTCACAAATTAATGCTGAGTGTTTTTATTTTCGCATTTAATCTGCCTAAAAATTTAACGTTTTGTACTAATTTGTTTTTTTGCATGAAGTTGTTAAGTTACTGTTAAAAGCATCAAAACAAAACTTTTTTTTAACTGTTGTTATAAAACATGTAAAGTTTGATTAATGTTTTAAAAAATTACGTTGCATTAAACTAAAAATAATGAAAAGCATATTACAAATTTTGTTAAACATATTTAAAAAAGATGTTTAATTTAACATGAATTCCTGAAAAATAGAAATCGAGCAAAATTTTCACCAAGTTTTAAGCTTATATTTTTATTATGTTGTATAAAATTAAGTGTTGTATCCACTTACCATCACTGTGAAATCATCCGATAAGTCATCATCATCTACAATGGTCTCAGGTTTAGTTATTTTTCTTGTGGTTGGAAACAGAATTTTCACTAAAGTGAACCTTTTGCTGCAAATAGACATGTGAAATGTATTAGTAATTTAATACAATTCAATTCAATTAGTGTTTATTAGTAAATAATCAATTTACAATTTCGTGTTTCTTATAACCTAATAGAGTTTTGGAGTTCCTTTCATCTATGATTTGAACTATAATTCATTTTGATGTAATTGGATATTCTAACATTGGATTTGACATTAATTTAATACAAAATTCTTAATTTCGGCTATAAACTGAAAAAGGAACGTAAATAAATGAAATTATATTGAGGAAAGAAGAAATATCAATAATGCTACTTACCAAAGTTGCATTAATTTAACAATTACTTTTGGCAACAAACTTTCATTGCATTTGATTCAATTTATTCAACGTACTTTGATTCCTGAAAAAAATATTTTGAGTTTTACTTACCAGTTTATTGAGCAGTCGTATTTGCAACAAAACATTCAAGATAATAATTATCTTCTTTTATATATTTTATATATTTTTATTTTTTTTATATTTTACTTCATCTCTATTTTTATGTTGTTTATGTTGCTTACACATGGCATTTCTATGTATTTAATAATTGATGATTCTGGAAAAAAATAATGGTTCATTAAGATTTTATCCGTCGTAAGCACGAAGCTTTTTAATGATTCAGTTTTCTAATAAGAATCACATTAGATAAATTATTGTGCAAAAATAAACCCATACTTACTTGGATTAACCAACATTTTGTTAAATTTGCCCGAGCTGCTCTATCCGTGAAGAGTCGGTCCGCATTTCCCTTCTATTGCCCTCTCGTTCCATCAAACATTCTTCTAACATGTTCAACTCACTCGCATTGGAGGTCCTCATGGCAAATCGTCCTCTTGCTCTTCATAGTTTATCACCTGCAAAGAAATCATCAACAAACCTTCTCACCAATTCCACCTCCCCAGTTGCAACACTTTGATGTGCCACTTCAACATTAGCTAAATAGTGTAAGTTTCACCTTTCACATCCTCTCACTTCATAATTAACAACACAAACTCAACAAATCGACCGCTCTCGTTCGAATCCTGACTTCAAATGACAGACGTAAACAAACCCAAGTTCATCTTTTAAATATTCAACCAAATGTAAATTATATTCAACCAACAAAATTTTTAATTTTCCTAAAACCAAAGCTAACAGTCGAGCACGTTCATTCGAGTTCGGGAAATCTGTTAGCTTTTTGCCTCTAGCATTTTCAACAAACAGGTTATTAAATTAATACTAAATTTTAGTTATTCTAACGGAATATTGGCAGTAACAAGTACGTTTTTGTTAAAATTAACGAAAGTAAAATCAACAATTTTAATTGTTAAAATTTCTGGGCACGGTCTCTCCGTGAAGTATTCCGAGAAAAACGCGTTTTAGTGTTTGTCACAAAATCTCTGTCAAGGCAATTTTCCATAAGAGTGGCATATTAGCCGTTTGGTTTTTCGCATCGGCAGCCAAGTCTAAACACTATTTCAGTGAAATTCATGTTCCAGAAGATGCGTTGGAACATCCTCTACTACCTGGTGCTATTATCTCGTTTTTGCCAAAAGTGGATATTAGCCGTTTTTTCAATGGTGGGCAGATCAAGTAACGTGTTTGTCTTATATTTGTTAATTGAAAGACGCAGCCTTTGCTATTTAAAAAAAAGTAGGCAATCGCAGATTCTGTAAAAAAAAATCTAGTTTTCGCCATTTTCTCGTTCTTGCTGTGCATCCAGAACCCCAGATTTTATGTTGGAAAAAACATTTCCGACAAACAAGTAAAACATACACTCTAAATTTTTTTTGCTGAAATTCAGTAAAGCTTTACTGAATTTTCATCTACTGAAATTTCAGTAAACGATTCAGTAATTTAGATTTCACTGAATTCTCATTATGATTTACTAAAATTTCAGTAAAATTGTTGTCAAAACAACTGAAATTTCAGCAAAAGATTTCAATAATTTTCTTGTGGCAGTTTGACAGATCATTTGCTGAAGATTCAGCAATCATTGCTGATATTTCAACTATCAAAATATTATTTTGCTTGTCATTAAAATACTGTTGTTAATTCAATTATTTCATCAATCGCCCAAACCTAAAAAAAAAACAGGTGGTTAGTATCGAGGCATTTGCTAATAACATTTTTCTTACCTTTGTTTCTGAAGATCACAATACAAAATTTTAAAAACAACACATTTGAAAGAGGATTTTCTCTCAGCAGCATCCAAAGAATAAGTCAAAAATGACATTTCAGTTTGACAGATATGCAGTTACACTCAACCCCCGGTGGTTGGTCACTTTTTCGTTTGACACTTTTTTAGTTTGTACCCCGTTGGTTGGTCAAAGTCAAACTAAAAAGTGACGAACTGTCACTTTTTACACGGCGCTTACGCGTACTATCAAAACAAACGTTTGGTAGTATGTGTGAACTCCGTGTAAAAGGGGTGTCAAACTAAAAAGTGACCCCGTTCGTTTGACAAAAGTTGGTGTCAAACCATCGGGGTTTGAGTGTACTGATTTTTCAGTATTGTTTTCGTTTATTACCGAATTTCTGCAAATGTGATGGTTATTTATTTTACTGAAATGGCAACCCAAAATTTGCTGTGTAGGCCTCTATGATCCCGAATTCGTGTAGTAAATCCAAGTTACTCTTGTTACCGATCATAATATTTACCTTTTTGACAGTAGGGATGGCGTGGTTTTGCCGTGGGAAATTTAGAGCTTTATGACGTTTCGCGTACACACACTAGCGCACCATTTGATTGTGCTGTCCGAACAAAATTTAACCTCAATCTTTTTCAATACATGCGCACGTAGATTACTCTATAGAGTTATCTAAGCCCGAACTCACGCACACTAGCACCCCGTTTGTTTTGCTGGTGGGTACAAAATTTAACCTCAATCTTTTCCGTGTACGTACACGCAATACATGCGCACGTAGATAACTCTATCGAGAAATTAAAAGTGAGAGTGTGTGCAACATGGAGTTAAACTTTCTGTGAAGTTGCTGTGAAGGTTACCATGGCACTTTGAAAAGTTTAACTCCATGTTGCACGCACACACTCTCACATTTAATTGCTCGATAGATTGCCTCACCGCCACTACACTGAAAGAAAGTCACATAGCAATATCACATGTTTCACACGTGAATCTGCCCCATTCGACTTTACATGTGAATGTCATGCAATGTCCGTATATTTAAAAGGTCCGGCTGAAAACGTTTTGGATTAGTGTTAGTAAGCGAAAAAGTGTCAACATTCGCGAAGCCTCTCGTGATGACGTCATACCGTTCTCGGCACTGCAGGATGGTATACAAAATCAATGAAAAAAGAGCTTTTTATTGCAATTTATGCTTTTTTGGTTACTTTCACGCATGAAAAGATTAATTTGAACTATGTTGTGCATGAGTGGTGAAAGATTTTTTCGAGATTTTTATTTATTCCTGATATGAACACTTTTAAACGATACTTCAGAGGAAGTACACGAGCAGTGCATACCAATCCGCATCGACCATACCAATCGGCGTAAGATTTTCAGGAGTTGTTTGGACACATATAACTAGGGGACCATCCATAAACCACGTGGATACTTTAGGAGAGGCGGGGAGGGGGAGGGGGGTATGGTGATTGTCCACGCTTCATACAAAAAAGTTTTTTTTGTATGGAAAATTGTCCAAGAAGGGGGGGAGATTGAAGTTCTGTACGATCGGGGTTCCAAATGAATTTGGTCTTAAATACAAACCGAGAAGTACTTTTTATGAATCAAAACTAGTTGCCATCGATGATTACAAGATGAATGAAAACAAATTGAACTGAAGAGTAGTTTTAAGCTGTTTTAAGAATATATTTCTGTTACAGATAGTGTGCATGTGTTATGTACCTAACAGTATTTTGTTGTATTTTTGCTTACTTAAAAAAATCGTTGAGATCAACTTTTTGCCATTTGTTGTTCTTCGTAATTAGGCTGTATTAGCGGTTGCTGCTGTTGGGGAGTTTAAATGATATCATGAGTGTATCCCAACTCTGGCAGCGTGATTCCCTCGGCGACACGGATTTTAGATTTAGTCCCAACTAAACGAAATCAATTCCGGTGCTCCACTTGCAGACGGGCGTTCACTTTGATGAGTAGAAGTTGCCGTCTCAAAGGACCTCCACGATTCCGGCGTTTTCATATCTGACGTGTCTGCCCAACTTGACAGCGTATTCGTTTTTTTTTTCCCCTCGCGGGCCAGTTTTGGTGCAGGTGCAATTTCCACCAACTTCTGGTGCCGCCGCTCAACCGGGCCATCACGTTCGTACAAATGATCCACGTTGCCAGCTTTGTCATCCAGCAGTTGCAACTCAATATGCCTAGGTCGTTCGATGAACCTTCCAATAAGCATGGCACCATTACCGACGGAAGCCTTCGCCTCCGAACTCGCTCGCTCGAAGTTGTCCCCGACCTCTACCATTTTTCACACTTTCCTTTCCACGGCTACTTCCACTCAACGCTGCCTTGAAGATCACGGGAAATCCGTGCTTCTTGCAAAAAACCAACACTTCCACCTTGATGGTCACGGGACCGTCCGTATCCGGTACGATTAGAACGCCTGCTTCAATGGCAGCCTTACGGGCGGCCACTTTGTCTCCCATCTGCTGGACAACCTTAGGTGATGGACCGATATGACCCTTAACCGGGGTGCATGTCGTCGACGTCGTTCTCCTTGCACACCCGGATAATTTCTGGAATGTGTTGCAGACCTCGACCGGGGCTAGGCCCTTGCCATCGATGTACGACTCGTCGGCCTTCTGTCGGTGCATGTGCTGGCGATTCTGCTCGGAGTAGATGGCCACCGACGGCATGCCCAGCTCGTTACACACTAGGAAGACACGGTAGCGATTTCGCCGCGGTTCGCAGCCAGCACGGACCGGATGGGTTTCTACTCGGCCTGGTTTGGGAAAGGAATCAGGTAAGTGCCAACTTAAAGTCGTGGCCAGGCTGGCGATGGTCGCCTTTATCACGTCAAATAATTACCTGGTTCTCCGGTGGAGACTACTGCTGCATTTGCTGTTGGGGGCACTTGTAGTCCATCGTGAAGCATAACAACTTACTAATGTTGACGCTGCTGCTGCTGCTGATCGCTTCAGCAGTATCCCATCCGACGGACTGCTTCCGGCCACTGGCACCGGTTTTCCTTCATGTCCTTGGTACGGCCACTATCGGTTAGGTCCACGTTCTTAGTTCCGCAAGGAGACCGTCCTCTGTTCGTCAGTGCTGGTCGCAGTTTATGGCAATTCCGACAATATCTGGAATATCAAAACATTAATGTGGAAAAATATTGATGTAGACGTGTCATAGTTGTTGGCACTTACCTTTAACTTCAATTTTTTCAATAGGGGAAATATGCCCATTTTAATCACTCTAAGCCGTTCGACCAATTCTCATCACTTTTGCGTTTTCCGCTATTAAATCAACATTTTCAGATGTATCATCAATGGAGAGCTGTGAGTGAGCAATTATTTGAGCTATTTATCACTTTGGAACAGTCAAAAACACTTCATGAAAGCTGTAATTCATGATCAAAGTGCTGATAGGCCGATAATAGAAATAGGCTGAGAAAGGGTATAGTTCCCCTAATAAACCAAATTTTTAACGATTTTATGCGAGAAACTGAGATTTCTTGCAAAATCGTATGGCAAACCAAACCAAAACAAACGGTATGACGTCACACCGTTGAGTTGCTAACCATGCACGGAGAGAAAAATGCTGATTGAAGGAAAAACTAATTCAAAGTCGACAAAATATTTTTCCCTGCGTTCGTACACTAATACAAGCATGAAAACATAGCCATACCTTTTACAGATGGATTACATTGAATGTCATGTGCAAATCACTTAGAAATTTGTCATCGCCGGACGTTATAAATTCAAATGTAAAACACGTTAACCTCACGTGTCATCCCACATGATTATCGCATGAAATATTTGTGAGAAAGAAATGGATTGCACATTAAAATCAAATGATTTTGTTTTCATTTTCAAGTGAAGATTTTATGTTGCATATTTTTTCTATTCTTTATTTGTGATTGTAAAATAAAAATACGTTCAATAGCTTTTTGATTTTTGCCTTTATTTATGTAACATAAACAACACTTAACAAACACTTTTGCATGATTAACACTTAAACTCCCAAGCTCGAGAAAAGGGGGGAATTTGTATGGAAATTCTCCCCTTTTCTCGAGCTTGGGAGTTTAGGTGCTATTCAAAAACATCACTTTTTCGAGAGCGATTCTCACTTAAAAACAATGCACATTCTGGACGATCAGCGAAAGTTGACTTCTATGCCACACACCAGATCTCTCACACTTTCACACACCGGAACAAGCCTGGACGGGGGTCTCGAAAAGTTTCGCCGGAAGTTATCCTATCCGTGATTACCTGTAGAAATATTAGAAATTTTCTAGTATTAAATATTGTAAAGAATTCATTAGAAATTACTTAAATACCATATTATTAAAAATAATCCAGCAATATTTTATACATTAAAAACCACTTTTTTTGGGAAGAAATTGAAATTAGGAGCGAGAGCTCTAGCTCTGACTTTATGAAAGTTGCCATCTTGCTTTAGGATTAATTTTCGTCATCCATAGCTTTTGAAACTAACGTGAATTTCACTTGGACATCAAAGGACAAGTCGATTGGAGCAAATCAAAATGAAATTCATTTGAATCTCATGTGACTTACACTTCAAAACCAAAGGACAAGCCGATTGGGGCAAATCAAGGTGAAATTCATTTGAATATCACGTGAACACCATACCAAAAATGATTGAATGTTTGTGTGCCAATCATCAGCTGAAGCTAAATGAACTTCACATTCATTTGAAATGAAAAGCATGTGAGAGTCAAAGGAAAAGCATGTGAAGTTAACGTGTTGGTTTTTGGAGTAGCTCACGTGAAAAAACATTTGATTTTGCTATGTTGTTTTTTTTTCAGTGTACTGTCAAAAATGTAAATATTATGATCGGATTACTAGACGAAAAGACATGAAAAAAATTAAATAACAAATCACATTTATTTATTATATTTCGATTCATCGATATAATACTTGCTACCTTAAAAGAACAGTAAAAATCTGGAGATTTTTTTGAAAAGGTCCAATAAACCAAATTTCCAGTTTTTGCTTTTTGGGTGTTTTTGAAACAGCCTTGAGTCAGGGGTATTGAAAAACACCCAAAAAGCAAAACCTAAAAAATTGTTTTATTGGACCTTTTCAAAAAAAAAAAAAAAAACTCCAGAAATGTTCTATCTTGACAACTCAAAATTGTTCCCTACTCCGCACTCTGCTCTTCACTGCTCCCAACGGTGAAGATACCGATCGGTATCCGGCACTGTTTCGGCGAAACACACTTCCCATTGTGGTGCCGCACCAAACCGTCCCGGCAGAAGCACCCGGCCACACACTTGTCGATGCACGCGATCTCCAGGTTCGGGTTCAGCACGTTCCGGCAGGTCGGCGGGCAGGCACTTCCACACTCGCGGTACACCTCGTGGGGGCCACATTCCGGGCTGGACTCGCACTCGTACGGCGGAACGCACTTGCCGGCCGCATTCCGTACGTACCCGGCTCGACAGACGCAGCCGCTGATGCACACCGCCGGACACACCCGGGGCAGGGTCCGTCCGGAAATTGTTTCGCACGTGGCCGGACAGGCACTTCCACACTGGGAATACACCTCGTTGATGGCGCACTCTGTTTTTTTTTTTTTTGGGGTGGAGCGGGTGTTAGTGGTATGGAGGGAATGTTAGGGAGGGGGTATCCTTACTGGGTGTTGTGATGGGTTCTGGTGTAGAAACTCCCGGACATTCGGATGGTGCAACGCATTGACCACTTTGGTTGCGCACGAAGCCATTCTGGCAGACGCATCCGATTCGGCAAATAGTGGGACAAATTCTGTTGTCGGTTAGTCCCAGGATGGTGTCGCATGTGGTGGGGCAAGCCGTTCCACATTTGGAGAAAATCTCGTTTTTGCCACATACTATTTGAAAGAATGAAGTTATTACTGTGGCGAAAGAAGTGATTTATGAGCCTTACCTGGCGTGACTATCTCAATGGTTGGCGTCGAACCGGTAGGGTTCGGACATTCCGAGGGTGGAACACACAGACCGTCCTTATTCCTTACAAAACCATCTTTGCAGAAGCATCCGGGGACGCAAAGCAAGATGCAGGCTCGGTTTTCAACCAATCCGTTGAACGTATCGCACGTTTCTGGGCAAGCTGACCCACACTCGTTGTATAACTCATTGGGACCACATTCTGGGAGAGGGGCGAGTAAAAGACTAGAAGACGCAATGGCGTCCGAATTCGGACACTGGGACGGCAGCACGCACTGGCCCTTGTCGTTCCGTACGAACCCTTCCTGACAGATGCAGCCAATAACGCAGTTCCTGGTGCATGGTCGGGGCTTTGGATCGTCAAGGTTTGCACAAGTATCCGGACACGCAGTTCCACATTCGGAAAACACTTCGTTTGGAGCGCATTCTGCAAGAATTTAAGCATTTTTGACTATTTCTAGTACTTCATCTTTGAGGTAGTGTGGACCAACCTGGCATAATGAAAGAAGATTCTTCTGGCAAATCTGGACATTCAGACGGCAATACGCAACGACCATCGTGATTCCGTACGAAGCCATCCTGACAAGCACATCCAATGACACATTGAAAAGTGCAAATCCTGGTCGCATTAGGCTCCCGTATTGTATCGCATGTTTCCGGACAAGCAGTTCCGCAGGTTTTGAAGATCTCATTTGGTGGACAAACTAAAATACAATTAAAGTTAAAGCGCGAAAATCAAGCTATCGTCAGCCAACGGCTTACCCGGTTCAGGTACAGAACACTCGGACGCTGGAACGCACTTGCCATCCTGGTTCCTAACGAATCCCTCTTTGCAGAAGCACCCTTCGACACATATTTTGATGCAAGGTTTACGAGGAGCCACACCCAGCAAGATGTCACAGGTCTCCGGACAGGCAGATCCACATCTGTTGAACTCTTCGTTACAACCGCATTCTGACAGACGATTCGAGATTATTCTCAAAAAGTTCACAAAAAACAACACAAATACCCACTTGAAGATTCCTCGGAAGACTCGTGCCGTGGACACTCCTCCGGCAGTACGCACTCCCCGTCCGCATTCCTCACGTAGCCCTCCCGACAAGTGCATCCGATGACGCAATTCTTCGTGCAAATCTTCCGCTCGGATCCACCTTTCGCAATCGAATCGCACGTCTCCGGACAGGCACTTCCACACTCGGAAAACACCTCGTTCGGCCGGTGACACCTAATCCCAGACTCTTCCTCCGAAGAATCCCCCGGCCGGTGCCCGTCCCGTCCGCACCGGTCCGGTGGAATGCACTTGCCGTCGCGATTGCGCACGAAGCCCTCCCGGCAGACGCAACCCCGCACGCAGATATCCGGACAAACCCGGTTCGCATTCCGCTCCAGGATGGAGTTACAGGTGGCCGGACACGAGCTGCCACACTCGGTGAACACCTCGTGGCGAGGGCAGCATGCTGGAAGAATCGTAAACGTTCAGCTCGATGTGAGTTTGGAACCACCTTTAGTCACTCTAGTTACGTGGCTTGGTCGGAGGAGGAATGGCCAAGATTGGGGCAAGCGTGCCGAAAAGCAGCAGACCGGCCGCGATCAGTCTCATTGTGTGGTGGAAACTTGGCTTAAGGGTGGACAGAGCTGTGGTTTAAATACACCTCATTTTTTCAGCTATTATCTGTTGATAGCAAAACGTGCACAGTGGAAGAACGTGTTTGGTGGGTGATCTGCATAGCTTGGGACAAGCAAATTGTGAACATACTTGGGATGCTGCAGTTACGAGCAGGTGTTGTAGAACTTGTAAGAGGGGCATGCATTAATTTGAAAGAATCATTAGCTCGTCTTTTTTTTACTGTGAACAGACACGGACCACTGCGACACCTGCGTATCTATTGTATTATGATCTGTTCTCAGGTTTTCTGTTTTGCCTGCCGAACGATCGTCTTCCGTAGCGCTATTGTTTGAGCGAGACAGTTTGTGACAAATTATTCGAGCAGTTGCCCCCTCTTATTCCCCAAACCAATCCCCCAATGCCATGCACCACGAGCACGAGAGACCGATCCGAGGACGTGGAGATGAGCGAGATTGAGGGGAAATCTCGTTTATTTTTGACCCATCTAGAGATCGTTACCGATCATATAGCCCAATCTCCAGCTCGAATTTTTGCCTGAGAGCATGTGACCGAGTCGAAAGTAGCATTTGAAGCTCTTCTTTGTGTATTGTTGCAGAGTTCTTCAGTCGCCAACAGATCGTCTAATAGATTGGAAGGGATAGCTTTTGGGGAGGCTTGGGACTTGACAAATCAATTCCCGCAGCAGCCGAAATCTCCTCTCGACCGCCAACTACCCCTTTTGCCTCGTCAGATGGGTTTCAAACCATCGACCTTCCGCTCTCAAAGCGAAACCCGTACCCGTACTAGACCACGGGAGCTCGTCCATACAAGTCGCCATAGAATTTTGGCAGCTGTCCCTACGAAAAAACTAACTTAATCCACCTATGTGGTTGATGCCTTCCTCACTTTTTACCAAAAATGGGTATATGAGTGGTTTCATCATTTTTTTTAGATCCAGAAAAAAAGAACACAATGTATAACTTATGTAGTCATAACTCGAGACAGGGTTGCCAGATCTTCAATGTTTTGGACTCTTTGGAAAGGCCTTTCAGTTACCTAACCAACGATGGGTCGGATGATGGATCCGGTCATAGTTTACATACATTTAAGTGAGATCCGGCTTCAAAAATGTACAGGAATACCACTTAAGTGGTCATAACTCGAGACAGGGTTGCCAGATCTTCAATGTTTTGGACTCATTGGAAAGGCCTTTCAATTACCTAACCAACGATGGGTCGGATGATGGATCCGGGCATAGTTAACATACATTTAAGTGAAATCCGGCTTCAAAAAAGTACATAAATATCACTTAAGTGGTCATAACTCGAGACAGGGTTGCCAGATCTTCAATGTCTTGGACTCATTGGAAAGGCCTTTCAATTACCTAATCAACGATGGGTCGGATGATGGATCCGGACATCGTTTACATGCATATAATTGAGATCCGGGTATTTGTGAAAACACATTTTTATGCATAACTTTTGAACTACTTATCGAAACTTCAAACAATTCAATAGCGATGTAAACCAAGTCGAATGCAACTGGTTCGATCAAAATCGGTTCAGCCAGTGCTGAGAAAACTCAGTGAGAATTTTGGTCACATGCATACATACACACACACATACACACACACACAGACATTTGTTCAGTTTTCGATTCTGAGTAGATATGTATACATGAAGGTGGGTCTAGGAGCTTTTAATAGAAAGTTCATTTTTAGAGCAGGATTATACACCCAAAATTCAGAGTCGAGATAATCGTTCTCTCAATATTTATTGAGGGCTCAGTGCCAAAATCGATAGAATAATGGTACCAACTCACACCATCATAACAAATGAGTTCATTCGTTAGTTGAATCAATAAATCTCCAACAAGTGTCATACATCGACTTCTGACTTCTCCTTGGTCACCAAGCTGTGGTGGCCGAGGCAGCTAAGTCATTGGATTGGTTTGTCAAAGGTCTCTGGTTCGATTCCCGTAGTCGACACTTTTGGTTTTTTGTTTGACGGATGAACTTTTTTTGCAAATGAACCTCGAGAGAATAGTTCTATCGCCCATCTCGAGCTGTGTTCTCTGCGTCCACTATTCTCTCGACTCGAGACCATCATTCTCTCGGACTAGCGCTGCCAGTTTTGGCTGCCAGTTCAGTTTTTTACCTCAGTGAGGAAGGCAACACTATTGAAATGTTCAAAAATCTGTATCTTAAGAAGATATTTTTTGATCGTTTTGGTGTCTTCGGCAAAGTTAGGGGAAAGTGGAGAGACTTAATCGCCGGAGACACTTGATCCCTAGCCTGTAACTCGTCAGCATGCTCATAAAAAAATTAGCAGTGTTCTAGAAAGTTGTGAAACATTTATCTAAAAAGTGCTCTGAATAGCGAAAGGTGGCGAAAGCTACAATATAACAAATGAAAGTTGCTAAGTAACTGAGGTGAAAATTCACCGGTTATGATTGAACACTAAATATTGGCAAAGAAAATCTGAATAAATATCTAAAAATAATTAAAATTAAAATAATCTAAAAATTGTTACAAAAAAACTCAAAGAGATCTTTTTTCTTCGTTTTGATATGTATAGAAAATAATTAAAATTTATTCAAAAAAATATTTGTTTATACATGAATTGTTTGATAAACTTATCAACTACTACAAAACCTTTACGCATTTGACGTTAAATTATCGTCATACTGTTTTTACAATCAATTGAATAAAAAAGTGCAACTAGAGAGAATTGATCCCTGCAATTTTACAGTCACTGGAATCAGTCTCAAGCTTAATGAATTGGTTTGGTTTTTTGTACATGCTTTCCTTTTAGATGACTTACTGCAGTTTTGAACATTTGAACATGCCGGTTTAAAATATACCATTTAAACCTATTTGGCCAAAATAACAGGTGTTTATTCTTCCCATTCCTTATCGGTCTGATAGCCGAGCGGGCTAAGGCTCCAGTCCACTCTGTGAGTGCTAGGTTTGAAACGCGTCAATTGCAACTTTTTTCAACTAGCGAAACCGCGCTGCAGTTTTTCAATTTCTGATGAATTCTAAGTTAGTTTTTGTTTTCGACTCTTCTCAATGGCCAAGAAATGTGGTCACAAGGTTCTCTACGATTCTGAAATGGGTCATTGGAAGCAGCGCGAAGGCTGTCACCACCGAATACCCGGGACTGGGATAAGCTGTATCGGCATAACTGAAGTCTGATACAAACTAGACTTTACCATAATTTCGCTGCCGGTCACACACATATATCGTTGTAACATAATCAAAATTGTCATTACAACATAATAATTGATTTCAAAATCTTTTATTTCATCTCCTCCAGTCCGACACCTTCGAGCATCACGAGCGTCCCGGTAAAAGCTCCCCGTCCAGCCGGCATCCGTCGCCGGGTCGAGCCGCTACCGGCGGGGGCAGTCCACCAAAACGTTCCAAAAAGCAAACGTCCGCCAAACACGGCCGGGGAAGCTCGGCAGCCGCCACGGCAGACAACGACAAATCCGGTGACCATGCTGCTGCTGCACCGCCAATGGCCACTCCGGACAAGGTGAAGTAACATTGACACCTCTGCTAGCTGACTATTTTTAAGTTTATTGATTTTAAATCACCGCTTTGACGTGTTCAGGCGATTATTGAGTATTATTCAAGTTTCTTCGTTTGTTATGAAGAGGACATGACTCAATTGGGTTCGGTAATTTACACGCGAAATTATATCATTCTCTGTTGTAATTTTATTTTTAGATCGTGACACCCCTACCCGGCTTCCAGCAGGCGTTCGGCTCGACGGAAATTGGCAAATTTTCCGAAGCATTCTTCAACAGCAGTCCCGGTCCGACCGCCTCGGACATGTTGGGTCATCAACATCCGGACGGGGCAGGCCACCACAACCATCACCACCACCACCACCATCATCACCCGCACCATCAGCTGATGATGGACTCGCTGGCGGCGGCCACCGGCGGTGAATCCGACGTGGAAACCCTCAGTCCCCAGCCGTGGGAACCGACCGGTCCCGGGGATCCGTTCCACGAACCTGGTGGTAGCTCGACGTACAACCTGCAGATCGGAACCAGCTTCCATCCGTCGTACTACGAATCGTCGTCGGCGGCGTACACGGCGACGGACCACGCGGCCGATTCGCCGCTGGGGAACTACTTCAGCGAGATGACCTGCGCTGACCAGTACGTGACTTAGGGTTGGAGGGGTGTTCTTTGGAGATCATAATGAACCGTGCAACTTTACATTTAAAAAGAACCATCGAAACACGCTGCTGCCGCTGATGGTCACATGTTCTTTCTGCTGTTTTTTTCTGTTTAATATTTTTTGTAAATTGGAAGTTTGATAAAAGTCTACTAATTTTAATGGTTTTGAATCTAATGCCATCTAGTTGCAAAAGCCAAAAGTACACAGAAACCAACTGTCAAACGCAATGTCAAAAAGCGATGGTGAATTCGTAAATGTTGTGGTGAGTTTCCAGTCTTTCGAATTTATCCTAAACATGTTTACCTGAGATGTTATTTCATTTATATATATTTTATCCATTATTTGACTATTTTTTCGTTATACGTACAGAGCGAATTCGCTCATTGGAATGAAACTCCACTAAACCACATCTTCAAACAATGGAGTTGAAATGTCATCTTGACATCTGATTTTAACGTTTGAGTGCGTTTATCTTGGAATGCTTCGAATTAGCGAATCCGCTCTGTATTTAAATTCCAATAGATCAAAATTGATGTTAAAAATACATGGATTGAAAATCTCTAATACTACAGTAGTTGTTCGGTATCTGGGCTGAGAACGTAGCCCAGTCACCGAATGTTGCTCGTTAACTGGGCAGAACGGAAAATAACGAGGGAACCACCGATGCATAATATTTTCCAGATGAAATATAAAAATAAAAGTTACTCTAATTTATTTACTATGCTTACTTTTGATATTTCTTTAATTGTAACTTGAAATTAAACAAAAGTTTGAAAAAAGTTTTTTTATTTATTAAATATGATTTTTACATCCATTAACCCCTCGGTCATTTTGGTTTGTTTTGGTTTTTTGACGGTTGCTTGCTTTTAAGGCTACGGCCCAGTTATCGAGCGCCCAATTAAAAAGCAGCCCAGTTAAACAACGCCCAGTTACCGAACAACTTGTGTATTTTCATTTCATAATCTAAAACCCTATACAACGTTTTTTTTGTGTGAAAATTATGGCTCAGCGGCAGCTCGAAACGATACCGCCAAAAATTAGTCACCTGTAAAAAAAACTATGCACTCTCGACATTTCAACGCAAACAGAAAAAAAACACATTTTCAAACTTTGCTGTGTATTTTATATTTAAAAGAAACAACCATACTAACACATATACATAACATTTCTGTGCTCTAAGCAACCGTCTGAGTGAAAAGTACGCCAAAGTTATAGTAAAATGTAGTTAATTAGTGTTTAGTGTTTAATGAAACAGATACAAAAATCTTTCAACGATACTCTCGGATTGGGAAACAACCAGACAAAACTTCAAAACTCACTTTGTAACAAACTTGATACGTTTTTTCCCATAACTGCAAAAATGGCAGTAATTTTCAAAACAAACATTGTCGTTTGAAGTTCCAACCAAAAACACAAACACAAACAAACCATCAAAATACTCCCCCAGAATCCCGGCGTCTGTTTACCTTAATTACTAGTCAGTTGGGTAAGCGGACTTTCTGTAAATAATCCAACCCAGAGCCAATTAACTCATTAATCGATTGCGTCACCCCCTTTTGTCCCGAGGGGCTAGAGAGCAGAAAAAAACAATAATATTGCATAATGTATAATCATAAGTGTTGTTGTTGATTTAGTGTGAACCAGGCGAAGGTAAAAAAACAGAGAGAAGAAACATTAATTCATAAAAATCAATAAGTGTAGCGCAAAAACCGATACAAAGCAAACTAGTGCAACGGATTTTACGATGAATTTAAATTTACTGAACAGGATCAATCGACGTTAAAGAATTTTTAAATATTATTAAATGTGCCTTAACAAGAAAACACGAATGAAAAAAAAATACAAAGAGCAGCAGAAGATTGATAGCGAAAAAAGAAGCCAGAATGGCAAAGAAAGTGATTTAAGAAAAATCAGTTTTTAATTTTATATTCATACAAAATAAGAAGTAAAACAAACAAATGTGGCTACTCAGAAAAGACAGATTTGTTTTCAAACAAAACAGCCTTCCGTTCCGTAAACAAAGATTCTTCCTAAGTTGAATGAGTAACCAGTAACAAGAAAGTAGCACATTTTTAGTAATTTTTAAGCAAAATTCAGCACACGATACGTCGATACCAGTCTAAATATACCAAAGTTTGTATACATAAGTGATTTTGGAACGTTTTAAACATAAACTAGATGAAGAAGAAAATGAGAAGAGAAAAATTTAACGGTTTCCGGTATTTAACAAACAAAACAAAATTTGTATTCTAGGGGTCATAATTTGTACGAAATAACATTTAAAGTAATCAAAATTTTTTAATAACACAATTGTTCATGAAATCTCCTGAAACATAAATCAAGCAAAATTGTATATTTGTGGGAAAGGTAATTAAGGATTAACGATAAACATCCAACCAACGTTTATATTGAATTATATTAAAAAAATATTTTTGAAAATGATTGTGAAATTTGTAAATTAGCAAAGAAGTCTAAAGTATATTTTTGGTAGCCGAAGGAAAATCAGCGTTTAACGGATAAAATGCGAAACATAAAACAAACAGTTAATTCTCACTCATGTTAAAGAAAAACAAAATCTCACCTAACGCTCCCAATGAACCTTCCCGTTTTCTGAAAGCTTAACCTAAATAACATTTTTCAAAATACTCCGATAGTTGTATAAAAAAAACCTGCTCCCAGAAACAAACGAGTTGCATTTTACTCTTAAACAAAAAGAAACATAAAATAAAATGGACGCTAAACGTAAACACTAACCTAAACAACACGTGAAACAACATAACTCACACCCTAAACATAAACCAATAGAACGGAAATGCTATAGAACACGTTGACGTTGCCGGCGCGGGGGCATGTGGATAAACCAAAACTTAAAGTTCAAACCAATCTCTCTATAAGAAGTCTAGTCAAATAGTAACATAATATTCAATCAAAACTAGTCAAATACAGAGTTAAATTGCAGATTGAAAAGTATCGATGGCGTTTGTTTTATTTTTTGAAGATTTGTTCCTTTCAAATATTCAATATGCAATTCATAGTCCTTCTATTCCGAGTTACAGTGAAAATAAAGAGGCGAACAGGAAAATTCACTTACCGTTGGACTGGAGACTGTTGCGCAGGTTTCTCATCGCACAAAGTTGTGTAGTTTGTTGTTAGCGTGTACATCAGCCTGTGTCGCAAAAAGCTTTGACAAGGTTCACAATACTCCACTTGCATTGTTACCACTGAGGTTCCACTACACATTCCGATGCAGCAGCGTGTGATGCCACTGCAGACACCGCAAACAGCGAGGTTTGTCTCGGCAGCTGGAGGCGTTGTGTCGCTGACTGAAACAGTTGACGCACAGCTTCATCTGCTGGACAAAGTCCTCGCGTTCCGCAAGCCGCAGAAAGAAAAAGTCGCTGCACCGACACAGCGTATGCTTTCCACCGCAAAAGTAGCAGGGTGGCAGTGGCACCGCAACTTGCTTCTCGATGTGCTGATTCGCTGAAGCAGAGTTCTGTTTGGGTTGTAAAACTGGCGTCCGAAACGCGCTCGACCTTCTGGTCCTGGGACGTTGCCGTGACTTTTGCGGCTTATTTTCCGGACACTGAAATGTGATATCTGGGTTAGTCTTATCTGTTGCTGAGTCGGACAATCGGTCCACCTTGACTGGAGCTCTCGGTTGGTGAGCTTTAGCTTCCGAAGCATTCTGGACTACCATCGGACGTTGCTGGTTCACCGCGAACGTAATGACTTTCTTCTTCATCTCGGGAGATCCCGCTTGCACCGACACTGCTTCCACTGATAGCTCTGAACGCTTAGGACCGGCGACTGGAGAAATATTGACTTCCGGAATTGTCTTCACCACTGAAGTTTGCCGATCCGGCAACGTTGCACCAGCAGCGGGCAGATTCCGTTCCGGCAACATTGCATCAGCTCCGATCGGTCGAACTGCTGGCATGACGAACGGATTTATTTCCACTTGCGTCTGTGAGGCCGTCAGGAACGGATTTGTCTGCTGATCCACCGCAAACGTAACGACTTTCTTCTCCCTCTCGGAAGATCCCGCTTGCAGCGATGTCCCTGAATTCTTAGGATCAGCGACCGCAGTAGTATTGTCTGCTGGAACTGGCTTCAACGCTGACGTGCGCCTATCCGGCGACATTGCCCCAGCAGCGGGCAGATACAGTTCCGGTAACGTCGCACCATCTCCAATTGCAGGAACTGCTAGCCTGCCGAACGGATTTGTTTCCACTTGCAACCGTGAGTCTGCCAGGAACGGATTTGTCTGTTGATCCGCCGTAAACGTAACGACTTTCTTCTTCCTCTTGGGGGCATCGGTTACCGTCTCCAGAAACGGGTTGGTCTGCACACGCAGAATCGCTGCTGTTCCGCCTTCCAACAATGTTGCTCTCAGCTTGCCAAGTTCCACTCGTAGCAGCGGAACCACTTCCCGAAACAGCTCCGCTGTCCGGCGGAGATCCGCCAGGTCAGCGGTTGTCAGCTCGCGGGATAGGTTGATCTGCCGCTTGGTCTGCACCGCCACTAACAGCTTCTTCAAGTGGCGGTCTGCAGCCGACCGTATCGGGAATCCGACCATTGTTTTCTTCCACAACTGACGGGAGAAAAAAAACACGTGTGCTTGGCGCGCGAAACCGACTGCTTTGATTGATTGTTTGACAGAACGCGGGACGCGAGCTTCGACAAAACCCAGTCATGAAAAATGTTGACAGAAGGCGGTTGGATTCGGGCGGAAATCGGGCACAAGTTTGACACGATTATTTTCCAGAGAAAAACAACAATTATTAATGCGGGGATTGTTATTACGAGAAAATTAATTTAAATGAAACTACTTTCGGCTGCGAAAGCACTCCGACGACCGAACACACCGATTTTTACGATCCCTCAAGTATCCTCGCTTGCAGAAACACCCGGGTGTGCACATTTTTCTTGGATGATGATCGCCAGAAAGGCACAGCAAAGTTCCGCACCGGGCCGGACAGGACGTTCCGCAGAGGTTGAACTCCTCGTTTTGGCCGGAACACTCTAATGCACCGGGTAGATCTTCCGGTGGATCACCACCAACAGCAACGCCCAGAAGGAGAGAAATTAGCAGCACAAGTGTGTAGTTCATCATCGTTGAGCAGCAATTAACAGTTCTGAGCGAGGTTCTGAGAGTTCTGCAGTTGAGATACTGTTGAGCTACGTGCGAACATGAGGATTTCGCAAAGGGTTCATAACAGGTACAAACATGTTATTGTGAGGCCTTCTAGAAATAACTATATATTCTCAAGTCATGTATCTTTGAGTAATCAAAGTTGTACAATGATGAACTTCAAAGTACTCCTTTTTGTTGTAATTATGTCTGCAGTTCTGGGCGGCAAGTTTCTAAAAAATCTCATTTTATGATTCATTTTTGAATTATTGTTTTTGTAGCTGTGGTGGTAGACGAACTAAAATGTGGCCCAAACGAAGAAGTTCAAGATTGTGGACCACCTTGCCCTGTAACTTGTGCCATTCTGCAGGGTGTGGAGGCACAGCGATGCTTTGGATTTTGCAGCAGAGGGTGCTTCTGCAAACCGGACTTTGTGCGCAACAACGACGGGGAGTGCATTTCATCACGAAGATGTTTGCCCCGGTTGGGAATGTGGGCGGCGATTCCTTAGTGCAAGAATTTCGAAGAATAAATGGTTGGCTTCAACTGTCAGTAAAGGGAAGTTTTATTCAGCTCAGATCACATTCTTCCTAACCAGCGGCACGTCACAGATACAACAGCAATGGTAGTAAATCGCCAACTGTCCCCCGTCCGCGCTGAAAATACTCCCCAACACGGCCACATCCAGCGTTCCGGCATCGCACATGTCGCACGCAGTCTCCTCTTCCCCCAGTGGAATCTGCTGCTTCGTGATCGAACAGCGGAACGTTTGGTGACCGTCCAGGCACTGCAGCTTGGTGTCGACGATGGGTTCCTCGCAGAACGTGCACTTTTCACAGTACAGTGGCTGTTCGGCGCAGGCCAGCAGCTCATTCGCATGACTCACCGCATCGGCCAGCGTTGGCTTGAGGGCGTCGTGGATGTGCTCAAAGTCTCCCGGGAAGCTGTCTTCGACGAAATCGCGGATAAAGTTGCGCAAGCAGCGAATCGTCATCAGCTGGGCGTAATTGAACGGGCCAAGTCCCCGGATCGATAAGAAGTAGAAGATCACCTTGACCGCGTGAAGCAACTCAATGACCATCGTGATGAACTGAGCTTGGTTGAAGAGCACTTCAGCGATTGACAGGCAGCGTTTCTTGAAGTAGCTCAGCCGCGATCCCAACTGCAGCAGCTGCAACTTCAACTGGTACGCATACTGGTCGTCCACGTTCGGCTGGAACTTTGTCAGCACGTCCAGCTCGGCCAGCGTCTGCAGATTACGGCTACCGCTGAAGCGCACCAACTCGGCGCAGTCGTAATGCTCGGTCATCCGCAACGTCGGATTGGTTATCAGCATCTGGAGGGCGTTGCGGGCGCTAAATTTGCAGAAAATAATCGTCGTTGGTAGGCGGATGCTCAGATGGTCGAAACTTTTCGCCGGATATCCGACCATAAGCCAGCAGGATCGGGTTTTGGTGGCGGTCAGGCCATAGATGGAGAATTTTAGCGTGTTTAGGTCGGTTTGTATTTGGCTGCAGGCGAGGGACAAGTTGCCGGCCTTGGTTTGGATGTCCACGCAGAAAATTGAGCCCGTGAGGGTTGAAACGATGTAGCACATGGGAGACAGTTGTTGCATGCCTGAAAAATTGAGAAATTGTGTAACAGTCTTGCAGATTGTCAACTTTCTTACCTGTTATCGAAAAGTTATTCATGTTGTGAAACGTAACCGACTGGATTTGTCCCTCAAATCCGAACGCGGTCGCCACCAGATGCGTTCCCTTCACCACCAGCAAAACCACCCGCTTGTTGTCGTAATCAACCTCGTGCTGCATGTGATCCACCACCAACGCGTCCGCGTCCCCCCAAATATCCGCCAGCTGCTCGCAATCCACCACCGTATAATCGGGTTGAATTCGAAAACTATACAAAGCAATCCTTCCGCTCTGAAGTCCCGCCAGCAGTAGGTTTTGCTCCTTGGTGATCGTCACCCACTTCAGGCATCGCACCGAGTCCGTCCCCGTTCCAACGATCTGCTCCGCCCTCACACTGTCCGACAGCAGGCTGTAGATGGCGATCTTCCCAGATTTGGTTCCGAACGCAAAGTAAGCCGCGTGGTCAAAGACCACATCACGCCAACAGAACGCACAAATCAATGCTTCCGCCGTGGTTTGGCTGAGCGGACCAAACTGGTCAAACACGGTGCCGTCGTAAATGTGCGCAATCCACGTCGTAGAAACGTCCACGTACAAGATCCACAAGTTGCGCACCTTATCGTGCCGTTGCAGCGTCAGCTGACCCATGTTGGTCAGATGCGCCACCAGACATTCATTATAATCCGGAAAGATTCCCGGTGGCGACGGCACGGCCAGCGCATTGTTGATGTACAACGTGGCCACTTTCGGAATGATGGTCTGGTCGAGCATAATTTTCGCACGCTGCTCCCGATTACTGCTGTTGTACACGTTGATCTCACGCGTCTCCAGCTGACTGGTGGGTTTCTCCTTGGAGCACTCGAATCGAGCAACACTATAGTTCAGCGCACCATCGTCGTTGATGTGCTTGTACCGTAGCTGAAGAATCGCAATGCTCCCCTTGGTCGAAACGACATAGTGGTCATTTGAGGACGAAATTGCAAACGGCAAGCTGGTCACGTCCGGAAGCTGCAAGCTTCCAAACTCACTCATTCGCATCTCCATCTCAAGCTTGCAAGATTTCACGCGCCAACGCGCGCCTCAGTGAAATGTTTCAGTCGTCGCGACGCGACGCGTCTGCGAAGCAGTGGAGCAAAACAAAAAACTGCAAAAGTGTTGCTGCTGTTGTTGTTATCGCCGTCGGCCCTTTAGTTTAGCAGCGAATTTCAATCAGTTCGGGTTGTTTGCGTAATCGCGTTGCGCCAGTTAAAGAATTCTGCAAGCGGAGAGTTCCAATGCTGAAAAGGATGAGCGCCAAAAAGGGATTGGAATTTCTGCGGGCCGTGTCCAGCTACATGACCAAAACGAATGGTTACGATCGGTGCTTGCAGCAGGTTAGTGGTTTGGACGGGAAATTACTTACCAAGCGTATAACTTTCACTTAAACGTTGTGAACTTTGAATTTATCATCGTTGTAGGAATGTCGTCGTCATTTTTTCTTCATCAATTATGCGAATATTTTATTAAAATAACTTGAACCTGCACGGCACCAAAAATAATTTGAAACTTCGATGTTTTGACATTTTGCCCTTTTGTGTAGGGCTGTGCCGACAAAAGTGTTGTACGATGAAATATTTCAAATATTTCAATTAGGGTTCTGCGCCGCAAAGATACAAAATCGGATTGAGATTTAATTTCAATTAAATATTGTACTATTTTATTTTCCTGTTATTTTTTACATAGAAAGTTCATATTTGATTTTAAATGTAAAAAATTTAAAGTTTTAATTTTTGTTGTGCTTTTAATTTAAAAACGCAGCGAACATTTTTCGCTCCTTCGTGGGGAGGAGCGCTACGCGAGCTGGTTCACGTTTGCCCCTGCTCATGTTTGCTCATAAATTTTATGAGCGAAAATGCTCATCGCTCGCGCTCGCGCTCATTTTTTGCTCATTGAGCAAAAAGAGCGGCTTTCTGTACCTTTAACGTGCATACAATAACATTTTTTTTTTCAGCAGAGCTTTGCTGTTTTTTTTTTAAATTGAGGCTGAAACCCAGTCACGACGTTCTTGCAGGATTCTAGCAGAGTTCTCACAGAGCTGAATATTCTTACAGCATTCTAGCAGAAATGTTCCACCGTTCTAGCAGGATTCTAGCAGAACCGGCTCTGCTAGAATATTTCGTGACTGGGAATAGGCTAATCTCAATTATATTGAGTTAAGGTATTTTTTTTATAAATTTTGTTTTGAAGCTTGTTTAGGATTCAGAGTTTGATGACAAATTAGGATTATCATCGTTATCTGAAGAAATAATCCGATTTATAAAAATAAAGTTGATAAAAGTGTAACCCGTGAAGGTTAACTATTTAATTAAACTGAAAAATATCTGAAAAGTATTATGCCATTTCATTAAATCGTAAACGTTTTGAAGTCTGGCCACCTCATCTTGTTTAATCAATTATTTTTAAATAATTTAGCACAATAAATGTCAAATCTGTGTCTTTGATGAATTTCAATAAACTATCTTATTTATAAATGAGTGTCCACAAGTAAAAATACGTTTTAATATAAAAATATCAATTGTCTTCTTGTTAACAGCTTATTTAAGACCTAACAATGCCGTTACTTGAGAGTTTAGTCTAATTATGAAAGTTAAAATAATAAGCAAAAAGGAGTGTCTGGAATTCTAAGCAAAAGTGTCTTGATTGCAAATCAGCAATTTTTCATTGATCGTAAATTTATTTATCTTGTATTTTTAATTACAAAACTCTGAAAAAAATACTATGCTAACAACATTAGATGAGTGCATGCCCCTCTTTCGTGATGAAATTATCTCAGGAATATAAATGACCTTCAAAAGTGGCAATCCAATTGCCCTATGCGAGATTCATCAACAATTCTAAAAATCTACCTATTTTGGTAATGAGTGCTCATTGAGCGGGAACGCATACGATGAGCATGAGCGAGCACGAGCTACCTGAGAAGTTCTCATGCTCATGAATGAGCGAGCACGGATTTTAGCTCGCTCGCTAATTCGCAACCCTGATAACCCTATTGAAGATTTTGATATTGAAGATGGCAACATTTGTGAATTGAAGATTTCGAATTTAATTTGCATATTTCTGAGGATAGGGCTTTCAGAACATAGGCATTATTTAACTAAAATTACGCTACTCTTACAGCTCAAAATGGTCAGCGGTGGCGACGGCAAGTGCACGGCGGAGTTCAAGGTCGCCGAGGAGCACCTCAACCGGGCCGGAGGATTGCACGGTGGCTACACGGCCACCATCGTCGATGTCGTGACAACGTACGCCCTGATGACGAAGGAGAACTGTCTGCCCGGTGTATCGGTGGACATTCACGTAACGTACTTGAAGGGGGCCCGCGAGGGGGACGACGTCGTGATCGACGCGAACACCATCCGGGCGGGAAGAAATTTGGCATTTTTGGAGTGCGAACTGCGCCACAAAAAGGACAACTCGATCATTGCGAGGGGCCAACACACCAAGTATATTGGCACGGGGAAGGCGAAGGAGTGAGAGGGGTTTAGATTGCTTAGTCCTATATTTGGTGTTTAAAATACAGTTTGGTAAGCTTAGTTGAACAAAACTTACTCTACTCTGATGACATTCCTTACTGTCTGAATTTAGTATTTTATTGAGAGAGACTCCTGATTGGCAAATATGAATTACATTCAGGAGGTTGAAGTGATTGATGTCATTCCATACATCATGGAAAACCCGTTACTACAAAAATCGAACAGTCGACTGATGAATTCTATCATTCCAGTTACCGTCATCAGGGGTGACATTGGGTCTGGGGGTGAGATTGGGTCATATAAATTTCAGCATTTTTGTATGACCCAATGTCACCCCCTCCAGACCCAATGTCACCCTTGATGACGGTACGTTGCTTGGCTCAGCGAGATTAGTGTTTGTAAAAGTTCGTAAGATAGAAGAAATGATTTCTAGAAAAGCCTTTCATTTTGTTCGCAAAATGTCTAACTCCGTGATCAAAACTAATAGCTTCGATCAGTGCGTGCAAAAGGTTAATTAAAATTGCATTTTTAAAACAAATTTCACCTCAAGACAAATCATCCAATTCCAGCTCAAAATGATCAACATCGGCGACGGCCAATTCAAAAATTAAAAATTACCTATTTTTGGGCCTAAACTTTTAGTTAGAAAAAGTCAAATTAAAAATCAGGGTTGTTTTCCGTGTACTTTTTTACTCTAAAGAGTCCCAATAATAACCTACAGTTTTGTCGATTCCTTGTACGTACAGGTTGTTGCGTTTAAAACGGAATACGTAAACGATTCGAATTGAATTCCATTTCAGAATTCCGATTGAGTTGACTGGGTATTTGCTTTAAGTAATTAGCAAAATAATTACATTCAGTGGATTGATGTGATTAATGGCACACCATGTGTTATGGAAATGAGACAGATGATTTTGCGCTACCTTAGAGAGCGTTCTTTTATTACGTAACGCAGTTGGATGAGGAGGGTGAGGGGGAGGGGGGGGGGGGCGGTGTCGTTACGCTCGCTACACAATTTTAAAAGGGTGTCTAAAAATCCATTTTATGTGTTACGTAATAAAAGAATGTTTCCTATTAGAGGGTAATTACTTAAGGCTCGACAAAATAGTTGGTGAAAAGACAAATCCAGTGAACGCTCATTGCCGCTGGTTGTAGGTTCGATATTTGGCAGCTCCCACAGTAAAGTAAGTAAAATTTTCCCATGACCCCTTCGCCTAAATTAACACATTTACTATTTTTAAAAGCTCTGGGTTGGTCCCTAAATATAGAAATAACAAACATCGAAATACAAAAAACGAAGCTTTCCCACATAAATTTCCATTCTTATTAAACATTAAATGAGCAAAGCTTGGACGCAACCAATTAGGGGAAATATACCCATTTTAATCACTGTAAGCCGTTTAACCAATTCTAATCATTTTTACACTTTTCTGCTATTAAATCAACATTTTAAGATGCATCAACAATAGAGAGTTGCTTGCTCACTTTTATTTGAGAAATGATATTTTATTCTAGAATTATCCAATTTTAAAGACTTCATTTTTAAAATGCTTGTCATGAATACCTACTTAAATTAAAGACTTTACAATTTACACCATTTTATCAAAGTGTTGGCAAATATGGGAGGGTGCTAAATTGATTGGGGGTGCTCAAAAGAGCGCACACTTGAAAGCTTAGTCTAAGTTTGTTTTTCATGCTAAACACTGCAAATATTAAAATTACCAGAAGTTCCAGATTACCGAAACTTACTTACTTTACTTTTACTGCTCGTACAACCTCCGGGTCATGAGCTGTCTCCAGATGCGCTGCCACTGGACTCGGTCCTGGGCCGCTAATCTCCAATTCCGAAACTGTTGACCCCGAATAAGCCCCTGGTGGATTGAAAAACCTTCTCCGCAAATCAAATGCAACCGGAAGCAACCCGCCGGTAAAATCGATTGCCGCAGTGCCCAGAACCCTCGCCAGAACTAGTTTTACAGATCGGAATCAAAAATTAGCCACCCTTATAAACTCAGCGGTGGCGGCAGCTTTGTGAAGTATGTAGTTACCGTGACGAACTACGGGGCGATTTGGAGTAGCGAGCGTTTAAAATTGTCTGCTCGATCCGTCCTTTCGCCATCTTGAAATGTCAAAAAATTTCACACTAGCATCATACGCGAAAACCATTGAAAAATTACAGATGAATTCCATAAGAATTTCTTATGAAGTCCATAGTCTATCAACAGTGGACCAAATACATAAGTAAAGTTTAGCTATAACCATATGAATTTATAGTGACGGTCATAAGATTGTCTATGAAAATCGCGAGAGCCTAGTGGATACTCAAATCAGGCAGCAAAATCTTACATTCTTTTTCCTCAGTGTACCTTTCATTTGCGGCCAAAACATTTGAAATCGGTAAATTTCCTTTTTTTGAGCGATTTCCTTCAACGTTCGACATTTCCAAACGTTGATCTAGCAAACAAAACAGCGCGCTGCTGACAGACCGCGGATGAACTTTTCTTTTGTTCTACAAGGGGAATTGGGGGTAAGACGGTCAAATTGGCAAACATTGTTGTTTTAAAATTTGGCCATTCTAGTGCGCTTGAAAGGTCAAATTTGATGTAACAATGCCTAATTTTATGTAAAAATTAATTACATCGCATCAAAGTAGCGAGGCTTACGAAAAAAAAAATATTTTCTAATTAAACCGAATGACGAAATAATCATTTAACCCCAATGCACCCCCGAATCTTTTTTCGCGGTGTTCATTCGCTCGCGCCAACTCGCGATCTCCGGGCGATGAACTTTTCGCCCAATTTTGTCGCCGGCACTTTTCAATAAGAAGAGTAATATCCCGTGTGCAAGACGTTGCCCGATTTAAAATTTCGAATTTTCAAAAAATACAAAAATCAAAAAGTTGCGATTTTTTATATGAAAAACAGAAAAATATTTTTATCTTTTTTTTAAATAAAGTTTTAGAAAATCGGCCTTCGTCAAGCACACGGGGCCGGTTTAACGAGTCTTCACCAAAATTTTGAGCCAATTTTGTCGAAGAAAACTGCTAATTTCAAATAGATATATCTAAGAAATAATACAACCAAATACCCTCAAATTTGTTTTGTTAATAGATGAAAATGTAAACACTCAACCCACAGAGTAATCCAGAGGGACCAGTCCGAACTAAAGTCATCAAATTTTGTGGCTGCGTTACAGTTGTTGTTGTTGGACTTCGTAACGGTAGCTGGCGTTTCTATTCTCGATGCAGGCGTTACGAAAAAAATCCAAACGATCTAGTAGCAACTTTTAGGTTTCCGTTGTCAACACAAACAAAATCAATTTTCTTTTTGAAACCAGCTCTGATGGTGAGTTGCTTTGCAGTAAATATATATTTTTTTCTAAATTGATTCAAATTCATCTTTCTAGGACACATGATAATCGTGATTTGTGCGACTCCTTTGCATTTTAAACGGAGATTCTGATGGTGGCAATGCCAAATCGAAGATCGACAGTCCGGAAAAGCTCCGCTAGAAAAAAAATGTTTATTTGTTTGTAAAGTTTGTACGCTGCCTAAAGAAAGGGGGACAAGAAAATTTAAATTTGCAGCAGTGGTAGCGGAAGCGAGCCAGAGAGGAGCACGAGGATAAGCCCTAAAATTGGTTACCTTTCTTTTGTTCTGCTGTTCGAAAAGCAATTTCTTAACCCCTTTTTTTTGGGAGGTATGAGTGACACTTTATGTTAAGAGTGGAAATAAAATATGAATGTGACTTTCATGGCTGCAAGTCCTTGTGCTAAAAATGGTTTAATTTCAAAGATTTAAATTAAAAGAATGTGTTGAGATCCGAAGCCCCGACTCCGGTGGAGGCACGGGACCTTGTCATCTCCCCCCCCCCCACTTTCTAAATTTAGACCCTTTCCCTTAGCGAGATAGACTGCCTCCATGTGTCCCCACAAATGCCTCAGTCAGAATTTTGCACCGCTGGTTAATATTCGAAACGGATAACCGGATAACGCAATCTTGCTTCTGATGACGCCCACTTTTTTAATAAAAATATTGATTCTTTGCACTGGGAAATAAATACTATTATTTTGTTGCTCCACATGACAAAGCCAGAGTCAAAGTTGAAAAAAAAACCAGCGCAAACATACCTTTGAAAATTCTATGCAAGCTGTTATATTTTCATGAAAAGAAACTTAGGGGAAATATGCCCATTTTAATCACTCTAAGCCGTTCGACCAATTCTCATCACTTTTGCCGTTTTCCGCTATAAAATCAACATTTTCAGATGTATCAACAATGAAGAGTTGCTTGCTCACTTTTGTTTGAGCTATTTATTGCTTTGGAACAGTCAAAAACTCTTTATGAAAGCTGTAATTCATGATCAAAGTGCTGATAGGCCGATAATAGAAATAGGCTGAGAAAGGGTATAGTTCCCCTACTTTCTTTAGAAGTTCAATGAAAAAGGGATTGAAAAACTCTGGAAACAGTGCGAGGGCAGCAACAAGAATTATACATTTTAAATTTTCTTGTTGAGTTTGTTGATACGGCAACAACTGTCAAGAAGCTTGGAAACGTAACGCCTCGAATCCAGTGAACTGAGATTTAATGGTGTCATACAGACAGTTTTCCTGAAGGGGGGATGTACCACGATGTACCGCGTAACGCAACCATAAATTAAAGGCCAGTGCGTCCTCTGGATTACTCTGTGCTCAACCCCCGGTGGATGGTCGCTTTTTCGTTTGACACTTTTTTAGTTTGTGACGAACTGTCACTTTTTATACGGCGCTCACGCACGCAATCAAAACAAACGTTTGGGGGTGTATGTGAACTGCGTGTAAAAGGGCTGTCAAACTGAAACGTGACCCCGTTTGACAACAGTTGGTGTCAAACCATCGGGGTTTGAGTGTACTTGCAGAAAATTCAATTTCTAATCCGAATCTGTAAAGACATATTTAGAAAAAAGTTTAAAAAAAATCGTGACGTTGCAATTAACGTCGGAATGTGTCATATATAAATTTCTTAACCCTGTAACGCCCATGGTAGCACCAGGGCACCTCTAAAATTTTACTACAGATTTAAATTTCTCGAAAACTGTCACGACAGTTTTAAATGCCAAGTAAAAACGTTAAAAAAAAGCATTGAGCGGAAAGGGGTTAAAAGTTAAACATACATTGAATTAAGGGGATGGACTGGATTGATTATAATCCACACCTAAATCTTGGAAATACCGCAACCGTTACTTATTCAGAAGAACAGGTGACTTTTACCGCATTAGTGATGTGACTTCATTCATTGGGAACAGTTGTTTTTTTGAAATCGTTGGTGTAAATTTTAAATTAGCCTTAACTATTCTCTGATTTTCTTCATGATAGGCTTGCAATTTCTACGCAGAATGTCCAGCCAAGTGGTCAAAAACAATAGCTTCGATCGATGCTTGCAACAGGTTGGTACAAAACCTCAAAGAGGTTAATCGATACGCTTAAAAACTTCAAATTCCAGGTCAAAATGATCAGCATCGGTGACGGCCGTTGCAGCGCCCAGTTTAAGGTGGCTGACGAACACCTCAACCGATACGGAGTTCTTCACGGTGGTTTCACAGCGTCGCTGATCGAAACCGTAACGTCGGAGGCCCTGCTAGCAAGACCAAACTGTCCCTTTGGTGTTTCGGTGGAAATGCACGTGACGTTCATGAAGGGTGCCCGACCGGGGGACGAGGTTTTGATCGATGCCAGCCCGGTCCGTTCGGGGAAAAATTTCGCCTTCATGGAGTGCGAGCTGCGCCACAAACGGGACAACTCGATCATTGCACGGGGCACGCACACGGTGTACTATCCGGCGACGAAGATGTAAGTTGGGGGCGTTTCTTTCCAGTGATTTGTGTGGACTACGGTGGCGTCTTTGAAAAGAGAGTAAAAGTGTTTAATTGATTTAGTTTATTGGTTTCAATTCAGTTGGTTGATTATTTTTTTTGTGTTTGTTTTTTTTGTATTAGTCACGATTTTCTTTTTATGCAGCTCGAGCTCGGTTCAATGTGAAGTTTTAAGGTAAAATTTGTTCAACTTTTACTACACCGCTAATGTACGCTTGATGACAATTCCATGTCTTGTTTTCTCTTCATTCACCATTCTCTTAAGTGCCTAGGGTTTTCTTCAACGCTAGCTTTATTCTTGTATCGTTCACTTTGGTAGTCAGAGTTGCAATCGCAACGATTTTCGTTTTGTTAGAGAGGATTTTTCATTATTTGGTTTTGACGATCTTCTCGAGATTTCGAGTCTTTTTCATTTTGTCATATGTATTTGGTTTAACTTGAGGGACTGCTTGTATATCAGAGAGCAGTCGTGTTGATTCAAAATGTTCGAGAAAGATTTGCTATGATACGAGTATATTTACAGCACAAATCATGGTTCGTGACCCTGGTGAAGACGAAGACTATTGAGTTTTGTAGAGTGCTTGCTATCAGTTTTGATTTTCTAGTCATTGTAAGTCGAGTCGATCTTTTCAACTAAACGGCTTCATACTGCTATTCGAAACTACATTGTAATAAAAGGTTGAGCTATGAGCTAGCAAATTTTCAAGTTATGATCAACGTAAAGTTTGGTTCTAGCCCAAAACGGTTGTTTAACGCGCACCTAAGAATGCTAGAATAGTTTCATTTTGACTCAGCTAAGGTTTAAAACCAATTCCGCAGCTAGAAATACTACAGAAAGATCGTGCCGCGTCGGTGGAATATCCACGAAATGCCTTCAACGACTAATTGGAAAAAACACTAACCCTAAAAACTCGTGAACGCGCTCGTCATCAGTTACTGCCCCCCGTCCTTGGCGGTCACCGTCGCCTGCGCCGCACTATCATCAACAACGCAACTCGGGCAGCACTTGCCGTCCTCCTTGAGCTGGACCAGCCCATTCTCGCAAATAAGCTCCGCACAGCGCTCAGTCTCGCAGCTGATCTGGTGATGTTCACACTCGCACTTGGTGCAGTCGTCCCGCATCCAGATCTCGTTGTTCAACCGTTTGATGCCCTTACTGTCAACGCAGTGACCGTGGGGTTTACCCTTGGTCGGGTTTGTACCTGACGTCGCAGACGCCGAGCACTGCTGCTCGAGCTTGCGGATCTTCCGGCGCATTTGCTTCATCGACTTTTGGAACGTCTCGATCAGCGATTCCAGTCCTTCGATGCGCTCTTCGTTCATGTCGTCATCGATGAAGGCGTCCTCCAGTTCCAGGTGGTTCTCGGGTGAGGCTTTCCTAGCCAATTGTGGTTCAAGATCGCGCTTGGCTCGAACCGATCTTCGCTGTCTGGACAGCGTAGTGTAGCGTTTGTGATGTCGCGAACATTCGCTGCACTCAACCCAGTGTTCAAAATCGATTTGTGCAATTTCGTCGCAGAATTTGTAGCCGCCCTGTTTGCTCGGTAGCACGAACACGTTGTCGGTAACACGGGTTATGTTGTCACCCGTGCTGCAAAGCACGCTACCCAGCGTGATCCTCTTAATCTGAGCCAGCTGTTCCGGCTTAAATTGATCGTTCTCGTACCAGAAGCGATCGCCTTCACGTAGCCTGTTGAACTGTTCCATCAATAAACACTTGAACAGTGGGCCAACTTTAGCACCCGGAAGTTGATCTTCCAGAATTCCACCAACCCACAGGTCGATGTTGTCCGGATGGCCGTACAACTCTTTCAATTTGTCGCGAACCGTTTCACTCGTAATCTCCTGCTTTAAATCGTCGAATGAGGCAGCCTTCTTCATGTTGCAGAACTTCCGGTAGTCATTGTACCCGGGCAGCGCGTGATCCCGCGATCGTTGAATATTGATCGCGGCCAGGTCCAGCGCCACGGCGTGAGCCGTCTCGAACAACTTCTCAGTCAAATCGACGTTCAAGTTCTGGTTCGGTTTCTTCAGCTTGGCTGGGACCGAAATCAAACCACGCAGCAGCGGATCCACTCCACCTTCGTACACGATCCTCCACGGTGCAAAGAAGGCCTTATGCAGTGGGATGTGGCCTTGGGTGATCGGTTCGAATGATTCGTTTAGTCGGTGCAGGACTGGATTAATCAGCGAGTGTCCAAAACGCAAAGCAGCCGTAGCGAACTCGTTCGAAATTGACGGATTTATTGAGGAGTCGTACCCGGTGTACGGTTCCATACGATCGCCAATGATCAGTGGCAACCAGTGTTCGTACGTAATGTGCTGCACGATCGCTCCGACAATCTTCCTGCTCTCAAAATACAACTTGTCCCCATCCCAGTGAGGATTGACTCGCTTCAACTCTCCAGCGATTCGATTGTGCTCCCGGAACCATACAATATGCATCGCCAGCAGGCCCAACTGCTCATTAACTCGAATATCTCCAGCCGTGAAACAGTTCACGGTGCTCTCATCCAAATTCCTCCGACAGTCCATTCCATCGGTGGGAGCTGCAAACGGCAGCAGCGATTTTTGATTAGGAAAATGCGGTCCTTCTCTCAGCAATCCATCGTCCGTCGTCAGATTCCTCAACTCACGGGCAAAGTTCTCCGAATATCCGTAAACCTGCGACGCGTCAATGAACGACGTCAGCTGGTTGATCTGCTCCCTCGGCTGCACAGTTCCAAAGAAGATCGAAGTCATTCCGGAACCACAAACGGCACTCGATCGAACAAAGTCAATGCAGCGTCGGTTGTGAACGCGAGGATCCCCATCCGGAATTTCAATGGGATAACAAGGCGCCGCGTACTCACAAGTCTTCTTGCAGTCAACACCGTCCCAACTTTCCGAACTTACCGACGGAATCGCATGATCCAGATCGTGATCCAAAAACTGACCCCACTGCATCACCATGTGCGTGATCCGTTCATCCGGCGTAATCTCCTCGGTCGAGATCAACCGCGTCGATACCAACCTCGGACTAGGCTTGGCGAACCCGTTGTACATCTTGGTCTTGTTCCAACCAATCGGCATGTTGAACCCATTCTCGTAGATCGGAGGCAGCAGTCGTCGGAACCCAGTCAGCGACGATCCCCACCCCGAATTCTTGTAGTTGTTACACGACCCATCCAGCGTCCTAAACTTGGCATGAAAACACAAATCCGTACAGTTTGGCGTCACCCGGTGTGCCATACACCCAGACAGTTGTGCCAGCAGGTCCAAATAGTCCGGCGACAGCAAGTCGTTGTAGTTAAAGTCCGAACTGTTGGTCGTCAAAGCCTTGCCGGTGTCCACGTGGCGCCGAATGTTAACCAGCGCCCGCTCGTAAACCTCGGCAGCGCGGGCCAACTCACGGGCGGGACCCGTCGGGAAGCGGACGATCCGGAACAGGTCACCGTGGTGCTGGGCCGTTGACGCGTTGCCCGAGAAGAGCTTTGCGATGGTTTGGTTGATGGCGAGGTCCACCTCGCGGGATGCTTCGGCGATGGCGATGCGCACGAATTGGTCGCCGGGCAGGAGTTCCAGCTTTTTCCTGAAAGGTTTGAGAAAAGGGAAGGTTGAGCTTTTTTTTTCATCGTATAAAAAAATTAAGCTTCTTGAAAATCTTCTTTATTTAATAATATGTACAGCAATTCCATTTGAAAAGAGCATTAACCAAATCCTCCGATTGGGCTCGACATTTTTCTGGATATTCTTTCCAAAATAATTAGCCCGAAAGTTCGGGTTGACTTTTCCAATATTTTTTATATGTTAGGGGAACAGCATCTAATTCCAGCGTGCCTCTATTGTTGCCATATCAGCCCTTTGGCATTCAATTACAGCTCATTAAACGCGTTTTCAACTGAAATCGAGTGATAAATACAGTCCAGACTCGATAATCCGAAGGCCTTGGCAAAATTTCATTTCGAATAAGCAAAACTTCGGATAATCGAATAACAAAAAAAAAAAATTCGTGTCTAATTTTTGATTGCCGAACTTAGGTATAACCCCTAAACTACTCTTAAGTGATTTAGAATTTACAATTCCAAGATAAAGTAAAGTAAAGTAATTCCAAGATGGTGATTAAAATGGCGGCGAAGAAATATTGAAAAAATGCATTTAATTGGCATTCAATTTTGACTAAAATGAGATCGAAGAACTTGAATTTGAAGTCAAAAATAAGAAAATAAAAAACAAGAAAAAATTGTTCATGATTCGATTATCCGAAGTCTTATAAAAACCATCGTATAATCGAACTTCGGATGATAAAAACATCGGATATTCGAGGCTGGACTGTAGTTCAATAAGAAGTGAGCAAGCAAGTTTGAAATCAAAAGTTTTGCAAAATTAGTTGTTTAAATAGTGAAAATCAGCAAATTGGATGGAGTTAGGAACGAGTGCTTCGCCTACAAACAGTGTTGGTATTATCGCGCTCTCGCGAGAAAATTTTCTCTCTCTCGAGTTCTCGCCGCGAGTCTCGAGCTGCCGAGAGAAACTCACCGATTGCCCGTACTCTCCTCCGCTCGCGAACGGGCTTTCTCGCGAGCCAGAATTGCCCGTTCGCGAGAAGTTGAACTTGTTAGAAACGAACAAAAAACAACACAGCGATTGAAGTTACACCTCTATAACATCGCCTGGTTCGTATTCATAAGCCTGATAAATAAATTGCTAGCTTGGGACGAACGGCTAGCACGAGGCGCTCGCGAGCGCTCGCGGCGAGAGCGAGAACGCGAACGAAAATGCGAGCGCGAGCGAGAAGAGAAAAGTACTACAAGTTCTCTCCCTCGTTCGCGAGCGAGAAATGCTTTCCTTCTTCTCGCTCGAATTCCAACAATGCCTACAAAGCATACGAGAATTTCCCCTATGGGAAATTTTCTGAGGAATTCTTCGGTCATCATTTTATTTTCCTTGGAAGGCCAACATTTTCGTCCAAGACAGCTAAAACCTGTTAAAATTGCATGGAGTTATGATTTTCAGAAAAGGGTGGTTACGAAAATGGCCGTTTTTGGGACCATTCTAGCACTCTAATTAGGCCGTTGCAAATATTTTTTGAAGTTTATGTCCCTCACTTCTGACCACAGTCGAGGGGGAGCAAAAAAATAAAAAAAAGTTTAAAAATTGAATTTACGAGCCATGGTTCTAACATTTGAGTGAACTAACTTTGACATTCATTAAAATTTTGGTGTTTTTTGAAAAAATATTTTTTTTGCCCTTTGATTTTTCGGACAAATTATGAAGGGGGAGGGGACGACATAAACTATGAAAAATATTTGCAACGGCCTTATAAAAAAAATACATTTCTAATTATTTTGGACAAGGAACCCCCAGAAAAAAATAAACCCTGATCGTTAAAAAACAAAATTTGGATTATGCTCTTTTCGAATGATATTGATGAATATTTAAATTATTTTTATTTACACTGACCTACGAAAATTTACAAAAATGACTACGCATACTCAACTCGAAGGGAAGCATGAAGTTTAGTGTTTCCAGAATCACGTGCACTTAGATTTTTTTTAAACATATTTAGACAGGGCCCGAATAGGTTTTTCTCCAAAGTTTGTATGGAGAATTAGTGCTCCCACATATTGCATGCAGTTTTTTGTTTGTATGCAACAGCGACGATCCGCCCTAATTCTCCATACAAACTTTGGAGAAAAACCACTCGACCCTGTCTAAATATTTTTGAAAAATTCAAAGTGCACGTGACTCTGGGGACTCTAAACATCATGCTTTTCCTCGAGTTGAGCCTGCGCAGAATTTTTGTTGGTCGGTGTTTTTTAAATAGCAATAAATA
Organism: Culex quinquefasciatus; assembly: GCF_015732765.1. NCBI lineage: Eukaryota > Metazoa > Arthropoda > Insecta > Diptera > Culicidae > Culex > Culex quinquefasciatus. The sequence goes on from NC_051863.1 coordinate 178,165,148, forward strand.
ACAAATTCGTTCAGTTTCCACAATTTTTGCTGACTAAAATATGTTAAGCTTTTTGAGTACTTTAGTACATAAGTATTTTAGTATTTTAATATTTAAGGATTTTAGTGTTTTAGTATTGTAGTATTTTAGTATTTTAGTATTTTAGTATTTTAGTATTTTAGTATTTTAGTATTTTAGTATTTTAGTATTTTAGTATTTTAGTATTTTAGTATTTTAGTATTTTAGTATTTTAGTATTTTAGTATTTTAGTATTTCAGTATTTTAGTATTTTAGTATTTTAGTGTTTTAGTATTTTAGTATTTTAGTATATTAGTATTTTAGTATTTTAGTATTTTAGTATTTTAGTATTTTAGTATTTTAGTATTTTAGTATTTTAGTATTTTAGTATTTTAGTATTTTAGTATTTTAGTATTTTAGTATTTTAGTATTTTAGTATTTTAGTATTTTAGTATTTTAGTACTTTAGTATTTTAGTATTTTAGTATTTTAGTATTTTAGTATTTTAGTATTTTAGTATTTTAGTATTTTAGTATTTTAGTATTTTAGTATTTTAGTATTTTAGTATTTTAGTATTTTAGTATTTTAGTATTTTAGTATTTTAGTATTTTAGTATTTTAGTATTTTAGTATTTTAGTATTTTAGTATTTTAGTATTTTAGTATTTTAGTATTTTAGTATTTTAGTATTTTAGTATTTTAGTATTTTAGTATTTTAGTATTTTAGTATTTTAGTATTTTAGTATTTTAGTATTTTAGTATTTTAGTATTTTAGTATTTTAGTATTTTAGTATTTTAGTATTTTAGTATTTTAGTATTTTAGTATTTTAGTATTTTAGTATTTTAGTATTTTAGTATTTTAGTATTTTAGTATTTTAGTATTTTAGTATTTTAGTATTTTAGTATTTTAGTATTTTAGTATTTTAGTATTTTAGTATTTTAGTATTTTAGTATTTTAGTATTTTAGTATTTTAGTATTTTAGTATTTTAGTATTTTAGTATTTTAGTATTTTAGTATTTTAGTATTTTAGTATTTTAGTATTTTAGTATTTTAGTATTTTAGTATTTTAGTATTTTAGTATTTTAGTATTTTAGTATTTTAGTATTTTAGTATTTTAGTATTTTAGTATTTTAGTATTTTAGTATTTTAGTATTTTAGTATTTTAGTATTTTAGTATTTTAGTATTTTAGTATTTTAGTATTTTAGTATTTTAGTATTTTAGTATTTTAGTATTTTAGTATTTTAGTATTTTAGTATTTTAGTATTTTAGTATTTTAGTATTTTAGTATTTTAGTATTTTAGTATTTTAGTATTTTAGTATTTTAGTATTTTAGTATTTTAGTATTTTAGTATTTTAGTATTTTAGTATTTTAGTATTTTAGTATTTTAGTATTTTAGTATTTTAGTATTTTAGTATTTTAGTATTTTAGTATTTTAGTATTTTAGTATTTTAGTATTTTAGTATTTTAGTATTTTAGTATTTTAGTATTTTAGTATTTTAGTATTTTAGTATTTTAGTATTTTAGTATTTTAGTATTTTAGTATTTTAGTATTTTAGTATTTTAGTATTTTAGTATTTTAGTATTTTAGTATTTTAGTATTTTAGTATTTTAGTATTATTTTAGTAACTTTCGATACTCACTTGACCGTCAGCAGCCCGCTGGCCGTGGCCCGGCCAAACTGGTTCAGCAGCGAGCACTCGTACCTGCCCTGGTCCGCCTCGGTCAGATTGGTGATGAACAGGCTTCCGGCCGTCGACAGCCGATACTTGTCCGTTTGGGTCAGCGTTCGGCCATCCTTGCGCCACTTGGTCTACAGGAAGAGTAAAAAGTTAGGAAAAATCCTGATTAGTTATTATCTTTGATGGAAGATAAATATTGAACTATTTTGCGGTAAGGGAAAGCAAACAACCAACAAGCTCCTGAGAGGATTCAGTTTTGGTCAGAGGAAGTATTAGTTTCAAGTTCCCCAACAACGGCACAATTTCAAATTAGTGGCCGGACTTCAGCTCACTTTAACTATCTTTGTCGGCAAAATTTCAAGATTAGTCAAAGAGCAGCCAGTTATCACAATATTTGATCCAAACGGTTCGCCACGTGCACGAGGATAAACTTTTTCCGGAAAGGTCAGCTCCCTCCGGGGCAGATATGTATAAGGGGGTACGTGCTGCCATGTTTGCCCAGCGTACATTCATCGCAATTAATACGAGCCTAAAAGGTAAACTAAAAATTCCCCCTTCTACCATACCTGCCAAAGCCAGACTGACTTTCGGCGTAGAACAAATAGAAAACGGATAGAATAAGTGCTCCGAGCTAAAATTTAAATTCTTCGCCTCAACTTTCTGCCAGCGAAACTATCCCAAAGCTGTCTTAAATTTCGGTTCTTCTTTTTCAAACCGTCGGTCGGACGTTCCGGGCGGTGGCGCTGGCTGGTGTCCTGTTCTCAGTGCTGCAAAATCCCACTGCTAATGCTGCTGCTGATGCTGGTGTGTGGTTCTGGGGTTGGCCACCGCCTCATCGGCACTGAGACCGAGGACGGCCGGAGACATGCGGTTATCGTGTCATCTGGAATAGTTTTGATAACTTTCTGATACCAACCCGGTTGCCCTGTGTTGGCATAATTGCAGGTTAGTGGTGGCTGGAGACCTTTCGCAGATATTTTTAGACGGATAGGCGGGATTTGGTTTCAAAATGTCGAAAGTTTGGACTTTTATTTCGAGTACCATTTAAAAAAAAAGTTGGGCATAATTGGATTGTTATGGATAGAAATTCAGTTGAAAAAAGTCATAATTTTTATAACTTTGCACTACGGAAATCACGTTTTAAAAGATTTTTTTCATGATAAATGAGATAATTATCAACCTTTTATGGTTTTTATTTCTCAACAGCCACTTAAATCATTTTTGTTCTATCACCCCAAAGAAGCATCTTGTTTACCCATTTAATGCCCCAAAGACCTTTTAAAAGCCAAGAAACACGAAACTTTGCCAACATTAAAAGCTCACCCACTTTCCAGTGTCCTAGCGGGAGAGATCCTCTGCAGAACATCACTGTGAAAAAACAAACCCACCTCCCCCTCAGCTCATCCACGCGCCGAGTTTCCAGCCGGAAGTTTTCACGGTCATTATTTCGGGATTAACACAACGTCGACCGTCACGACTGTAACCATCTGGACCATTAGAATCAATAAAAGGCATTTTTATGGCCTCATCAAGCATCCCCCCGCTTGAAGAACCAGTTCGAGTCTTGGACCTTCCCCTCCGAACTGTTTTAAAGTCGGTTAAAAGCCACTCTCGACCTGGGCTCTAAAGTTTCCAACGAGCTTGGTGAGGGGTGGGGGAGGAGGCTTCCATAAAAGTCGGATGATCTGCGAAATTTACGATTGCACGTTAATATTGATAAAGACCCTGGACCCCTGGAAGAAGCTGGCAAATGAAGAGAAAGCGCACCCGGAGGCGAACGTGCTAATCTCTGAGCCTTCTCCGGAAAGGGGTCTTCTGACCACCGTGTTTCCTACCAACTTTGGCGTGTGCCCAGCTGGACCTAATGGACCTGCTCGGCCGAAAGTTTTCCTGCATAAAGTCCGAGCGGAACAACGCACACATAGAAGGGATTATGCAAATTTGAGTTTGAAATAATTTTACTTTATTTTCCTATAACTTATCGATAGCGGGGAATTTACAGCTTCCATAAAAAGCAAATTTATGACACGTTTTTGCTACTTCCAGAAGGACCTCGAAAAGGCTAGAATGTGCTCGGTTGTTCTATACCATAATGCAGCAAAAGCTTCGGGGCAGTTAATTTAGTCCTGGTTCTTTAGTACTTACATTTTGGGAAAAGGAACGTTCGTTTATTCTTTTTGAAAGAAAACTGGGCTGAATAATTGTAATTATTTAATAACTCCAACTTAACAAGGAATAATTCCAAAGCTGGATTTCTAATGAATACAGCCCAGACTCGATTATTCGAAGTTTCGATTATCATTCGATTATTATTATTATTATATTAAAAATTATAAATCAATCAATCAAATAAGACAAGACAACATTTTTTTGTGATCAGTACTGTATCATAATTGTAACACGTTTTTACAAATTTAATTTAATGTAAATTTGGAAGCTTTAATTTTGGAAGGTTGAATATTACCTCTTTTATGATGTAATTTCACCTCAATTTAGACTGAAAAAGTGACATTACACCAGAAAAGTGGTAAAATAACACATTTCAAGAGGTAAAATTACACCTTTTTTCTGACATAAAAGATGTACCCCTTCCCAGATGTAATATTCCCGAGCAGGGGTAAATAACACGGGAATACCAAATTTTGGTATTACTTGGGCAAATAACAGCGACCAAAATGTGCCCTTGGTTGCCCAGTAATAGATGGTAAAATACCATGAAATCATACCAAAAGCTTGTATGTGGAAGGGCACAACAATACCATACCATGTTATTCCAAAGGTAAAATAATACCACAAAATAAAATCATTTCAATACCAAGTTGAGGTCTTCTGGATTTTTGAACATTGCTTGAATACCAAAACTTGGTATTGCCATAGTTTTAATTTTAGGTATTCCCGCGCCCTTGTAAAATCATATTTTGGTATTCCTGAGGTCTTCCACAAACATGATATTGGTTTGATTTAATGGTATTTTACCATCTATTACTGGGCAACCAAGAGCACATTTTGGTCGCTGGTATTTGTACAAGTAATACCAAAATTTGCTATTTTCATACCATTTTTAGTGCAGCAGTTGCAGTTAGTGAAAAAAACGTAAATGATCCTTATGCAACAACCAAATCTACTCACCTGATGATTCCATGTTGTTTTTAGTGATATTCTTCACCACACCGAATGCATTTGTCATTGATGAACGGCTGTACTTGAAGTTCTTGAAGCTTCTGAAAAATAACAAGATTGAAAAATAAGTATTATTAAAATGAAACTGGATTGAAATTCACCAAAATTCAATAATCTGTTGATTGACTCGTTTTTCAAAGTATTTGGTTATCCCAACTTAGAAAAATTTCAACGTTTTTGAAAAAAAATATTAGTGGGTATATCACAAAAAAATTAAATCAGCTTTAACATTTTTGGGTTTCAAGTCATTTTAGCGCAAAATTAATTATCTCGTTAAAAATTTAAAAAAAAAAACCATAGTTTCAGAGAAAATTGATGAAACCTTTCAATATTCAAATAATACCAAAATGTGGCATCCTGACTTAGAAATTTTTCCACAATGTCAAGTCATTTCTGTAGGGGGTATATCAAAAATGTTTAAAATCAAGTTTGAAATTTCCGGTTTTCAATGAAAGCATTCGCTTTGAGACATCATTTTAGCGCAAAATTAATTATTGTGTCAAAATTGGTCAAAATTTTCCCATAGTTTCAGAGGAATTTTGTAAAACACTTTAATACCAAAATAATACCAAAATGTGGTGTTCGATCATTGACAAATTCTGCAATTTTGCAATATCAAAACAATACCTTAAATTGGTATGATACCATATTTTGCTCTTGCATAATCCTTAAGACAAATTTTTAAGGGTCCAAGAATACCAAAATTTGGTATTGATACCAGAGAAAGGTATTATTACGCATTTCCCTTGTTATTTACCCATGCTCGGGTTACCATGATTTTTTTTTCTGTGAAGCATCTAATAAAATAATTGAATAAATGCTTGAAAAAAGCAGAGACAAAAATAACAAAATTCAGATGACAACGATGCATATTTTTTAAACCTTGCTACCTTATTTCCGTAACATATAACTTAAGTTTAAGGAGGTTTTAATAGAGTTTTTATTTAATTATTATTTTTTTGTAATACTGTGCGATTTCTTAACAAAGATATTTTCACTGCAGAGCAGTTATCTACGAAATCGATCTTTTTATTTTATTTTAATGTTTGTGTTTGTTTATCAGTCTGAAACTTTTTTGGTGCCTTCGGTATGCCCATACAAATTCGGCAGCTGCCCATACATACATGATGTATGAAAATTAAAAAATCTGTATCTTTTGAAGGATTTGTTTGTTCGATCGATAAGAACTACACTGAAAAAAATGATACACGGTAAAAAAAATTTGTCACTAAAACTTGATTTGCAAAAATAAACATTTTTTTTTATTTTCTGATATGTTTTAGGGGACATAAAATGCCAACTTTTCAGAAATTTCCAGAATGGACAAAAAATCTTTGACTGAGTTATGAATTTTTGAATCAATACAGATTTTTTTTTTATAAAATCGAAATCATGGCCGCAAAAAAATTTCAACTTCATTTTTCGATGTCAAACATTTTTTTTTAAATATTGTTTTCAAAAAGATCGGAAAATTTCACGAATGTTTCATATTTTAACATTGTAAATCGGACCATTAGTTGCTTAGATATCGACGTTAGAAAATGGTGGGTTGTTTGGGTAAGACTTAGAAAACATCAATTTTCCTGGTTTTAAACCTTTGCATGGCAATATCTCAGCAACTAAAGGTCGTATCTAGTGCGTCCATCCCGGGAATTCCCGGGACAAAAATCCCGGGATTTTCCCTAAACCGGGAATTCCCGAATCCCGCGATTTTTGATATTTTGTCCCGGGAATTCCCGAAATTTAATAAAAATCTTTTTTTGTTCAGGAAACTCAGGTTTGGTTGTGGAAATAGATGAACAGTTGAATGCTTAGTAATCGATAACATTTTTAAAGCATTAGCAAATTTGTATTCGGCATATATCAACTTTTATTTGGCTTATAAGGGAAACTTATTAAAATTTTAGTTTACGGATCCGCAAAATGCCTAGCGTTTTAAATATTTTTCATTGAATTTTATTTATTTTTTCAATATTTACGCTCAATGATGATTTTAAACTTGAAAAAATCATATTTAATTATTTTTCTTCAAACATCGGCATCTGGAGCAATTTAGGACGATAGTAAAGACAGCATAATGTTTTGATATTTTAACAAAACAATTAGTACACAAATTTTCAAATTTATTGCTCTTAAAAATCCTATACCTATTCAGACTGCAGTCCCGATTTCCCCCAGTTGGTGGTAGTGACTTAAAGATAGTTTGAAAAATGTTTTACATAAAACCTGTAGGTATGTTTTATATAAAACATGAAATTCTAAACTTTTCTTAAATTTTACATTGGATGGGTTCATTTTATTTGTTATCGTTTCTTGTTTTTTTTACAGTTTCAATGATTTTTTTAGCTTTTGTAGTCATTTCATATAAAAAAATTAAAGAAATATATTAATGAGAATTTGGTGATTATTATCATGAAATAATTTGAATCACATTGGATTAAAAAATGACTCACCCACATAACCTTCGGACGCCTAGAAATGAGCAGAAACTTGCAACAGAGACCACAAAAGACCCGGGGGTCGTTATGATTCATTAAAAATCCAAAGCATAACAAAAGACAAAAAAACAAACATTTTTAATATTTTTTAAACTAACTAAAAACTGCTGTTCTTGTTCAGATTGATGTAAAGATTACCACCAATTAACAGTATTGAGCTTATTCTATGATTGTAAACTTGAAAAACATAAAAAAATAATGAAAACATAGATTTTATGGCTGTTTAAAAAAAATCTTGGGAATTCCGGGGATTTGAAAAATATTTTTCCCGTTTCCCGGGAAATTCAAAATCCGGGAAAATTGGACGCTCTAACTCGTACCAACAATGTTCAAAAAAGCAAAAATAGAGAATTTTGTCAGCTTTTCAATAATATTTTTTTCACATGTGAACTATTTAAAAAAAAAATGAAAAACTGCGACTATTTTCATAAAAAAAAATCCTAAAAATGGCTATAACTTGAAAATGGTGACCTTTATCAAAATTTATCTAAATTACTTTTTTATTTCAAATTTGATTTTACATCGAAAAATTAAGTTGAAAAGTTTTTAGCGACCAATATTTCGATTTTTTTTGAAAAAATCAAAAAATCATAACTCGGCCAAAGATTTTTGCACAACCTAGAAATTTCTGATAAGTTGGCATTTTATGTCCCCTTAAACATATCCAAAAATAATATAAATTAAAAAATAGTGTTTTTTGCAAATCAATTTTTAAGTGACAAAAAGATAAATTGAAAATCACAAAAAATACCATGTATCATTTTTTTCAGTGTAGTTCTTATCCATACCTACAAGTTTGCCAAAGACACTAAATCGATCAAAAAAATCCTTCAAATGATACAGATTTTTGAGCTTTCATACATAATTTTTGTATGGACAGCTGCCAAATTGGTATGGAAAATTATATGGACAAAATAATGATGCAAAATGGCTTCTTTGGGCATACCGAAGGCACCAATAAGTTTCAGTCGGATTAAATAAAACATTTTTTTCTGTGAAGGTAGATAGGATTAGTGTGATATAGTTGCAACTTACAGATACAGTTCAGACTCGATTATCCGAAGTTTTGATTATCTGAAGATTTGTATGGAACTTCGGATAATCGAAACCCAAGCAATTTTTTTCTCGTGCTTTTTTTTTGTTTTTTTTTCTTTTTGCTTTAAAATTAAAGTTCTGTGACCCCATTTTAGACAAATTTGAATAGCTGATTGCTTAATAAATATCCAAAGTGAAATTTTCCAAGGCCTTTGGATTATCGAGTCTGGACTGTAATCAATAAATTCGGTTAGTAATCATTTTGAACATGTAAAAAAGTTCAATATTTTGTGATAAATTGAGAGAGCTATGCTTGATACAAAAAAGGGGGATCAAGTATATCCACTTTCCCCTATTATTTGGCATAACCTGTTCAAGCTTTCTTAATATTGTAAATATTGAGTTTACTAAAAGTTGGCTCGAGAATCATAAAAAATTACAAAACCAAGGTGGAATAAGATTTAGCTTTTGTTATAATTTTGCGGTATAACTGTCGAGTATAAAGCATATTTTTTTGTGGAAAAACATCTGAAACTTTTCTTCAGAATTTTAAAATGCTATTCTAATAAATTTCTCCATGTTTTTTTGTTTCCATAACTTGCGATGAACAATTTAGCCCATTTTCGATTGGCCACAATCAACATCATCATCGGTAACGAGTTCTCTTCTGTTCCTTCATAAATCACCGCACTCTTTTCATTTCCGGTGCCCACAGACAGCAACAGGAACCATCGCCGGAAACTCAACTCGTCTTCTGCTAGGCGTCCTGGACGGGGGAGTGATGACATTTTCCAATTCCCAGTTGCAGTTTGATTTTGCTATCCGCTACTCCATCAGCTTTTTTTTGTTTAATTTATAAGCTTGACTTTGTGGCGTTTCCGTTGGACTAAAATCATTTTTTTAGGGAATCGGAATTCCAGGAAAATGTTAAATTTTAAAAATCACATTATAAAGCTCAGCCAGAGAAATTTTAAATTGAAATCTAGAATTGTGATAACAGCTTTAATTTTTTTTCTTATTTGAAATTTGTTGAATGCCTGCTGAAAATTTGAAGATACTTCCTCCCACAACGAATTGCCCAATTTTACACTACAATAGCTAGCGCAGCAATCATAACTCTTGTATCGCACAGTTATGTTTTACAAACCCAACCATAAAAAAATCCCCTCTTCCCGTTCTTACCTGCAGGACATCGTCGTCGTCTTCGGCCTTGCACGGCAGCTCGATGGTCGTTCCCTCGATGGCGTCCAGGTCGTACGGCTCGAACAGGAACCGCGGCGGACCGACGTCATTTATCACGGTCACCTCGACCGCCCCGGAGGAGGCCGTTCCCAGCTCGTTCTCCGCCCGGCACTCGTAAGATCCTGGAAGGTTCGGGAGGAAAAAGAACGATGAAAAATGACGACCGCGACGACTCGATGTTCGATGTTTTCCCCGCGGTGTCGGCTACCTTTCAACCCTTTTGCGCTGCTGCCCCTTTTCAAATTTTTACAACCCACGATGATTCATCCGCCTTTGTCCATGGAGCGAAATGGATACATAACTCAGCAGTCAGTTCAATTAATGAAAATGTTTGTCTATTGTCTACTGCCACGGAAAACTTTCTGAAAATAACTGTTTGTTCGGATCGAAATCATAAGGCGGAAAATGGAAGGTTGTATTCTACTACAATGTACATACCGTCAACTGGAGTGAATTGGGCAGAATGGGACGAATTGTATTTGAATTTTATTGGTTTGTTTTGTTCAGATAAGTTTCAGTTAACGGTACAAAATAGGAGCTTTCAAACAAATGGAAAACTGTCCGGTTCAACATATTGCTAGGATTGCCGGTAGTTGTTGCCACTTCCAGTATTTTTTTTTGTGTGCAATTGGACTTGTCTTTGGAAAAAAGTGGTACTTGGAAAGTGCTGCAAGGTGCAACGTACGAGTCAGGATAGTAGTTGTTTATAACCACAAGTAGAAGATGGACTGAGTACTTCATATTTAATATAGGGTAATTCTCTACCAACTCACACGAAATCGGGAAAAGTTGCCCCGACCCCTCTTCGATTTGCGTGAAACTTTGTCCTAAGGGGTAACTTTTGTCCCTGATCTCCGTATAACGGAGGGCGGTTTTTTTGAACATGCGAAAAAGAGGTGTTTTCAATAATTTGCAGCCTGAAACGGTGATGAGATAGAAATTTGGTGTCAAAGGGACTTTTATGTAAAATTAGACGCCCGATTTGATGGCGTACTCAGAATTCGAAAAAACGTATTTTCATCGAAAAAACACTAAAAAGTTTTAAAAATTCTCCCATTTTCCGTTACTTGACTGTAAAATTTTGAAACATGTCATTTTATGGGAAATTTAATGTACTTTTCGAATCTACATTGTCCCAGAAGGGTCATTTTTATTTAGAACAAAATTTTATTTTAAAATTTCGTGTTTTTCTAACTTTGCAGGGTTATTTTTAGAGTGTAACAATGTTCTACAAAGTTGTAGAGCAGACAATTACAAAAAATTGATATATAGACATAAGGGTTTGCTTATAAACATCACAAGTTATCGCGATTTTACGAAAAAAGTTTTGAAAAAGTTACTTTTGCGTTTCTCTTTGTTTCGTCGTCCGTGTCTGTCGCGGGTGACCATGAACGGCCATGATCGATGACGACCAACTTTTTAAAACTTTTTTCGTAAAATCGTGATAACTTGTGATGTTTATAAGCAAAACCCTTATGTATATATATTAAAATTTTGTAATTGTCTGCTCTACAACTTTGTAGAACATTGTTACACTCTAAAAGTTAGAAAAACACGAAATTTTAAAATGAAAAATTTTGTTCTAAATGAAAAATGACCCTTCTGGGACGAAAAGTACATTAAATTTCCCATAAAATGACATGTTCCAAAATTTTTACACGGTGATGAAAGTACGCCATCAAATCGGGCGTCTAATTTTACAAATGATTTCTATCTTTTTCAGGCTGCAAATTATTGAAAAACACCTCTTTTTCGCATGTTCAAAATGGAAGGCCCTCCGTCACGAGATATCAAAAACGGACCTCGGATTCGTGATCAGGGACAAAAGTTACCCCTTAGGACAAAGTTTCACGCAAATCGAAGAGGGGTCGGGGCAACTGCTGTGTGAGTTGGCGGAGAATTACCCTATAATAAAAGCGAATTTAAATTATGTTTTTTGACAGTCAAAAAATAAAAAAATAACATTTTGAATGCAATAAAAAATCGAAAAATCAATTTTAGATGTGCATTATAATTGGCAGTCAAAATGATTAATTATTTATTTTTTTAATTTTTGAATCGAAGGTAGCTCCGAAACTACATTGGGTTAGAACTATGGGATAATTTTGACCAATTTCGTCAGGGTCATTATTTTGGCCATGAAATGGGGTCCTTAAGCTAAAATTATTCTAAAAGGTTGAAATTTTGAAAGTTGATTTTTTAAATTATTTGATATACCCTTTAAGGGACTTTGCTAAAATTGGCTAGAACTATGGGATAATTTTAACCAATTTCGTCAGGGTCATTATTTTGGCCATGAAATGGGGTCCTTAAGCTAAAATTATTCGGAATAGTTGAAATTTTGAAAGTTGATTTTTTTGATTATTTGATATACCCCATAAAGGACTTTGTTTAAAATGGTTAGAACTATGGAATTGAGTAGTGCGGTGCCTGTGTCGACGCGCAGTCCTGTTTTATTCGTGTTATTTTCCGTCTCTTTTGTGTCGCTATTTGTGTACATGAGGTGATTGGATTTCTTCTTCTTCTTTTTTCATTTACTTTTTGTTCGCGCGTTCGTTGGCCGATGAATTTTATTTTTGTTCTCTTTATATAGTTTTCGATAGAAACGATCCGATTTTTGTTTTTTGAGACAAGCAAGTCGTATTGCTGGATTAAGTCCTTTTCATATTATCGAGGATCGGAAGGCACGTCGACGGATATGTTTTAAGGCTTATGATATAAAATAATTTTAATGAATGAAGCCCTTCCTACATCACCGTTGATCGGAAGGCACGCCGACGGAGAATTTCTGGAGAATCGCGGTCGAATTAATACTATATTTAAATCCCTAGATAGGTATCTTTCTGCAGCCGGCTGCCTAAGATTTTTAAAATTTCAACCGATAAACAAATTGATTATGGTCGCATCACCTACCACAGTGAATCCTGACCTCATACCCATCTTACTAACCCCTCAAAACTCATGTGATACTTTGTCGGAGACGCAGTCGATTTAGCGGTCCCATCACTCAAGTATCGGCTAACATTTCCATCCACTTCCCCGTGTCTTACCACTGGTCGTGGCCGGCGTCGGTATTGATCAGCACGATCAGGAACCTTTGAAAATTGCGAAGGGGTGATGATTGGTTCCTACTTTTCATCTGTGGTCCACGGAGCAATGTTTGGGGGTCCTGGTCAATAACGAAGTAGCAGCTACGGGTAGACACCAAAGCTATGCTAGCTAGGTAGCTCCGAAACTACATTCAAATCGATAAGACAATCCATCATAAAGAAATGGATTTTAGAATGTATTTATAGCACTGTCCATATAGCCCACATCATTTTTAATTGGAACCCAAGTATGCTAAATAGCTCATTTAAATCTGTATTTTTTGAAGGAATTTTTTGATCGATTTGATGTCATGGGCAGAGTTGTAGGTATGGATAAGGACTACACTGAAAAAAAGTTATACGCGTCAATTTTTGTTTTTGGTGAATTTTAATTTCACTTAACTTCACTTCACTTCAAACTTAATTTTCAAAAAAACACTATTAATAATTTTTTTCTGATATGTTTTAGGGGACATCAAATGCCAACTTTTCAGAAATTTTCAGAACGGGCAATCTTTGATACTGATTTTTTTTCAAAAAATCGAAATATTGACCAAAAAATTTTATCTTCATTTTTTGATGTAAAATCGAAGTTGCAATCAAAAACTACTTAAGTAAAATTTTGATAAACTGCACCGTTTTCAAGTTAAAGCTAGTTTTAGGTAACTTTTTTTGAAAATGGTTGCAATTATTCTTTTTTTTTAAATTGTGCCCATGTTTGCCCACTTTTGATAAAAAATTCGATGATAAAATATTAATGAAACCAATTCTCTACCTTTTTTTAATATTATTGATCCTAAATTTAGATGCAAATGTATGTTCCTGCGAAGAATAAAATATTTTAAAAATAAATATTTTTATTGCTACCCTTATTTTACAATCGAAGGTATCTCCCAAACCACATTCAAATCAATAAGAAAATCCTTCATAAAGATACAGATTTTAGAATGTATGCATAGCACTCTCCATACAGCCCACATTTATTTTAATTGTAACCCAAATATGCTTAATAGCTAATTTGGACTTGAGGAATCGATGCAAATTGCATAACATTATTTTATTTGTTTATCATTATATGCTGATTATCAGTGTTGTAAATTAGTGATAAAAAAACTGCCAAATCGATCTAAAAAAATCTTCAAAAGATACAGATTTTTGAATATTCATTCATCATTTTCGTATGGACTGTTGCCAAATTTGTATGGAAAATTATATGGACACACTAATGATGCAAAATGGCTACTTTGGCCAGACCATCAAAAAAAGTTTCAGCCGGATTAAAATATACAAAAATTAAAATTGAAAAAAAAGATCGATTCCGTAAAGAATTGCTCATCTGGGAATGATGACAGATTTTTGCCAAAGAAAAGTTGCTTTTGTTTTGATATTTGGATAATTTGGATTGTTTGTAATCACAATAAAAATTCTCTTAAAGACAAACACGTGTCATTGATTTGTATATCATGAAAATAACCCTGGTAATAAACTTCAATACAAACATGTTTTCTAGCTGTGTGCCCAGAAACCCATCAATATCCTTCAGAAGCCAACTTGTTGCTTGCTTGCTGCTTCATCATTCATAAGGTCAATTTGGGGATTTCTTTTTTATAGAAGCTCAAAGTGCTCCTCTTCCGGGTTCCCTGCTGCACCATGTGGGTCAGCCAAGGATGGTTGGCATGGTAAGAGGTCAATCATGTTATTAAAACCTGAAGCAATTTCCATTAAATATTTGATTTTCTCCACTTATTGAATATCTTCGCTTCTGGGAGGAATCGTTCAAAAGCGATGTTTAAAAAATGTTCTCCAGGAATCCAAAATTGCAGTTTATTTATTTCATATGAACTGTCCCAAAACCAAAAGCTTCTTTGCACAACTCACCCGAATCGGACTCCTTCACGTGCTCGATCGTCAGTGTCAGCTCAAAGTCGCTGTCGTCGTCGCTGAAGTAGATGCGGTTCGTTTCCGTTATCGGTTCGCCCCGGCGTAGCCACTCCACGTGCGGAACCGGGTTTCCCTCCGTTTCGCACACCAGCGTCAGCTGGTCACCCGTCTTGAGCGTCCGCGGTCCGGACGGGCCGGCGATCGTCACCACCGGGGATGCTGGAAAAAAAGAGGAGAGAAAATTGAGAGTGTTATTTTTTTATCGGTATATTGGTCAATCATTGAATCAAATTATAGACAAATTTCTGAAATATTCAGGTTGATAGATATTTGACATTTACATTCTATGAACATTGCACGTGTACAAATCATACCATTCCTGGCTTGACACCTCGTGCCACAAGAAAAGGAAATTCCGATGAAAAACATTCGTCCCTTGGTGTGCTCTCATTAGTCAAATGAGCTGTGGTGACGGATTTGGTAACTTTTTGTGACATCTTGTTCTGCAAAAACGGAACGTTTTTAGGCGGTCCATTAGCCATTTTTTGTGTTAGGTCAAAAGTTAATCCTAAAAGGCAATCATTTCAAGTCAACAGTGGAAATAAATGGGGCAGCACCAGGATTCGGCAAGTGAGATTTTTTTTCCACCCACACCCAGGTGGAATTATTATTTATGGTGTCAATTCTTTACTCCAAATTTAATATGGCCTGTCTCTGTACCACACCATAGAACAGACACGGAGCAAGGCCGTCAGTAACGAAAAGAAGCTTCTTGGAGATTTTCACGAGCCATTCAACGATGGCAAGTTTCAATGCAACATTGCATTGCACTTGGCCTTTGTTGCAAAATTGCCTCCCATGTAGAGGAGACTGGACAGTACAGGACTTTCTCTAAAATGTAATTTACAGAAATTTCTGGGAAAGCAGATAAACTTGGCCAAACTCAATTAAAATTTAGATTAAAGCAAGATACAATCACCAATCTTTCCAAACAAGAAATCTTGCAATTCTTGTCCGCCTCCGGCCTCTCCTATACCTGCTATTCCAGGTTCAGAACTTTCAACCCAGACCTGTACCAGAACACCGGCGGGTGCGGTTCAGAGTTCGGAGAATATGCTCGAGAGCATAGCTAGAAGGAGCAACGCGGAACACAACCGAACATCTGATACCGACATTATCCCACATAACTTCGATTTCATATTTATGTGAAATTGGAATGCCTGCGCTCGCTCGAGGTTCTGGGAGGTGGAAGTCCTGCTGAACATTTGCCCCTCAACTACTGCCGCATGCTAGAGGTACCATGCGTCAGAGCGTTCCGTGTTCATCTGGCTCTGTGTGTGTGTATGTGTGTGCGGGCCACGTGTATTTATTTCAAATAGAAGCTTTCTGATGAAGACGGCATATGGTTTGGGGGCAGACGGGTTCGGGCACGGAGGGAATTTAAAGTGATAAAACTTTTTTTTCTGAAATAACTTTTTTTATCGAATCCGATAGATTTTACAAGACATGTCAAGGTAAATTCAGAAAAAAAGCTAAAGTGTAAAAGGTGAAAGTTTACAACACGTTGTAAATCGACGCAGTCGCAATGTAAACAATAACAAACTCGTTTTGATGGTTTAGCATTCTGTGCATTGTTCCGAAGTTTGATTGAGTTTGGTTGATGTTTGATGAACTGTCACTTTTTACACGGGACTCACAAATACAATCATACCAAACGTTTGGTAGTAAGTGTAAGCTCTGTGTAATGAGAGTGTCAAACTATAAAGTGACCCCGTTGGTTTGACAACAATTGGGTCCTAAAACGCAAACTTAAATTAAGCTTAGATTTCTGGAGTTTTTTAAAAGGTCCAATAAAACAAATTTCCAGTTTTGCCTTCCTCACTGAGGTAAGGCTATAATCCTGCTCTAAAAATGAACTTTCTATTAAAAGCTCCTAGACCCACCTTCATGTATACATATCTACTCAGAATCGAAAACTGAGCAAATGTCTGTGTGTGTGTATGTGTGTGTGTATGTGTGTGTGTATGTATGTATGTGACCAAAATTCTCACTGAGTTTTCTCAGCACTGGCTGAACCGATTTTGATCGAACCAGTTGCATTCGACTTGGTTTAGGGTCCCATACATCGCTATTGAATTGTTTGAAGTTTCGATAAGTAGTTCAAAAGTTATGCATAAAAATGTGTTTTCGCAAATACCCGGATCTCAATTATATGCATGTAAACGATGTCCGGATCCATCATCCGACCCATCGTTGATTAGGTAATTAAAAGGCCTTTCCAATGAGTCGAAGACATTGAAGATCTGGGAACCCTGTCTCGAGTTATGACCACTTATGTGATATTTATGTACTTTTTTGAAGCCGGATCTCACTTAAATGTATGTAAACTATGTCTGGATCCATCATCCGGCCCATCGTTAGTTAGGTAATTGAAAGGCCTTTCCAATGAGTCCAAAACATTGAAGAAATGGCAATCCTGTCTAGAGTTATGACCACTTAAGTGATATTTATGTACTTTTTTGAAGCCGGATCTCACCTAAATGTATGTAAACTATGTCTGGATCCATCATCCGACCCATCGTTGGTTAGGTAACTGAATAGCCTTTCCAATGAGTTCAAGACATTGAAGATCTGGCAACCCTGTCTCGAGTTATGACCACTTTAGTGATATTTATGTACTTTTTTGAAGCCGGATCTCACTTAAATGTATGTAAACTATGTCCGGATCCATCATCCGGCCCATCGTTAGTTAGGTAATTGAAAGGCCTTTCCAATGAGTCCAAGACATTGAAGATCTGGCATCCCTGTCTCGAGTTATGACCACTTATGTGATATTTATGTACTTTTTTGAAGCCGGATCTCACTTAAATGTATGTAAACTATGTCCGGATCCATCATCCGGCCCATCGTTAGTTAGGTAATTGAAAGGCCTTTCCAATGAGTCCAAAACATTGAAGATCTGGCAACCCTGTCTCGAGTTATGACCACTTAAGTGGTATTCATGTACATTTTTGAAGCCGGATCTCACTTAAATGTATGTAAACTATGACCGGATCCATCATCCGACCCATCGTTGGTTAGGTAATTGAATAGCCTTTCCAAAGAGTCCAAAACTTTGAAGGTCTGGCAACCCTGTCTCGAGTTATGACCACATAAGTTGTACATTGTGTTCTTTTTTTCTGGATCTAAAAAAATGATTTTTTTTTGGTAAAAAGTGAGGAAGGCATCAACCACATAGATGGATTAAGTTAGTTTTTACTAATGAAATCACCTTGAGTAAGGGGTATTAAAAAACACACAAAAAGCAAAAACTGACAATTTGGTTTATTGGACCTTTTAAAAAACTCCAGATTTCTGATATTTTTGTTCACAGCGATATTATTTTTCTGAGTGCAATGACCCGGTGTACGACCACAAAGAGTTTAAAATAGATTTTTGAATCAATTTTGAAAAATTAACCTCGCGGTCCTTCTTGACAGAAAAGGTCCTACTTGACAGCTCGTTCCAAGGGGACCATCGAAAGAACTGTTGTCTTGTCAACTTTTTTTGCATTAAAGTAAAAAAAGTGATCAGAAATGGTTTTCAAGCGTGTTTTTAATCGTGTACCGTGGTGTAAGGGTAAGCGTAAATGCCTCTCACCCAGTCGGACTCGGTTCGATCCCAGAAGGTCCCGGTGGCATTTTTCGAGACGAGATTTATCTGATCACGCCTTCCGTCGGACTGAGAAGTAATTGTTGGCCCTGGTCTAACCTAAAGGGTTAAGTCGTTAGCTCAATCTAGGTAGGAGTCGTCTCCCTGTGTCCTGCCTCGGTGGAGTCGCCGGTAGGCAGTTGGACTAACAATCAAAAGGTCGTCAGTTCGAATCCCGGGGTGGATGGAAGCTTAGGTGTAAAAAGACGTCTGCAATTGCCTCAACAATCAAGCCTTCGGACACCTAGTTTCGGGTAGGAATCTCGCATTCGAGAATGCCAAGGCAATGCTGTAGAGCGAATTGATTTGATTTTGACATCAAAATTTACACAGGACTTTAGAACCCTATGTCTTCCACGGGGTTTCAGTGTAGTCGAGCTTGTACTTGTGTCAAAGGCGTTCTGACCTAAAATCTCATCAATTTTCAGAGTGTGTCAAGATAGCACGACAAGTTTGAAACTTCGTTCATATGAAGAGTGAAGAGTGGCATATCTCAGGATTGAAATCTAATTGTCGGGATATGTGAAGGTTAAAATGTGAGGCATTGTGAGCGTTCAAAATTGCGTTCTTGGGGTTCCATAAGTTCCTATTGAAATTTATAAGATTTGCTAAGGCACATCAAAAGTTATGCTTAAAAAACTGATGCATATAAATTTTACAATTGAGCAGTTCTCTCAGATTTCGGTCCTTCGATTTTTTTTTGTATTTTTTAATCCGACTGAAACTTTTTTGGTGCCTTCGGTATGCCCAAAGAAGCCATTTTGCATCATTAGTTTGTCCATATAATTTTCCATACAAATTTGGCAGCAGGCCATACAAAAATGATGTATGAAACTTCAAAAATCTGTATCTTTTGAAGGAATTTTTTGATCGATTTGGTGTCTTCGGCAAAGTTGTAGTTATGGATATGGACTATACTGAAAAAAAATGATACGCGGTTAAAAATTTTTGGTGATTTTTTATTTTACTTTTTGTCACTAAAACTTGATTTGCAAAAAAACACTATTTTATTTTTTTTTATTTTTTGATATGTTTTAGAGGACATCAAATGCCAACTTTTCAGAAATTTCCAGGTTGTGCAAAAAATCTTTGAGCGAGTTATGAATTTTTGAACCAATACTAATTTTTTCAAAAAATCGAAAAATTGGTCGCAAAAATTTTTCATCTTCATTTTTCGATGTAAAATCAAATTTGCAATCAAAAAGTACTCAAGGTAAAGGTAAAGTGCAAAGGTTTAAAAACAGGAAAATTGAACAACACACCATTTTCTAATGTCGATATCTCAGCAACTAATGGTCCGATTTTCAATGTTAAAATATGAAACATTTGTGAAATTTTCCGATCTTTTCGAAAAAAATATTTTCAAAATTTTCAAACCGAGACTAACATTTTAAAAAGGCGTAATGTTGAATGTTTGGCCCTTTTGAAATTTTAGTCTTGGTTTAAGAATTTTGAAAATATTTTTTTTCGAAAAGATCGGAAAATTTAAGGAATGTTTCATATTTTAACATTGTAAATCGGACCATTAGTTGTTGAGATATCGACATTAGAAAATGGTGTGTTGTTTGGGTGGGACTTAGAAAACATCAATTTTCCTGTTTTTAAACCTTTGCATGGCAATATCTCAGCAACTAAGGGTCGCATCAACAAAGTTCAAAAATGCAAAATATAGAGAATTTTCTCAGATTTTCAAAAATATTTTTTTCAAAGGTGGGCAAACATGTGCACTAATTTAAAAAAATAAAAAACTTCGACAATTTTCAAAAAAGTCATCTAAAATGGATTTAACTTGAAAACGATGCACTTTATCAAAATTTCACTAAAGTACTTTTTGATTGCAAATTTGATTTTACATCGAAAAATGAAGTTGAAAATTTTTTGCGACCAATTTTTCGATTTTTGAAAAAATCAGTATTGATTCAAAAATTCATAACCCGCTCAAAGTTTTTTTGCTCATTCTGGAAATTTCTGAAAAGTTGGCATTTGATCCTCTAAAACATATAAAAAAAAAAAAAAATAAAGATAGTGTTTTTTTGCAAATCAAGTTTTAGTGACAACAAGTTAAATAAAAAATCACCAAATTTTTTTTAACGTGTATCATTTTTTTCAGTGTGGTCCATATCCATACCTACAACTTTGCCGAAGACACCAAATCGATCAAAAAAATCCTTCAAAAGATACAGATTTTTGAATTTTCATACATCATTTTTGTATGGCCAGCTGCCAAATTTGTATGGAAAATTATATGGACAAACTAATGATGCAAAATGGCTTCTTTGGGCATACCGAAGGCACCAAAAAAGTTTCAGTCGGATTAAAAAATACAAAAATTAAAATTTAAGAAAAAAGACCGATTTCGTAGAGAATTGCTCAATTTGCAAAAAAAGGGTGATTCTTGCACCAAAACCTGCCATATTATATACTTTTTGAAAGGTTCTGGAATGACCTTTCTTGTGGATTAAGAATTTTCAAGATCTGACTTACCTATCAAAAATTACAAGCAGTTTAAAAAATGGTCTGAATTTACATAACCTCAAATGGTTGGGTCTGATCACCACGAAAAAGCCGTGTAGAGGGATGCCATTTTCCTCAAAGGCAGTGTCTGTATTAATTTGACAAAATGTCTGTAGGTAGTCTGTTTTTTTACTCATCACTTTTTTTTATTAGGACCTCTTAGGTGCTGCGATCACGTCAGCGGAGATCCATAAACAATGTGGACACTTTAGGGGGGTTGGAACCACTCTTTAAATGAGAGGAAGGCACCAACCACCAAAAGGTGGATCAAGTAACGTTTTTTAATAATATTAAGTTACCACGGTACATATTAATCAAATAAATCTTAGCATTAAAAAAATCGAAACATAAATTTGAATCCTTTCACCGTCATCCCGGTTTAGGGTAGCCTTATGTAAGCTCGCTGATTTTGCATATGGGATATTAATTTGAAGGAATAAAAAAATCTTAAACTGCTAAATCCTCCGAAAAGGAAGAAATATAGGCCATTTTTGTGTACATGGAGTCAATTACATTCGAGAGTGACATTTGAGAAGGGTGTATGTTTTTAGATGTTGGTGTTTTTCGTAATTTGGATACTGCTGTATCTCGAAGCGGATGCATCGTAATAGAAAGTAGTTAAAGACAAACTTGTTAGAAATTTGTTGATTTTTCTAAAAAAAATACGAAATTTCAAAGATATTTTTTCTTTGCTTTTTTGTGTAAAAAGTATCATGAAAAATGCGGGATTATATGTTTTTTCTTTAAAAACATAAAAAAAATGAAAAGTAGTTTTAACATAAAAAATTAATGATTTTTTTCATTACTTCGACGTGAAAACGGTTAATCGTACACTATCAATATTTTTTTTTATTTCTTCAATATTCTAAACATCCCGATTTCCTCCCGTGCACTCGAACGAGCTTTTGTCGGAAAAGCTTGCGGAAATATATGGCACTTTTATGTGCCTTTTCAAAGAGAACAAACACAGCGGCAGCTGCTGCCTGCAAGCGGCTGGCGGAAGTACCCAGACACTCTCCTCCAGCAGAGAAACAGAGCAAGGTTCCTAATACCAAACATTCATTCTCCCCCTCGATTCCTCCCCCGCCCCCTGGAAAAACGAACAACTTTATGTTTGCCGGCTTATCGACTTCACAAGCTGCGAGACTGCGACGTAGTCATTGCCGGGAATCGAAACTGTCTTATCTGATAGTGGCATTTCAATTGTAAAATGTTGTAAATGCTCTACGTCTTTGCCCTTTCCCCTCACTTTAAGGCAGATCAGAAACAGGTAAAACGACCATCTTGTGAGGGGTAGGGAAAGCTGTTCAAATGGAAGGGAGCTTAGGAATGTTGGTTTATATTGTGTCTGTGGGTGGCTTTTCTGGAGAGTAATGGACTTGTATTCAAATATGCGAGAGATCATATTTCTTCAGCAGAGTAATAAAAACATATTGAGTTCTGGAAAACATCCAGAAATGTAAATGTATCCCAGCCAACAATGGCCAAATCAAGTATATTTACAAGAATTTTGGTGTAATTTATAAAGGTTTAAATTTGACTGTTGTGCTTTTGGAAAAGGTTCTCTTTTCAATTGCTCAATCCAAAATAAGCTGAAATTCAATACTCCAAACCAAAATTCCGCTCCGATTGTGCAAATCAATCCCCGTTTCTCGTTTCAAAATTCCTCAATTGACCGACAACAATTCATCCACAACTGGAGAGGCCCTCCTCAATTGAGCTGCAACTGACCATGCCCGTGGCCTGCGGAGAATCCAAAGTGGCCACTTGACCGCTGCTGGCAAACTGTTGATCCACTCTCGGTCACTCTCTCTCTCCTACATCCGGGCAATATTTCAACCACTCACTCGGGGAGCTTTCGTGCGCATATTTCTTCGAAACCGCAGCCAACACACATCACATTGTATGTATATGAAGAGCGAAGAACAGTTTGAGCTGATTCGGAATCCCCTTCCGGCTTTCCTGCTGGCTGCCCGGAGTTCCTTGAGCGCCACTTGACATACATATGCGGCCAATCCTGCTGGCTGTTTGCATTCCGAACCCACCTCAACTATGCTTCGCCTGACGAACCGGTATGAATTTCTTGTAGGGTGAACATTTTTTTCGAGATTGACGAATACCATGCAAACGAATTCTGCTTCTATTTGACTTGAATAGAGTTCTATTTAACAAAACGAATTACCCATAACATAACTGCAATAATGTACATATAATGCACTGGGGGTACTTTTTGCTTTAAAATGTTGATAGTAAGGCTTGAAAGGTGGCAGTGCGTGTCCGAATGGTTACGCTGTCCACTTTGTAAGCGGATGATTCTGGGTTCGATACCCATCTGCTCCAACCTTCCATCGGATGAGGAAGTAAAATGTCGGTCCCGGCCTAGGTTGTTAGGCCGTTAAGTCATTCCAGGTGTAGGAGTCGTCTCCATGCCATAAGTACAAACAACACACCAAACCAAGCCTACTCCGGTGGAATCGCTGGCGGCGGTTGAACTCGCAATCCGAAGGTCGTCAGTTCAAACACTGGGGTGGAAGGTTCCTTGGAGTAGAAAGAGGTTTGGGTGCTCTCCCCATTCAAGCCCTCGGACTCCTAGGTTCGAGCAGAAACTTGCAATAGAGACCACAAAAGACCCGGGGGTCGTTAATGTGGATGGTTTTTGAAGGCTTGAAATATGTGTTTATGTTTTATTGCCCCCCTCTCTCATCGACCTTGACCAGACCCGAGGGATAAAGCTTTGAATAAAATTTGTACCAGCCTTATGAAAACTACAAAAATTGTCCAAATCGGCAATCTTTAAAATTTTTTTAAAAACAATTTTACCGTAAAGTAATTCTGGAAAAGTGTATATTATAATAACACATTTAAGAAGTTCTCTACGAAATCGATCTTTTTTTTTTTAATTTTAATTTTTGTTTATTTCTAATTCGGCTGAAACCTTTATGATGCTTTCGTTATTTCCAAAGAAGCCATTTTGCATCATTAGTTTGTCTCACCCAAACCACCCCCCCATTTTCTAACGTCGATATCTCAGCATCTAATGGTCCTTTACAATGTTAAAATATGAAACATTCGTGAAATTTTTCGATCTCTTCGAAAACAAGATTTTCAAAATTTTCAAATCAACACAACATTTCAAAAGGGCGTAATATTGAATGTTTGGCCCTTTTGAAATGTTAGTCGGCAGTTATGTTTATCAACAAAGTTCAAAAAATCAAAATATAGAGAATTTTCTCAGCTTTCCAAAAATATTTTTTTCAAAAACGGGCAAACATGTGCACTACCCGAGCAGGGGTAAAAACACGGGAATACCAAATTTTGGTATTACTTGGGCAAATAACAGCGACCAAAATGTGCCCTTGGTTGCCCAGTAATAGATGGTAAAATACCATGAAATCATACCAAAATCTTGTATGTGTAAGGGCACAACAATACCAAACCATGTTATTCCAAGGGTAAAATAATACCTCAAAATAAAACCATTTCAATACCAAGTTGAGGTCTTCTGGATTTTTGAACATTGCATGAATACCAAAACTTGGTATTGCCATGGTTTTATTTTTAAGTATTCCCGCGCCCTTGGAAAATCAGATTTTGGTATTCCTGTGGTCTTCCAAATTCATGATTTTGGTATGATTTCATGGTATTTTACCATCTATTACTGGGCAACCAAGAGCACATTATGGTCACTGGTATTTGAACAAGTAATACCAAAATTTGGTATTTTCATACCATTTTTAGTGCAGCAGTTGCAGTTAGTGAAAAAACGGAAATTATTAATATGCAACAGCCAAATCTACTCACCTGATGATTCCATGTTGTTATTAGTGATATTCTTCACCACATCGAATGCATTTGTCATTGATGAACGGCCTGTGCTTGAAGTTCTTGAAGCTTCTGAAAAATAACAAGATTGAAAAATAAGTATTATTAAAATGAAACTGAATTGAAATTCACCAAAATTCATTAATCTGTCGATTGACTCGTTTTTCAAAGTATTTGGTTATCCCGACTTAGAGATATTTCAACGTTTTTGAAAAAATATTAGTGGGTATATCACACTAATTTTTAAAATCATCTTTAACATTTTTGGGTTTCAAGTCATTTTAGCGCAAAATTAATTAACTCGTAAAAATTTTTTAACAAATTTCCCATAGTTTCAGAGAAAATTGATGAAACCTTTCAATATTCAAATAATACCAAAATGTGCCATCCTGACTTAGAAAATTTTCCACAATTTCAAGTCATTTCTGTATGGGGTATATCAAAAATGTTTAAAATCAAGTTTGAAATTTCCGGTTTTGAATGAAAGCATTCGCTTTGAGACATCATTTTAGCGCAAAATTAATTATTTTGTCAAAATTGGTCAAAATTTTCCCATAGTTTCAGAGGAATTTGATAAAACACTTTAATACCATAAGAATACCAAAATGTGGTGTTCGATCATTGACAAATTCTGGAATTTTGCAATATCAAAACGATACCTTAAATTGGTATGATACCACATTTTGCTCTTGCATAATCCTTAAGACAAATTTTAAAGGGTCCAGGAATACCAAAATTTGGTATTGATACCAGAGAAAGGTGTTATTACGCATTTCCCTTGTTATTTACCCATGCTCGGGTAATTTAAAGAAATAAAAAAAACTGTGACTATTTCAAAAAGTTACCTTAAAATGGCTATTATTTGAAAACGGTGCACTTTATCAAAATTTTATTGAAGTACTTTTTGATTGAAAATTTGATTTTACATCGTAAAATGAAGTGAAAAAATTTTGGCGACAAATATTTTGATTTTTTGAAAAAATCAGTATTGATTCAAAAATTTATAACTCGTTCAAAAATTTTTTTAAGCAACCTGGAAATTTCTGAAAAGTTGGAATTTTATGTCCCCTAAAACAAATAAAAAAATAAAAATAGTGTTTTGGCAAAAGTTAAAAAAGTTAAATTAAAAATCACCATTTTTTTAATCGCGTATCATTTTTTTCAGTATAGTCCTTATCCATACCTTTTGCCGAAGACACCAAAAAAGTTTCAGCCTGATGCAAAAATAAAAAAAAAAATCGAATGACCGAATTCTGAGAGAATTGCTCATATACCTAATTAACAGTTTAATCCTGGAATTCTTTCAAAGGAGCGTTCTTTTGTTACGTAACACAAAAATTTGAACCAAATTTCTATACAATTTTTAAAAATCTTGTGGGCGGCGTAACACGACAATTTTAGCATTTTTTTTTGTAATTGAAAAAACAAAATCAAATAATCCAGTTTATCGAAAGACTGCTCAATATGGAAGTCCGAGATTTTGGAATTCTGTAATGTAGATATTTTTTAATAAGATGCGATTATTTTTGAAATGAGAAGTAATTGGGTAGCACTTAGAAATCTGCAATTTTTCTATTTCAATTCTTCGAAAGGCTTTTATTCAGCAACTGAAGGTTAAATGAAAAGTGTTATGATTTTTTTAGAAATTTGGTCTCTTTAAATTTTCTCAAAAAATCAATGGGAAAAAATGTACATATACAGCAATTCCCGACGAAAACAACATTATTTAAAAAAAAAAAGTTGTCCAGCCGGGCTCAAAATTTTTCTGGGGGTTCCTTGGCCGAAATAATAACACCCGTATTTTTTGTTGGGCCATTAGGGTGACCTACGCTGTGTTAGGGTGGTCCGAAAAATGAAAATTTTCGTCGATTTTCGTAAAAACCACATTTTTCAAAAAATCATAACCCCGCACCATTTCATTAGCCTGAATGAATGAATTAAAGTATAACTTTAGTATTTTTTGATATATAGTTGACTCTCTGGTTGTCAATACCCAAGGGACCGTCGAGGAAGAGAATTATCAGTTCACAGAACGGTGCAAAATGAAGACTCGATTGAAAATATTTTTTTCTTGATACCCAGCTATGGGAGAGAATCATGGCAACGCCCATCAAACAAAAACAAACTAATGTCAAACACCCTTCAAAGCTTCGTTTCGCCAAGAAAAATGTCTATGCAAGCCATGAGATAGTGACAATATTGACAACCGGAAGAGATTTTTAAAGCAAACAGAATCCAAGGGACTGTCGAGGAAGAGATCCTTCAAGCAAGAGAAAATATCGAGGAATAAAGCCAATCGAAGTATGCAGTTTGAAGGGACTGAAGAATTCATCGACAGATGGAGCAATATTGATATCGAGAAGATCGACAGCCAGAGAGTCGACTGTATTATATAAAATTTTCCGAGGAAATTTTCAGACATAAATTCTTTGGTCGCGAGCCCTTCAAAACTGCATTTCAAGCCTTACATTTGAAAAGAATGAAAATTCTTTTCGAATGTAAGGCTAAATATTTGAAGCATCTAACTATTTTTCCTTACATGCATATCTAATCCCCTCTCGTTTTTGTCCAAGACAGCTAAAATTGGTTGAAATGGTGCGGAGTAATGTTTTTAGAAAAATTGAAAAACTTTTTTTTCGGATCATGCTGTTTTCGCAAGCAATTCCTGTAATTGTTTAAATTTTTCGAATATTAGGCTTGATTTTTTTTCTGCCTGACCGTTGGTGAGCTGAGGGACAAACACTTCAAAAAATAACAGTTGTCCAGCCTTATCGATTTGATTTCTCGACAGTGATGAACACTATTTTTAAAATTCGTGTTTTATCAATTCGATATAAAAATGGTATACACAGCAAAAAAAATGTTGAATTTTGGAATGTTGAAAATTTGGTAGGTTGAATTTTACTCATTTTTTGAGTAATATTACTCAAAAAATGTGTAAAAATGTGAACCTGATGAATATTCATCAGAAACTGATGAAAATTCACCAATTCCTGATGTAATATTACACATTATTTTTGCCACAAGATCTGTCACCATTTCCTGATGAATATTACCATCTTTTTTTTTCTGTGTAACTTCGGACTCTGCGTGTTTTTAAACTCATTTTAAAAATACTGCAAATTCAATTTTACATCCAAAAGTTTTGACATTTTTTCCAGTGTTTTTTTTCTAAACATTTAAAAAACTTAGGTTTTTTTCAAAAAATCATAAATTGGTCAAAATAAAAACGTCCATCATGAACAAGATATAGCTGGGCACTTCTAATCCACTTAAAAATATAAAATTGAATCAAAAATCTGGAAATTACTGTTCCCGTATGTTCCCTAATAAAGATAAAAAAAATGGAGATATTGTTCCGAAAGACTAGCGAGTTGCTCTTGTACCCTAATCAATGATTGTCAACTTGGGAGTCAATGATTGCATTAAAAAATATTAAAATTTTGAAACACATTGCACGCTGCAGACTTTGGTGGATCTGAATAACATTTCCTTGTAAATGATGGACGGCTTCACCACAACTGGCAAAATTTAAAAATAACTGTGGATATTGAAATCAAAAATCATTCTCCAGAATTCTTAATTTCTCAAATTAAAGGTTTTTTTTTTGCATAGCCGAATTATTTTGCATAGCCGAAAAACAGCTTCACAAATCATTGAATTCAGACAAGTCAATAAAAAACTACACGTTCAAAATTCAAACAAATGTTTAGCTTTTATTTTCGCTGCAATTTGTCCAATTCCATGCTCAAGCTCCGGAATCGGTCATTCATTTCAATAGTTTTCTGCAAAACCGACCCAGTTCCGAGCCACTTGTAGCGCCAAACCGCCAAAAAACGACAATTTAGTGCCTTCCCCCCTACCCCTCTTCGTCCACGTCCACGAAAACGAAAACGAGCAAAAATTTCACGTTGGTTTTTACCATTTCCGGCGCGCTATTTTCCCTCCCATTTACGGTGCCGTGGCGGCCACTGTGTGTGGCAAATTGCGAACATTTCTCGATTTCATGTGCAAAACATTTTCGAGTTATTTTTATTCCGGCATGTTGGCAGCTTGAAAAACAAACGACTCTGTCTGAGATGGAACTTTTATGGCTCCATGTTGCAAATTTTGTTGCAATTTGTTTTTTTTTTTTCTTCTACTTTCGGTAATCAGTTATCGCGGAAACTGTCAAACTAGAACGTGTGGTATTTCTGGTTAAATGCTAATGGAACAAAGTTTTTGGAGGACAGAAAAAGCACACAGTTTCTCAGAAAGCTCAGATTTTTGTGATTTTATGAAATGTAATTCAATATCAATAAATATATAAAAGGTCGCCTGTTGATTTTCCACTTTCGTTCTCGAACCTTTTTCAACCTACGAAGAATTTCCCTCACATCGTTTATTCCAGGAAGCATCGCATTTTACATATTTCCCCCCTTCCTCGAAACTGGGCCGTGTATTGGCCATAAATCCATTTCGTTTATACGTCTAATTCAATAAAACCCACCAGATGAGCTCTCAACATCCTTTTCCGACAAGAGGCCCAACGAGAAACCCCTTATTGTTGAGTTCAGATTCCCTTTTCCCAGGCCAGCAGCAACCGGTTGTAATATTCATAAGCTCCCCAAAAACTCTACATAAACAATTTTGTGGTGACATGGAGAGCAATCCCGCCCCCCCCCCCTTGGCCCACAAATGGGGGGCGTAAACGATGGAAATTTTAAACATGACATGGAGGTTGCAGGAAAGCTCTCCGAAAAGGGAGCCTCGCAAAAGATCAACACGAAATGGTAATTTTATTAAATGCCTCAAATGAAGTGGCAGAGAACGTGTGGGGGATAATTGTTAACGATATTGTGTAGGCTTTCTTGGCAAAAAAGTGAAAAATTGTTTTTTACATTCTGATAAGTCATTGCATTTATTTCAGTCACTGATCTTAAATTATGTTGTTTTTCAATATTTGTTGAAACATAAACCAAGTCGTAAAAATTAAGATAAATTTATATTAAAATTATTGACAATAATTTTTTTTGTATTGTAGCACATCTGTGAAATTTTTTAAAACATTTCACAACTTTTTGTTTTTTTTAAGGTTTGTATCTCAGCTAATATTGCTCCAATCATTATTGTCTTGGAATATTGTGACTACATAACAAGAAGAGTAGTAATCCAGCTGTGTGTAATAGGCCTGGGTGTAAAATAAATTTTGCATTATTGTATGAAATTCCATGTAATATTACGCCCTGAAATATGTAGCCCATCAGTATGGAAAACCTACTTGACCGAAATGTCAAGATCATATATGCGTTTATCCTTACCACTCTTCATCGGTCTGATGGCCGAGCAGACTGAGGCGCCAGTCTTTACTGATGGTGCTAGGTTTGAATCCCGTCGGCTGCCACTTTTTTTGTGTTTACAGAAATTGTACATGCAGTGTGTAATATTAAGTGTCTTTTTTGACGAAGGTGATGTGCATGCTTTTGCATGCGATATTACCATCGGATTTATTGCTGTGTCATGAAAAAATCCATTTTATCGGGAAAACTTATCGGAAAGTGACAAGTTCTTACAAACGGTGCACCATTACAAATATAAAATTTAAGTGCTTTTCGATTGCAAATTTGCACCTAAAATGAAGTATTTTTTACCTTTTGAAATAATTATCATTTTTCAAACAATCGGTGTGATTGTTCAGCTGAACTTGACGAATTGGGTGAATGGAGCACCCGATTCGAGTGGTAGAAATGACAGTTCTCCCATAAGGAATAAAGTGTAGAAAAAAACAAAAACTGCTCGAATGGAAATGCTCCATTGGAATAGGGACATCAATTTTTAAGACCACTTGAGAACAAATTTGTAAAACGATGCACTTTTTTTTAGTTTTGTGTCTATACTATCGGAAACCATTCAAAAATATCCAGAAAGTATGCAGTAATAACAAGGCTAAAACAGGCCAAGAAGACGATACCGTAAACCAGGGTGATATTGATAGCCGGGGTACAGAATGGTATAAAATTATATTGAACTTCAACGGTAAGTATGAGTCCATACCATTCGGTACGTTTTCAATTTGACCACTTCATTTTGCAGAAAAATCTAAAGCCTACCAAAGTCACAACGGCTATCAATGTTACCCCGTTTTACGGTACTTGGGCAAAAAAATATCATTAGGGTAGAGTAGTCATCAATGAGACACGGGGAACAATGATAAAATGGCTCTCACAAGACGTATTTTCAACCAATCAGGATCATATTTGGGGAAAAGGTGTGTCTACTAGATACACGTCTGCCATAATAGTGGCTTTGGTTATGGACGCTCCCTTGCAAAGTTATTCATACATGTTTGATTCTGGGGTGTAAAAGTAAATTATGACTAAAAATTACATTTTCGTTCATAGGCTGCCATTAACACAAAAACAAATGTTTCTCGAAATTTCTTTCGTCATTTCACAGGGCATGAGTTGGGCTACAATGTCCTTTTATTAGGTTTGACCAATATTTAGAATATACCCAGAATCCAGGGCTGTCTCATTGTTCCCCACTCTTTTCGGCCCATGGGTAACAATGAGACACTTTGATTTTTCTTCATTAAACTTTTCAAAATCTATGGAAATCTTTCAAAACATGAATTGGAAGTGATTTTTGGCATATATATTGAGTTTGAACTTCATTTCACCAAAAATATAAAGTTATTTGGTAAAATATATGGATTTTACGAAATTTAAATACTTTTTAGTATAACTTTTGTTACTAAAAGTTTCTTGTTGGCAAAATTGCTCTAAAATGTTCAAGGCAAGTCACCTGCAATGGAACAATACAAAAACATGATGATTTGCTAGAAAAATGTTGATTTTCGTAGAGTGTCTCATTGTTCCCCAAGTGTCTCATTGTTCCTGCCAAGTGCGTCTACAATGAGACAGTTGAATAAATCTGGCTGCAGACGTCAGATCGATCTCATATTTTGGTCAATGTTAGAACACATTAAAAGAAAGAAAATGCAACAAAAAGCTTATTAAAACATGCTGATTTAGAAATTAGAAAAATCGTTGAAAAATAAAAACCAAAAGTGTCTCATTGATGACTACCCTACCCTACGCTATAGTATAGCTAAAAAATTGATTTCTTCCCATGAAATAATAATATTTTTCAAATTGGTATTTAAATTAATGATGATTTGATTTTTTTTTGTGTAAAATAGTGCAATAAATTTTTTTTTTGAAAAACTGATTTATTTGTGCCTGAATTCCTCTTACTTATACATACAAGTTTACTGAAGATATCAAAGCGATTTTAAAGTTAATTTTCAAGTTATAGATTTTTGCAATGTTTCAAAAAGTTTTTAGAAAAGGCGTACATAAAAACAGTTTAAAAAAATCAAATTTTTACATGAAAAAAGCCCTCAAAAAGTTTACTAGGTAATGTCGGATTGCAAAATTAGATATAATTTTATTATTTTTTTTTAGATTTTCAAAGAACATGTTTTTTAATACCTACTTGATGAAAAATTGCACACACTTTCGAGTTTTACAGTCTATAAAAAATAAACAAATAATAATATACGATTTCTGAGAATTTTACTTTAATTGAAAAAATTATTATTTAGAAAGTTGGTATTTTTATAAAGTGTAACTCTGAACTGTCCTTATCACCATCAACTTTGCTAATGACACCAAATTGCCCCCGCTTCGATTTGCGTGAAACATTGTCCTGAGGGGTAACTGTTGTCCCTAATGACGAATCCGAGGTCCATTTTATGATATCTCGTGACGGAGGGGCGGTACGACCCCTTCTAGTTTTGAACAAGCGAAAAAAGAGGTGTTTTTTAATTGAAATTTGGTGTCAAAGAGACATTTAAGTAAAATTGGATGCCCGATTTGATGGCGAACTCAACATTATTACGCTCTACAAAATTACCCTGCAAAATTAGAAAAAAACACGAAATTTTAAACTGAAATTTTTTGTTCTAAATGAAAAAAATTGCCCTTCTCGGTTAAAGTAGATTCGATAAGTAGGGGAACAGCATCTAATTTCAGCTTGCCTCTAATGTTGCCATATCAGAACTTTGCGTTCAATTACAGCTCATAAAACGCGTTTTCAACTGAAATCAAGTGATAAATAGTTCAAAAGGAAGCGAGCAAGCATGTTTCTATACAGCCATTCCACGTCAAACAGGATGTCTCCAAATTAAAAGTGCTCCAACTTGGATCAAATTTGGAGTGGGGGACCCGTATTTTTTGTTAGGTTGTTAGGGTGATCCTCTCCGAAATAGGGTGGTACAAAAAAAAGCGTTTTTCGTTGATTTTCACAAAATACATATTTTTCAAAAAATCATATCTCTGGAACGGCTGAACAATGTTTAGAGCGCCACAATTCAAAAGAAAGATTATTAGTTGGGCTTTTAAGGAAAAATATGTTGGTTCGAAAAAGCTAGCTGAATATTTGAAAAGGTCCTATGGAAATTTAATTTGCTAATTTGATGGTCTCGGGACCAAAGAGCTCATATCTGAAAATATTTTATTCTGATTTCTTGTAATATTTTACAGAACATATTCAAAAATTGCGAATATCCATTAACACGATTTTGAGATATGAATTTTTGAACATAAAAACTGGGTTTTTCGACGCGCCGCGCGCAAAAACGGGAAAATAACGAAAACGGGTAATATTTTTTGCCTTCCTCACCTCACTGAGGCAAGGCTATAAAATCACTCGAAACTTCTTAAATACGACTCCTAGATATACCTATATCACGTATACCTATCGACTCAGAATCAAATTCTGAACAAATGTCTGTGGGGATGTGTGAGGTCCCCAAGACCCTATTAAATTTTATTCTGTTTAGTGAAGTACTTTTAAAGTTATGCCAAGAAAAAGTTTTTTTGTAGCTACAAAAAAGGGTGATTTTTGCATAACCTCAAAGGCCGGGTCTTTTTGCTTTTTTGACTTTTTGACCACGCGGGGGATTGGCAGCCACACCCCCGTGCATGCGTATTGCCCGGTTGCCACATCGCTTAAGCAGTGATGCGTCTCTTTTGGAAAAAAAATCTGTATTAATTATGTTGCTGCATCATTTTGTCTCGACAAAGATTTACACGAACTGAAATATATAACTCATGAGACTTTTCACCTTTATTTTGAAGAGTTGGTAAAAAAAGAACTGAAAATTGCTGTTCAAGTAAAATCAATAATTAAAAAAAAACAAATGAAAAAAAAAATAAAAAACCTCTTAAATTAATTTGTAAATACCACCTAAAATACAAAATGAATGCGAGGAAGGCACCAACCACCTTCAGGTGGATTAAGTAACGTTTTTTTTTACTAAAACTGCGCGACAACTTGAAAATTTCAGCGATGATTTCGTAATTGAAAGACGCAACCTTTCAATCCAATTCCTTTCACAAAAAGTTAGAGACCAATTATAGAAAATATGTATAATCAGTAACAGAAGAGTGCTTGAAGACTGGTGGATCAATTCTTTAATTTAGTTCTCGGCTTATCAGTCCCAGTAGCAAGTAAAACGAAAATTTTGTTTTTTTTTATCCCCGACGTTTCTATATATATAATATCACTTGCTACTGGGACTGATAAGCCGAGAACTAAATTAGTGTATAAGCAGTTTTTAAGCAATAATATAAAAATCATACCTGGAAAAAACAATAAAAATTATCAATAGCAAAAAGTCAGCAAAGCTTGTTTTTAAAATATTTTCCTTCATTTTTTTAATTAAGATTTAAAAAATAATTTCAGATGTTTCTGAGAACGATTCTAAAAGCAAATATATGATTACAACGGAAACAGCAAATAAAGAAACAGAAAACTAACAGAAACTCCCTCGTCGATGGTGTGCTATCTTGTTACAACGACCATTTCGGTCGATAATGAATTAATTATGGTAATTTATTACAATTCACATTCCCTACAAGGTGCTTAAACCCGATTTTTAAATTCGCTTTCGTTTCCCGGATTACACAGCACACACTTATGACATAGACCAATCATGCTATCACGTCATACAAATTGTTGGAAAATGGAAAAATATTGGTGATATTTCACAAATTAGTGCAACATTTTATTTAAAAGCTAATTTCTTGTTTGTTTTAAATATACTGAAAAAGTCGGTTGAACTATTGATATAAGATTATTTTAGCATTTATGAGAATTATGAGCAGACACACGTATTTTTCACTTTCAACGCACACTTGTGACACACATGTGTTTACATTATTTTCTTTTTATTTTAACTGGTGTGACCAAATTCGTTGAAAATTGAAGCGTTTGTTTTGGCGATAGTATACGAACCGATTGTTTCAAAAATTATGCTTCCATTATTCGTAGTTTTGAAAAAAAATACCATCAATCTTTAAAAGTCGTGTTGTTGTCACAAGTTAGCACACAACAGAAGATCTTTTGGAAACTGTTGGAATCAATTCCCAAAACCATCTAAAACTGTCACACCTCCATCATCGTCGGGTTCAATCATTGGCCACCGCCATAATCGAGCTGATTCTAGCGGTCCCGTTCCAAACCCTTCACCCTAATGGTGCGACATTCCAGCACATTTCAGCTGGAAAAGTGCTCAACTTTACACTATGCAGAAAGAGTACACAGAGCAGTCGGCCATACGGCGAAGCTTCCCCCAACGATATTGGTCGTAAAAATAGGTGAGAAGGGGCCAATCGGAACGATAACATTCCGGGCACGTCGTCACTACGGAGCTTTTTTTCTTGCAACCCTTTTGCCAAGTTAAAGCAGGCGAATATCAACTGAAAGTGCTGGCAATATGGTTTCACCTTATGACACATTTCCGACACCTGTTTGCGTTGGGGATTTTTTTTTATGCTGTTGCTCTAACTGTGTGGTGGAGTTTCCGCAACTCTTCGCGTTGTTTGAAGTATTTGAGGTGTTTACCGATGGGTGGGGGATGTTTGCATTGCGTCTGAACTATGTTTTGTTATATCAGTTACGGAAATTGCTTTCCGCATAATTGATCGACGCCACCAACATCGTCAGCACAGCCGACAACAGTAACCCAAACTGCGAACAAAGCTAAACTTCGTTTACCTCGCCGCGTTTCAAGCAAGTAACTAACTCGATTAATGCTCACTAAGCAAAACCGCAGTACCTCATGTGTGAGGTTCTGGGGGACTTTTCGACGACAATAAAATCAGAACGTTTCGGACCGTCAAACTCAACACTTTGGAGTAATTAATTTAGAGAAAATCACCCTTGCATAATGGGACCTTTATAACTGGCGCAGTCGAGTCTTCGCCGGAAGGTGGCTGTGCCCAGTGATTGAAGTGGTCGTTCGCGAAAATCTCGGTAGTGAGACCGAAAGTGCAAGTTAATGCGAAAACACGGCAGTTGTTCATTCAGCAGAAATTCGTCACCAACGGCTCTGGAGATCAGGAGTGAAGCAGCCTAGGAAATTGCCTGGTGAAGCAGCCACCGACCGAAGAAGATGAACCAACGTTATCCGCTGGATACTTCGGTAAGAGGCGTGATACCATCGTGTGCACATCGCGAAAAACTCAAATCCGAGTTCATGAGCGCAGCACGACATGGATTTCAACACCTTCGACGAGGAGGACAAAGGAACAGCGTTACCCGGATTTTCAACAAGCAACAAAATTTAAAGTGAAAAAAATCTAAATTCAAAAATACTTTTCAAAATTTGATAAGTTAAGTGAGTGTGTGTGAATAAAAACAAAATCAGCAATTCGAAAATCATTTAAATAATTCAGCATGACCAGATTAACTAATTTGACAAAAAGAAAAAAAAAAAAACAAAATTCAAAATTTATTTTTTTAGTAGGTGAATGAGTGAAAAAAAAACAAAGAAAACTATTTCAAAATTATGTAGCAAAAAAAAATCAGTTAATCGAGTGTGTTTGAAATTGTTGTGAGGAAACATTACAATGAAATAATAGTTTATTTGTAATAGCTAATTACAAGTCTCAATTTGTAATTCAGAGTTACAAAAGTGTAATAAATGAAGATGTAATTAAGGATTACGTAATCTTTGATTACAAATATTTGTAACACTTAATTACAAAACAGCAACAACTATAATGTTTCAAACATCACCAAAGAAGCTTGAGATATTTCAAACTCGCTGAGTGACCTGTTTGGTAGTTCTTTCCGATGGAAAATTTATGTACAGTCGATACGGATCGGGACGATCCTTTCTTGGTGAGGGAGCAGTTACGGAAATTGCTTTCCGCATAATTGATCGACGCCACCAACATCGTCAGCACAGCCGACAACAGTAACCCAAACTGCGAACAAAGCTAAACTTCGTTTACCTCGCCGCGATTAAAGCAAGTAGCTCGATTAATGCTTTGCAAGCAAAACCTCAGTACCTCGTGTGTGAGGCTCTGGGGGACTTTTCGATCACAATAAAATCAGAACGTTTTGGACAGTCAAACTCAACACTTTGGAGTAATTAATTTAGAGAAAACCACCCTTGCATAATGGGACCTTTATAACTTATCTATTCTAGTATGGAATTGTATTCATCATTTATTGAAGACTTTTTCAACAAACAAGAAAAAATAATCTTTGTTCTACTATTTGATAAAAGTCATAAGTTTTTTGCTTCTCTGTTATGAGCAATTCTCTGAGATTTCGGTCATTCGATTTTTTCTGTATTTTTTAATCCGGCTGAAACTTTTTTGGTGCCTTCGGTATGCCCAAAGAAGCCATTTTGCATCATTAGTTTGTCCATATAAATTTCCATACAAATTTGGCAGCTGTCCAGTGTCCATACAAAAATGATATGTGAAAATTCAAAAACCTGTATCTTTTGAAGGAATTTTTTGATCGATTTGGTGTCTTCGGCAAAGTTGTAGGTATGGATATGGACTACACTGAAAAAAAATGATACACGGTAAAAAAAAATTTGGTGATTTTTTATTTAACTTTTTGTCACTAAAACTTGATTTGCAAAAAACACTATTTTTAATTTTTTTTATTTTTTGATATGTTTTAGAGGACATAAAATGCCAACTTTTCAGAAATTTCCAGAATGGGCAAAAAATCTTTGACCGAGTTATGATTTTTTGAATCAATACAGATTTTTTCAAAAAATCGAAATATTAGTCGCAAAAATTTTTCAACTTCATTTTTCGATGTAAAATCGAATTTGCAATCAAAAAGTACTTTAGTGATCTTTTGATAAAGTGCACCGTTTTCAAGTTATAACCAATTTTAGGTAACTTTTTTGAAAATAGTCGCAGTTTTTCATTTTTTAAAATTAGTGCCCATGTTTGCCCATGTTTGAAAAAAATATTTTTGAAAAGCTGAGAAAATTCTCTATATTTTGCTTTAGGCTGGTACAAATATTTTTAAAAGTTTTTGTCACCCCCCCCCCCCCCCCTTCAAAATTGTCCCGAAAAATCAGGGGGCAAAAAAAATATTTTTACAATAAACTTCAAAATTTCAATGAACATTCAAGTGCAACCAACTGAAATCAAATTAAAATACATTCTCCTGCGTTTAAAATCATTTTTAGCATGTTTAGGTTTATTAAAAAATCTTAATATTTTTTGAAAATTTTCGATGCAAAATCTTTTTTTTCGATACAATTTTTGTTTTTGTCAGATCTTAGATTTTTTGAAACCTAATGATTGCAAAACAACTGAACTAGTGTAAAATGCATTTTAAAACACTTTTTTCATTTAAATGTGAAGACTATGGCTTGTTATTTAAATTTTTATATTTTTTTATTTTTTTGCCCCCCCCCCCTTGACCTCGGCCAGGGCCGAGGGACAAAAACTTTTTTAAATATTTGCATCGGCCTTATTGAACTTTGTCGATACGACCCATAGTTGCTGAGATATTGCCATGCAAAGGTTAAAAAACAGGAAAATTGATGTTTTCTAAGTCTCACCCAAATAACCCACCATTTTCTAATGTCGATATCTCAGCAACTATAGGTCCGATTTACAATGTTAAAACATGAAACATTTACAATGTTAAAACGGGCTAAACATTCAATATTACGCCCATTTGAAATGTTAGTCTTGATTTTAAATTTTTGAAAATATTTTTTTCGAAAAGATCGGAAAACGAATGTTTTATGTTTTAACATTGTAAATCGGACCTATAGTTGCTGAGATATCGACATTAGAAAATGGTGGGTTATTTGGGTGAGACTTAGAAAACATCAATTTTCCTGTTTTTTAACCTTTGCATGGCAATATCTCAGCAACTATGGGTCGTATCGACAAAGTTCAATAAAGCAAAATATAGAGAATTTTTTCAGCTTTTCAAAAATATTTTTTCAAAGATGGGCAAACATGGGCACTAATTTAAAAAAATTAAAAACTGCGACTATTTTCAAAAAAGTTACCTAAAATTGGTTATAACTTGAAAACGGTGCACTTTATCAAAAAATCACTTAAGTATTTTTTGATTGCAAATTCGATTTTACATCGAAAAATGAAGTTGAAAATTTTTTGCGACTAATATTTCGATTTTTTGAAAAAATCTGTATTGATTCAAAAAATCATAACTCAGTCAATGATTTTTTGCCCATTCTGGAAATTTCTGAAAAGTTGGCATTTTATGTCCTCTAAAACATATCAAAAAATAAAAAAAAATTAAAAATAGTGTTTTTTTGCAAATCAAGTTTTAGTGACAAAAAGTTAAATAAAAAATCACCAAATTTTTTTTTACCGTGTATCATTTTTTTTCAGTGTAGTCCATATCCATACCTACAACTTTGCCGAAGACACCAAATCGATCAAAAAATTCTTTCAAAAGATACAGATTTTAGAATTTTCACATATCATTTTTGTATGGACAGCTGCCAAATTTGTATGGAAAATTATATGGACAAACTAATGATGCAAAATGGCTTCTTTGGGCATACCAAAGGCACCAAAAAAGTTTCAGCTGGATTAAAAAATACAAAAATTAAAATTAAAGAAAAAAGACCGATTCCGTAGAGAACTGCTCTTATGCAAAATCTTCATTAGAAATCTATGATAAATTAACTTTCCTCTTTCAAGTCACACACATTCTAGAGAGAAAGCGCTCCTGATTGTAGATTTCGCATCAACCGTGCCTTCATTTTCCTTTCCTGCTTCGCCTAAAGCTTTCCCAACCCCACACCGTGTGACTTAACGAAGCCGGAGCCTTTGCTAAGAATGCATGACTTCTTTTAGGAGTGGGGGTCCCAGCAACGAATGCACTTCTTCCATTTCCAGAGCTCTCGCCCCGATACCATCTGGGTGAGTTTTGAGCGCAACCGGAAAAAACCGGAAGTGGCGTCAATTCAACCGTAGAGCCTCGCGGAGGTGGGGCGGCAGGGGGCGGGTGGATCTCAGGTCTCTTTTTTGAATAGAAACAACGATTACTGTTTGCACCAGGCACGTGCACGACGACGACGACGACGACGATGACGATGCTTTTGCCTAGATTTCATCTTTTGTATAGAAAAGGATTGAAGCACTGGCTCTGACACTTGGCTTGCATCCACTGCAAAAGTTGGGGGTTCACGTTGGGTTGCTCAAATTGGTTTAATGTCAAATCTAAATTATTTTTTTTTTCAAATCTGTTTTTTTAAAGGTTCAATAAACCAATTTTTCAGTTTTTTGCTTTTCGGGCGGTTCCAAAAACACCCAAAAAGCAAAAACTGGAAATTTGGTTTATTGGACCTTTTTTTTTAAAAAGAAAACTCCAGAAATATTGAAAAACTAAAATAGCTCGTGTATCGACGAGCAAAAAGAGTTTTACAAGAATTCTAGAATAAAAAT
The DNA here is from genome assembly GCF_015732765.1 of Culex quinquefasciatus. Classification (NCBI taxonomy): domain Eukaryota; kingdom Metazoa; phylum Arthropoda; class Insecta; order Diptera; family Culicidae; genus Culex; species Culex quinquefasciatus. The sequence goes on from NC_051863.1 coordinate 178,205,515, forward strand.
GCAGACTGACAAATTATTTTTTTTTATATTTTCAACATGTTAGCAAAATTATACAATTTTTTTGATGTCTTTGATTATTAAAAATATCACTTAAGCTAAATAACATAATGTTAAAAATCAATTTTGTAGTGCAACGAGTTTTTGAAAAAATCGTTATTTTGCGAAAACTTCTATAGTTATACAAAAGAAAGATATTTATAAATTTTTAAGGCGTTTCATTTTTTTATTTTGATGCTTTGGTTTTCGTTAGATCTTTCACTTTTTGAAAACTAATGATTGCATATCAACTGTACGGGTGTATTATGCATTTTCCAATGTTTTTCTCCATTGAATGTTGAAATTCCGGCTCAATTATTGTTTTTTTTTGCTCTAAATTTTTTTATATTTTTGAATTCGAACAGAGTCGAGGGACAAAAACTTTGAAAAATATTTGTATCAGCCTAACTCTTTTTTTTCTGGGAAAATAACAAAAAAAAATCCATGAATTAAAATTTTAAATTTATAAAAGGCATAAGCTTTCAAAAATATTTAATTTGCCTAATAGGAAGTTAAGACATTTTTACCAATGTTTTTTTTTTTTTCACAAAAAAATCAAAGCAATCCACTTTAACGACCCCCGGGTCTTTTGTGCGCTCTGTTGCAAGTTTCTGCTCATTTCTAGGCGTCCGAAGGTTATGTGTGGTGAGTCACCCAAAACCTCTTTTACGCAAATGAACCGACGTTTTACTTCCCCATCCGATAGAAGGCCAGGAGGATAAAGCTCGAATCAAACCCGCGCCCCATAGCAACTTAGGGATCGGAATTTTAGAATTCCTTCAAAAACCTCAAATTTTTAATGGAAATAGAAGTCTAACCAATAAAAAACAATTTGATATGCATTGATATTTAGCATGTTTGAGCTCATTTGAAAATATTTTAAATTTTTGTTAACGCAGAAAGTTTATTTTTCTCAAAAAAACTTAATCAATGCAGTTAAAATAATGATTGCAATACAACTGGACTTTCATCATTAAAATGTTAAAATCTTGGATTGTGATTTAAATTTTAATATGTTTTTTTGTTCCTCTCAAATACTTTCTAATTGGACAGAATGTTTTTCTGTTTAAATTGTATGATATTAAACACATATTTTTAAACTAACATTGAAGCACTTTTAAAAGGGATTAATAAATTCGATTATTTATTGTGTTTTTTTTATTAAAAAATCAAATTGCTGCGTAAATTTTCGATTTTTGTTTCTAATTTCTGATACAGAATTCGATGAGAGATCATTACAAATTTATAGGGTTAGTAAAATTTCACGATTTCGCGGACAGCGTGAAATTCACGAAATTTATCAATTTTCTCATTTTTTTTTAATAACAACTTAATAAATATTTCATCCATAAAAGCTATTTAAGGAAATTTTTGTTTGATTGTTTTATTGAAAAAAAATGAAGAGTATTTTTTTATTTTTGAAATCACTTTTCAAAAACATTTAATTTTTGTCTGAGTCCAGTTTAAGTTTAACGATATTTGTTTATTTAGGTGGATAATTCCCGTGAATTTAAAAAAAATACTACTTTTTTGTTTTCTTTTCTGATTTAGAATAAAAATTTCGATTTTGTTATAAATTATATTAATTTTGCCTATTGATTTTAAATTTAGATTTTGGAAAGTGAGATGAATACTTTAAAAATATGTTTAATTTTTTTCGAAAAACTTCAAAATTTTAATGAAAATTAAAGTTTAACCACCTGAAAACCAGTTTAAATGCATTTTCCCGCGTTTATAATCATATTTAGCAAGTTTGAACTCCTTTGAAAACATTTTAAATTTTCATGAAATACCAAAGTACAGTCCCACGAAAAAAAAATTTTTGTTGAAAAAAAAATCCGTCAATACCTCGATATTTTCATAACTTATGATTGGAAAGCAACTGTACGCCTGTAAAATCATTTTAAAACACTTTTTTCATCCAAATGTTGAAACCTAGGCTTGTTATTTAAATTTTTATACTTTTATTTTACTTTTTTTATTGGTGTAAAGTTCTAGTTTAGCGAAGATTTTTTTTAGTTTATTGAAGAATAATTATAATGAAGCAAAAAGAGTAGTTTCTGTGATTAAACGTAAGATTTTCAGAGTCATTTTGTTATTTTTCATGTTACGCGAAACTTGCGTGAAATTTTGTGTTTTGAAATTTAGGTCCCCGTGAAATTTGCAATTTTCGAGCTTGAAAAATCACTAAGCCTACAAATTTATTATGAAATTAAAAAATAACCAAACCAAAAAAAAAATGAATGCAAATGAGCTTGAACGTCAAACATAGTTTTCTTAAATGATTAAAATATTTGTGCAGAAAGAAAAAAACTGTTTCAAATAATTTAAGAGAAGTTTTTATTTTCGGCATTTTAACTAAACTTACAAATTCCTAGCTTATTCCCTGTTTTCTTGGATGTTTCCTGGCTTGAACAAAACCCTCAAATAATCAATCAAACAGAAAGAAAATAATTTTATTTTTTTGTACAAAATATAATAAACTATTGAACGATATTGAACTGATTTACATATAGATGCGAAAGAGAATAAATGAAGTAATCATAATGTTTTAGTCTGTTTCCGGTGGTCTACGGAAAGCAAAATGATATAAAAAGTTTTAATAATAATTAATCCTTCACCCTTTCTGAATATTTGGAAAAAATATATTAAAGAGGGAAGGGGTTTGGCTACATTTTTTAGAAGTATGTTTGAAATTTATACATCCTAATTTTATATAACAAAATCACAAAATGTTTAGAAAATTTGTGTCTTTTTTATGATTTGTTAAAAAAGCTTTTTTTTGCACATTCATTATTTGGTAAAAAATGGAATGTTGTATGGAAAAAATAAACTGAAAGAAGTAGCATTATAATTATCATTAAAATAAAAATAAAAATGATTCATTTAAAAATGACGGGGAGGGGGGGGGGGGGTCTGAAGTTTGTGTCATCCCATGTTAAAGGTATAGGAAAAGTGCGTGGCAGGGGGGAGTGAGGGGGTCTAAATTCCGAAAATCCCTAGACGTAATATTTAAACAAACCCAGACATCCCCACTGACTACTAACATAAGGTCCCCCGGCTTTAGCTAAACCAAAGGAAGTGCGCTGCTTGAATGCTGTATACTGCTACTCTCCATACGTTACGTTACGTACACTTTTGCACACACCGGAATGAAGATCTTTTGATGATACGAATTTTCATCTTTTCAATAAAGGCTCCCCTCCTCGCCCCCTGTCCACGCACTGTCCAACCCAACCCCCTCTTTTACCATTTAAGCTACCATGTGCCCGAGTGGAAAACTGCCAGCCATGTTAAATTGGGGGTAGTTTGACAATTTTTGAATGAGCATTTGCTTACTAGACAGCAGGTTTTGAGCACAAAAATAAAATGTTGACTCAAGTCCTTAAACTCCCGAAGTTCTATTTTTTTAGTCTTTACAAACATGGAATTTTTGTTAGGAACTTTCAGATTTTTGAAATAAATAATTCTTCAAAAAAATATTGAAAAATTTGAATCATGGAACTAGTTGACTACCAACTTACAGAAGAAGTATTTAAGACCTCCTCCAATCTCAGTCCAAAAACTGCAAATTCACCCCATATTGTTCCACCCCACTCAGCAGATCTTATTTTCCCATTCAAACCCTCCCGGCTTGGGGTCTTTTATTTTGCTTGAGTTTCATTCCGTCGTGGATCGTTTGTGTTTTGGCCGGAGTTTTCCCTCCAATTTCCCGTTTCTGCCAGGGCATGTTTGCTGGCACAAGTTCTACACACAGTCTCTCTATAGAGAGAGAGGCCTGGCAGCAGCAGCAGCATAAACAAGCTGGCATATGAAAAACAATGGGAAAACTCAATGGCCCGAAGTAAGAAGAGGGGGGGTTTGGAACGAAATTATCCTAATGTCTTTACGATTGCTCTCTATTTTGATTGCAACTGCTGCTGCTGCTACTGGAACTGCTTATGCGATTTGGAGAATGAATTTCCTTTTAAGGAGCTCCTTCATTGGTGAGAGTTTGTCGTTCGGTTTGGGGTGGAAAATTGTTCCTCTTTTTTGTTGTTTTGGGTTGGGCGTTTTTCTCGTTTCCAACCAACGAACGTCGCGCTGTGGTCTACTAGTTGAATTAGAAGTCGTTTGAGAGTGTTAGCGGTGGATTACGTGTTAATGGGATTGGAAAGCTGTCGAATTTGAATTTTATTTATCAGTGGATCAGTGTTTAGATCCTCTGAATTAGTTGAAATTTTGGTATTATGATTCATGCCTCTTATACTAAACTATTCTGTTATTCTGCTTTCACATGTTTCTTAACTAACTTTAAACAACTCGCTCAATACGAGCAACCACTTCTTCAAACCCCCGGCTCCCAAAGGGAAACTCCTCCTCCCAGATGCCTTCATTATTCATCGAACTTGGCACTGTTTATCATAAAACGAAAGTTTCCATCGCTTGTACCTTTTGCCCTTGCCCAGCTCCAGTAGTGCACCCAGGACGACCACTCCGGAAAATAAAGAGGCAAAAACTTGGCATAGTTTGAACACAGCACCGGCTCACTATGGACACACCGCACAAAATTCCACTTGAGATAACTTTTATTAATCTTTTCGTCACAACCTCCACCACCACCGCCACCTTCTCGAGAGTTGCTACACAAAACCTTGACTCCCTTATAAAAGCAAAACACGGGGAGGGTGGAAAACTTTTCACTAAAACCCTAATGGCTTTTTAATGATAAAAAGTAAGCAAAAGTTTGTCACATCGTCTTCTACGTCCTGTCGGCGACAGAGGGCTGACGGGGACGGGCAGGGTGACGGGACTTTTGAGCTGTGTGCACTAAAAAGCACAAGTGTGAAACTTGAGAAAACTTTGAAAAATGATCCGATATTGATAATAGAGCGAACGAGGGCAACCTTAGGAAAAGGGGGCAGTAAAAAGGTTCAGAATTGATGTGCATAGTTTCGATATTTGCTGTCAAAATCAAACAGTGTGCCTTTAGCTCAAACTCGAGTTTAATTTTAATCAAATTTAATTACATTTTTGTTATTTCCTGATTTATATTTTCGAGATTTCGAAAAAAGTGTCCACGTGGTTTATAGATGGTCTTTTAGCAAAATAAGTAATTCTCTGGATCGCGGGTTCATGAGTTTTACGAGGCATTGTGTCTTCACAGTAAAAAATAATGTAAATTTGGAAGCTGTAATTTTGGAAGGTTGAATATTACCTCTTTTATGACGTAAATTTACCTCAATTTAGACTAAAAAAGTGGCATTACACCAGAAAAGTAGTAAAATTACACCTCTTTTCTGACATAAAAGATGTACCCCTTCCCAGATGTAATATTACCATGTTTTTTTTCTGTGTTGTTTGCCTGTTGTATAGCAAGAGAATAACTAAAAATAGTAATAAAATGCTAATTGGGGTGATTAGGGACATATAGGGCTAATGTGGACCCGCGGGACAATAATGCGTAGAAACACAAAAAAAAACGGTCAAGAAATTTCAATCACTTTTTTCTCAGTTGAGCAGTTCTCTACGGAATCGGTCTTTTTTCTTTAATTTTAATTTTTGTATTTTTTAATTCGGCTGAAACTTTTTTGGTGCCTTCGGTATGCCCAAAGAATTCATTTTGCATCATTAGTTTGTCCATATAATTTTCCATACAAATTTGGCAGCTGTACATACAAAAATGATATGTGAAATTGCAAAAATCTGTATCTTTTGAAGGAAATTTTTGATCGATTTGGTGTCTTCGGGAAAGTTGTAGGTATGGGTATGGACTACACTGAAAAAAAATGATACAAGGTAAAATTTTTTTTGGTGATTTCACTTTTTGTCACTAAAAATTGATTTGCAAAAAAAAATACTATTTTTATTTTTATTTTTTTTTTATATGTTTTAGAGGACATCAAATGCCAACTTTTCAGAAATTTCCAGGATGGGCAAAAAATCTTTGACCGAGTTATGATTTTTTGAATCAATAGATTTTTTTTCAAAAAATCGAAATATTGGTCGCAAAAAATTTTCAATTTCATTTTTCGATGTAAAATTGAATTTGCAATCAAAAAGTATTGTAGTGAAATTTTGATAAAGTGCACCGTTTTCAAGTTAAAGCCATTGATTTTTTATTGATTTTTTAAAAATTGTGCCCATGTTTGCCCACTTTTGAAAAAAATATTTTTGAAAAGCTGAGAAAATTCTCTATATTTTGTTTTTTCGGACTTTGTTAATGCGACACTTAGTTGCTGAGATATTGCCATGCAAAGGTTTAAAAACAAGAAAATTGATGTTTTCCAAGTCTCACCCGAACAACCCACCATTTTCTAATGTCGATATCTCAGCAACTAATGGTACGATTCACAATGTTAAAATATGAAACATTCGTGAAATTTTCCAATCCTTTTGAAAACAATATTTTCAAAAATTTTAAATCAGGACTAACATTTCAAAAAGTCCAAACATTCAATATTACGCCCTTTTGAAATGTTAGTCTTGATTAAAAAAATTTTAAACAAACTAGCCACCACCAAATTTTATTCAGGTTTTATTGTAGCATCTTGATTGCTTAATAGTTTTATTTGGGAATTCACCGCAACCAACAAGCAAGAGCTAATTAATAGGTTCTAACAGGATTTTATGCCTTGGACATAAAACCGGGTGGAAATAAAAGCCAAATGGCTTTCAAAAAGGTTTTATGAAAGTTTTAATAGAGGCTTGAAAACCAGATGGCAATGCCATGCCAAACGGTTTTATCGCATGCTTTGTTTAAACCTAGGGTGTTGTAGCTGTCAAGTGCCATTAGGAATGTAAAAAGCTCACTTAAAACCATAAGTTCCTAAAAGAGCATTTATCGCGGCCAAATAGCAGTGCATACATATGGCGCTAAACGCGTGCTCTGATTGAATATGATTGACCGCCATCTTGATTGAAAAAAAAGATAAATGAAAAATTTGATTTAAATTTGATGAAAACACACATTTATGCTGAATTTCTGGAATGATTAACAAAGCGATAGATGTTTAGAAATATTTTGAACATTTTTTTCAAAGAATTGCAATAAAATATTTTTTTAACGTTAAACACTATGATTACAAAATATTGATTTTTGATGAAGCGAGTTGAATTTTTTGGCTCTATCTCCCCTACATTTATCAATAAAATTTCAACCGCAGCTGAATTTGAGCCATCAATTGCGAGAAATAAGCTTTCAAATTATTTGGAATACCTCTGATATCTTTTATTTATCATCGCCATTTTTGACAACCACCTCCGTAATTTCATTTGGCAAGACGAAGACTTATTTTTGCCAAAATAAAACCTATTTGGCATAAGACGTTTGAAGACGCATAAGACGGCTTTGAGGATGTTGTTAGGATTCAGTTGTAAAGCCTTGAACTCCTATGTAGGTTTTATAAATAGGCCGTAACAACCTTTTGCGGAGGTCCTTTTGGGTTTTAAGTGGGGTTTATCAAGGTTCTGGGGAGTTTGTAACGACTAAGGGGTTTTAATGTTGGTTTTGGCTGATAGGTTTTATAGCGGTTGTGACAGCTTTGATAAAGGCTAAAATGTTACTTGGATGGTCTTCGACGTAGGTGCACACAAATCAAGAAAATAAAATTTTAAAAAGAATTTTATTTTTCGAATTCAATGACTGGCATTGGACTGCAAAATAGAATGTACACCAGAAATGATTTAACAGTGCGGCGTCCTGTACACCGACAAACAGTTAAAAGCCTTAACCTTCCACTTTAATTTTTGGTCGCGTTTTTGGTTTACACCTGAACAATATTGAAATTATTTACGCGGATTTGTGATTCCTCTCGTTCCATCATTCCCGGCCTAATTACCGATTAAAAAAACAGATAAATATTTCCTGTCATGTTTTTCTTATCCCGTAAGAGCTTCATAATTTGATCAGCATAAAAAAATATTAAAAAATAAAATTCATGGTATTTTACTATTTAAATAAACGCTGTGATCATTGCCATAAATTTCGATGAAATTTTGTATTCATTAATTCATAAGGCTGTGTAAAGCTTGCCAGTATTATTTCATTATAAATAATATTGTTCATGGTGTGACATTAGTAAACTTCGACAACTACGTTACCATTCTTTTGCACCGTGTTTACCTCTCTATCGCGCAAAGTAGTTCAAAGTTTACTCGACTCGACGACGTGTCAGATCTCCGCAGCTTCCATCATCCTTGTGTACACTTGAGAAAATTTCGTCCTCTTCCATGTTTTACACAATTTTATCCTCCAAGTTGTGGAACCCCAACTTAAATTCTAGAGTAAACTTTGCGGGCTGTTTTTGTGCAATTTTCGCGCAGTTAAACTGCTTCTATTTAGTTTTGCGCAACTGTTATCACAATTTATAGACAAACAAACGGTGCGACGGTGGTAAATTAAAGGCTTTCACTTGTTTGAACAATTTCTGGGGTGCTTCGCAAAAAAGCGTACAGCCGTGGCAACATTGCGGAAATAATTAACGGAGGTCGGTTTTAAATAATTCCGATTATCATAATTTATCGCTTTGTTCGGTGTGAAGTTGGAGTGCGTTAAATAATTTATAAACCCCCTCGAGCCCTCGAGTCCAACCCAGCACCCGGAAGTGCGGCTCCAGGGCCTGGAGGGAAAGTGATGGAAGAGAAGGGGAAAATGATGAATGAGTTGCTTGCTCTAGGCGTTGTGTCTTTTTTTTTGTTGCTGCGGGATTTTTTAGGCTTTGCAGGCAAATTGTGCAAAAAATGGCCCCAACGCAGGAAAGCTTTCTGGAAGTAGTCGTTGACATGGTGAAGTATCAACGTTTAATTGAAAGTTATGGCACCTTTAGTTTGATGATTTATATGCTCTGCAAATGTGTTCATAAATATTGAGTAATTGAACAAATAGATTCTGGAAAAAATTTAAAATTTCAAAATATATTCAACAAATTTGAGTTTAATAAAATATAAAAAAAATATTTGTTTCAGGTTGTGCTATATCTTCATCTCCCAAATTTGTAGAAACCACACCACCAGTTTACAGATTCCTTAACCATCTCTCGTTCCGGTGTAACGTATCAAATGAATAATTACTGGAATCTGTTGACTAAATGTGTGTGCGTGTGTGTTCACATGTGTTCAACTGCCACTGACTGAAACTATTAATTTCCGGCTCACCAACACGCCCCCTGTCAGCCACAAGCCATTTCCCACGAATGTACCGCGGAAAACTCGGGTGGCAAAAGACACTTTTTCCTCCGCCACGTTATAATACGCCAACCATTGTGCTGCTGCTACCGGTTGGAAAATGTTTTACAGAATTCTGGGAAAAGTTGAACAACTCTTGTGTTACACACGCCGCTGCCGCGTCGAACGCCAAGTTTCGCAAGCGCCAAAGTGTGTGTGTGTGTGTGTCGCCTTCTATGCAAATTCATATTTAATTAATTAGTAAAATATTACCTTCCGGGAGCGTGGTGCTGGTGGTTGACGTGCCAGGAACAGTTTTCAATTTTCGAAGTGATTGTTTGCCTTCCAGAGTGAGCCAAAGTGGGGAAACTTTTTCAATGAAAGTGATGAAATTGAAATTCTTAACAAGAAGTGCTAATACGCCATGCTGCGGTAATTAGCAGTTTGAACATGTTCTGTGAGTTGAAATTGTGCCATTGCGATTCCCGTTCGAACCATTGCCTGGTGAAAGCAGTCATTTGTGTTCATCAATTATGTTGATCAAGTTGAAACGTGTTTACTTTTCGCTACAACCATCGGCGATTACGAGAGACTTGAAATCAACAGACTTATCAAGACTTTTTCCTTAGCCGATTATCAATTCTAAACTGTTATGAAAGTTTGTTAGGCTTATATCCTTAGGCGAGGACCCATCATCAGTATCGAAAAGGATTGAATGTTTTGGGATATACCGAATATCAGGATTTGGTTGACGAGGGTTATTTTGGTTAATTGATTACATGAATAATCATATCTCTCAAAATATCAATGAACTCACATGATTGGTAATGGCTAGTCTATTTTAACAAATCAAACTTTTATCAATTTTTATTATGTTGTAAGTATTTTAATATTATTTACAGAAAATACGCTTGGGAACTGTACTGTAACATCGCTTTGATGAAATACCTGTGGTTTTCAGATATAAGGCATTTTTTAAAAATCTGAACATATTTTTATCAAACCTTCACCTTTAACCAAAAAAAATAAAACAAATTTAACATTACAGTAAACTTCCTACTTTTATTTTACAGTCAAAACCAAGCAAAATCAAAATCAACAAGCAAAGAAAGGTGAAAGAGCGACATACACGGAAAAAAATCAATTCTCGAAATCGTGAATTAAATTCACGAATGCGAGAACCACGAAGGAATATATTCACGTTTATAGTGCAAATGCACCATATTCATGAATAAATTCCTTCGTGGTTCTCACATTCGTGAACTTAATTCACGATTACGCGAATTGATTTTGTTCTGTGTATTTTTTGAAAAATATTTGTAGCGGCCTGACTATCACAATTAATGATCAGATCATTTCTCGTATTTTTTAACAAACAACCAATGCTGAGATGCTGCTCGCGCGATAATCAAAAAACATTTTTCCACCAATAATTTTTATTTCTAAATTTCAAATTATAAGCCTAACATTTAAAATATTAAAACAAAAAGTTTAACTAAATACTTTGTTCACAGTTATGCTGCAGATATTGATTTGCAAAATATCAATGAATTTATGATTGTGCCATCCTCACTGAGGGAAGGCTATAATCTTGCTTAAAACAAACATTTTTTTAAGGAAAGCTCGAAGACCCACCTTCATGTATACATATCGAGTCAGAATCAACTGAGCAAGTGCCTGCGTGTAAGTGTGTGTGTATGTTTGTATGTATGTGAGTGTGTATGGATATATATGACCAATAAACTCACTCAATTATTCGCATTCGACTCGGTTTAGAGTTCCATAGATCAAGTTTTGACATATATTTGGATCTCACTTATATGCATGTAAACTTTGTTCGGATCCATCATCCGACCCATCGGTGGTTAGATAATTGAAAGACCTTTCCAACGAGTCCAAAACATTGAAGATCTGGCAACCTGGATTTCATTTAAATGTTTGTAAACTATGCCCGGACTCACCAACCGACCCATCACTGATTAGGTAATCGAAAAAACTTTTCAATGTGTCTCAAAATTTGAAAATCTGGCATCCCTGGCTGAAGTTATGAGCGCTTTAGTAATATTTCTGTACTTTTTATTACGAATCTATAAAAAAAGATGAAATTTGTGTCCCAAACCCATCATATCAGCCATTGTTTGTAGAAAGTAAGAAAGGCATCAACCACATAGGTGGATTAAGTTAGTTTTATTAAATAGTTTAACGTCTCTACCCGATTTTTGATTCCAAAAATTCAAAATAAATAGAAAGCCCAATCACGGTGGGTAAGAAGAGGATTATTATGAAACTTGCATGCACCTCGGAAATTCCACCTGGAGGTGGTTGGGGGATTGTTCTGAGTCAGAAAAAGAGATTCCCAAAATATTCTGTCGGTGAAAACTGATTTTATTTCGATTGGAAGTTAAAAAAAACTAGTATATCACATAAAACTTCCAAATACATCCAAAATCTCGGTGTAACTAAGAACAGGGATGTAAATATTCATCAAGATATCAACTTGTAGTTCCCAAAATATATTCCTGATACAGCACACCACGAATCGATCCATAGCTTGAACCCCAGAGTCATCATGTGGCGTAAAATTGTGTCATTTCTCAACAAATATTTTCAATTTGCCCTAGTAAATAATCTGTCATGACCAGTGTTGCAAATGAGTGATAGAAAAGCTATCAATTGATTATCTCTGCACCAAAAACATCCGAGAGGTTAGCGGCCGTCACTATAGCTTGTAAGATCTCTTCTTGTGTCTCGTGATTCCCAGCGATGTCATTCTCTCTCTATCACTCCTTCCTTTTTCCTCGACTATGCGCTCTCATCGCTGAGTCTCTCAATCTCTCCGAAAACTGCAATGAGAGAACGCGAGATGGCGTTCAACTTTTCAGCACCCATTTCAGTGCTGAAAATTAGAATTCTCAGGGGTAGGAAGCTGTGTTACGAGGCGAGGGGGTCTAAAAATCATTTTTTGCGTTACGTAATAAAAGAACGGTCCCTATGCTCGGGCAAAAAATATTTTCGAAGGGCTGAGAAAACGTTCTACAATTTTGCCTGTCAGATTTTGTGGAGTGGACAGCTGCTTACTGAAATAAATACAGTGAATTTATAATGGGATTATAAATATGAATTGTATTTATTTTTTTCCTTTAGTTTTTTAAATGCAAAAAAAAATCAAAAAAAAATCCTCTAGCTTGACTTCATTTTAACTTAAAAACAGAAACAATTTTTGAGTGTAAATTAGTTTTTGCATCTGAAAGTTTAACGTTTTCCCTCAATTTATTTTTTCCAAATTCTTTACTTCGTTATCAGTATTTGCACCATCCGTAACGTAAAAAAATGTTTTGCATGTAAAATATCTGTAAAGAATTTGAAAAAATAAATGCGTAGCGTATTTTTAGAAACAAAAGTAGAGATACAAAAGTGTAAAATGTAAAAAAAGGTTTTTTCCCGTTTTGGTAACTAACCTACTACTTTTCCGAAGACATTATATCGATTAGAAAGTTCCCTGCCATGATACAGATTTTGAAATATTTTTATAGAACTTTTCAATATACATGCCCCAATTTTTTTATGAATAGTTTCGCTTAATAAAATATTGATAAATTCGATATTTTTTTACGTTCATCTTTAAATATGATCATACAAATCAAAGAAAAACAAATTCAACTTGATAACGAAAACTCTTCCAACCTATTAAGAAGTTCACCTGAATGCCTTTAAAAGCTTAGCTAAACAGCTAAACTTCTAGAGTTCCACCTGGCAGGCAGCACCAACCACCAACGAAATGGAAAATAATTAACCATCGCAATTTACTCGAGTGGTGTCGGCACTTATATTTATTATTGTTATTAAAAGTTTTCCCCTCACGAGGCAGAGCCCGATGTGTGTCCGTGCGTGCGTCGTCCGCCCGCTCGTCCACGTGTGAATGAAACAAACCGCACACGAAACTAACGGACGTGTTAGTTTCCCACATCAATTTAGCCACTGTGGCACATACGAAAACCTCAAACAACTGAGGGTGTGGGGTCTGAAATAGAGGAAAAGTTTTCCTGTTGTTTGGGGTTGGGGTGGTCCTAACTTCACAAGGCTCGTTGAATCAATTAAATTTATGCCGTGATTGAGCAACTTGATATCTATTTAGATAAATTATAAAAAATCCTAAATTTGCTAAATTCAAAACCAAACTAACTTTTTGAACACGTCAAAATGGCACACTTTTGGCACCACCCTACAGCTCATTCAACAATCATCATCACTAGGCTTCTGGGCGTCGTTTCCCCACCCTTGGGAAGAAAACCCCCCCCCCCCATTTCCGGAAACGTAGACGGTGCGAGGTTCGGGCTGTTAATAAGATTTTCGCTCGAGCAAGTTCCCGCTCCTTTCCCAAACCAGTCAAACTGATACTCACAACTCATGAGTAGCACTGGTGTAGCATTTGATTGGCAGAAAGAGACTCCTTTCGAAATCGAAACCCAGTGTGGTGTGCTGGAGGTGAAGGTGGCGGCGTCCTCCAGGAAAGAAACAATTTAATGAACTTTCCCAGTTCGTTCGTCGGGCGGATGCCTGTGTAGTCCTGTAGAGAAGCTTCAATTGAAATTTTACAAGATGTTGGCACTTAATTAAAAACTTTTGTTTTCCCGGAAAGAGAGTGTGGCAACATCGTCGAAATCGGCTTCAAGAGCCGCTAATTGAAAACCGGAAAAAGGGATCCTTGTTTTGGGTCCGGGAGCTTCAGGCTAGCAGATAGAAGTTTGAAACCGTTGATTTGTAGTTTATCAATGTTTGGAAAATGCTTTTTTTCATTTTAAGATTTTTTAAATGCTTAAACAATAACATCAGTTAACTGTTTTGTTGTAAAATTAGAGCAAGTTTCAATAAATTTATTAGAATACATTTTTGTTTTTCAACTAAACGACCGTGGCAAACTTATACACCCAAAGGAAATATATAGCTCAAAATCTGCAACAGTGGATTTGCTGCAGAAAATGTTACATTTTCTAACAGATTTTGCAGCAAGCTCATAGTTCATTTTTGCCCGCGTGTAAACATGTCAGCGATCTGCAGTTCTCACCAACACATATTATGCTGGCGCGTCCCCGAGCAACACTCCAGAGAGAAGATTATGTTGGAGCTCTGTCCCTCTCAATTCATCAAGCGTCCATGGCGCGCGGGTAGCGTGTCGGACCAAATAACCAAGAAGTCGATCAATCAGCCGTCGGTAATGTCGATAATTGTCGGTAACGGGAAAAAATGTCATACCCCTATATCGCAAAAAATGCATGAGGACAGATGAGCAGTTCTCTAGGATTTCGGTCATTCGATTTTTTTTGTATTTTTTAATCCGACTGAAACTTTTTTGGTGCCTACGGTATGTCCAAAGAAGCCATTTTGCATCATTAGTTTTTCCATATAATTTTCCATACAAATTTGGCAGCTGTCCATACAAAAATGATGTTTGAAAATTCAAAAATCTGTATCTTTTGAAGGGATTTTTCGATCGATTTGGTGTCTTCGGCAAAGTTGTAGGTATGGATACGGACTACACTGGAAAAAAATGATACACGGTAAAAAAAATTTGGTGATTTTTTTAGTTAACTTTTTATCACTAAAACTTGATTTGCAAAAAAACACTATTTTTTTTTTTTTTTTTGATATGTTTTAGAGGACATAAAATGCAAACTTTTCAGAAATTTCCTGGTTGTGCAAAAAATCATTGACCGAGTTATGAATTTTTTAATCAATACTGAATTTTTTAAAAAATCGAAATTTTGGTCGAAAAATTTTTCAACTTCATTTTTCGATGTAAAATTGAATTTGCAATCAAAAAGTACTTTAGTGAAATTTTGATAAAGTGCACCGTTTTCAAGTTATAGCCATTTTTATGTAACTTTTTTGAAAATAGTCGCAGTTTTTCATTTTTAAAAATTAGTGCACATGTTTGCACACTTTTGAAAAAAATATTTTTGACAAGCTGAGAAAATTCTCTATATTTTGCTACTTCGGACTTTGTTGATACGACCTTTAGTTGCTGAGATATTGCAATGCAAAGGTTTAAAAACAGGAAAATTGATGTTTTCTAAGTCTCACCCAAAAAACCCACCATTTTTCAATGTCGATATCTCAGCAACTTATGGTCCGATTTTCAATGTTAATATATGGAACATTTGTGAAATTTTCCTATCTTTTCGAAAACAATATTTTCAAAAATTTAAAATCAAGACTAACATTTTAAAAGGGCGTAATATTAAATGTTTGGCCTTTTTGAAATGTTTTTCTTGATTTGAAAATTTTGAAAATATTGTTTACGAAAAGATAGGAAAATTTCACAAATGTTCCATATATTAACATTGAAAATCGGACCATAAGTTGCTGAGATATCGACATTGAAAAATGGTGGGTTTTTTGGGTGAGACTTAGAAAACATCAATTTTCCTGTTTTTAAACCTTTGCATTGCAATATCTCAGCAACTAAAGGTCGTATCAACAAAGTCCGAAGTAGCAAAATATAGAGAATTTTTTCAGCTTTTCAAAAATATTTTTTTCAAAAGTGTGCAAACATGTGCACTAATTTTTAAAAATATAAAACTGCGACTATTTTCAAAAAAGTTACATAAAAATGGCTATAACTTGAAAACGGTGCACTTTATCAAAATTTCACTAAAGTACTTTTTGATTGCAAATTCAATTTTACATCGAAAAATGAAGTTGAAAAATTTTTTCGACCAAAATTTCGATTTTTTGAAAAAATCAGTATTGATTAAAAAAATCATAACTCGGTCAATGATTTTTTGCACAACCTGGAAATTTCTGAAAAGTTGGCATTTTATGTCCTCTAAAACATATCAAAAAATAAAAAAAATCAAAAATAGTGTTTTTTTGCAAATCAAGTTTTAGTGATAAAAAGTTAAATAAAAGAATCACCAAATTTTTTTTACCGTGTATCATTTTTTTCCAGTGTAGTCCGTATCCATACCTACAACTTTGCCCAAGACACCACATCGATCAAAAAATTCCTTCAAAAGATACAGAATTTTGAATTTTCATACATCAATTTTGTATGGACAGCTGCCAAATTTGTATGGAAAATTATATGGACGAACTAATGATGCAAAATGGCTTCTTTGGGCATTCCGAAGGCACCAAAAAAGTTTCAGTCGGATTAAAAAATACAAAAATTAAAATTGAAGAAAAATTCCGATTTCGTAGAGAATTGCTCAGATTTCATGCAGATTCTGATATACTTTCATCACAATCATGCGACTGCCAGTTGGGTGTATTATCTCACAATTTTTTAAGATAAAAATGAAAATAAAAACCATTGGCATTTATTATAATTTTTAAAATATTTGTTCGAAAATTGTGAATAGTAGTATTTTCATATTCATGAGTGGTTTCGGCTAGACCAGATTTTGGGCAACAATGCAACACTTATTATTTAAATTTGAAGCTCTTAGGAGCTTTTAACGCGCTATTCCTAGTAGCCCCGATGCTGCCGAGCTCCCGTGGTCTAGTGGTACGGGTTTCGCTTTGTAAGCGGAAGGTCGATGGCTTGAAACCCATCTGTTGGCGACTGAGTCTGAGCGTTGAAGAACTCTGCAGCAATACACAGAGAAGAGCTTCAAATGCTACTTTCGACTCGGTCACATGCTCTCAGGCAAAATTCGAGCTGAAGATTGGGCTATATGATCGGTAACGATCTCTAGATGGGTCAAAAATAAACGAGATTTCCCCTCAATCTCGCTCATCTCCACGTCTTCGGATCGGTCTCTCGTGCTCGTGTGGCATGGCATTGAGTGATTGGTTTGGGGAATGAGAGGGGGCAACTGCTCGAATAATTCGTCAAAAACTGTCTCGCTCAAACAATAGCGCTACGGAAGACGATCGTTCGGCAGGCTGTGTATAGCAGCAAAACAGAAAACATGAGAACAGATCATACTACAATAGATACGCAAGTGTCGCAGTGGTCCGTGTCTGTTCACAGTAAAAAAAAAGCCCCGATTCACCCCAGTTGACGGTGCATGTAGTTCAACTTCTTCCCAATCAGATCTCCCAAACTGTCTAACTTCATCACGTACAGGTTTCCTCTCCCGGATCACAATCAATAGATAGTTCTAAACACGTCAGCCGGTCAGCATGTCGACCAGTTTCCGGGCAGTCAGCAGTCGTTTGCTGGGGTACAAACCACGGCGTTGTTATGCTCTCTGAACTGATTAGACCTTTAAAAATTATTTGTAACTTTTAACAATTTATATTTGTTGGAATTAAGTGTAATTTCTCTCAATTTCTTCAAATAGCTATTTTTTTAATTCACAAAATTTGTCAGCAAATCACAACACCGCCGAAGCATCCCGAAACACTTGTACAAACCCCCGTCGTTGGAGCCCTCGCACCACCTTGAAGCAATACATCACACACAGTTGCAATTTCCACTTCCGATACGCGGGATGTTCCGAACCGGTCGCTTCCGCACCCACGACGTCCTGCTGCAGGGGCCCGTGTGAGTTGGGAATCAAATTAGTTTTAACAACATCTGGGTCCGTGAGAATTTCCGCTTTTCGCACATCATCCCTTTATCCTTGCCGGAAGTTTTTTTTCTGATTGCTGTTGCGGTAGGGATGTTTAAGTTTGTAAAAGTTGCCTATTTTTCAATTTGATTTTGTTTTAAAATTGATTTTTCAACTATATTTTATCAGTCAAAAGTAATATAATAAAAAACGTAAATTTTAGCAAAGTCATAAATGGAACATCCCTACACTATAAAATACCATCAACGGAACGGATGACCGGAACATGACCGGAAGTCCGGATAAGGGCCTGAAGGTTGCAAACAACGATTGGATGCATTCGTGTGAAGGAAGAGGTTAGTTAATCTTACCAAACAGCAGATGTGATGGAATCATTTTTTTTCTTTCGGGAATGTACCGGATTGAAAAAGCAATCCTGCAATCATGGTTGTGGGATGGAAAGTTAGTCTTACAGTAACGATAGAACCGGAAACTCGATTATTTGAGGCAGGTTGCAAAAGTAGATTGAGGGTCTACTTTCAAATAGATAAATAATGTGATATTTTGAATGCACAAATCCTCTCTACCCGAGCAGACGGAAATAACTTGGGAAGGTCAGTTTTTGATATTGTGAGAAGATCGAAATATGTTATTGGGATGATCGGATTAGTTGTTAAAGGAACCATCCATAAACCACGTGGACACTTTAGGGGGGGGGGGTATAGCGATTGTCCACGATCCATACAAAAAAGATTTTTTTTGTATGGACGATTGTCCACGATGGGTGGGGGGGGGGGGGTAACAGATTCCCAAAAAAGTGTCCACGTGGTTTATGGATGGTCCCAAAATATCAAAAATCAATAACAAAGATTTGTTCGAAGAATAACTTAAACTGTTATTATGTTGTTATTGCAATAACAAACCAATAACACAGAAGGAATTATGAAGGAATAACAAGATTTGTTATTTTGTGCGGAGAGGTGGAGCAGCATAATAACAAAAAATGTTATTAAACTGGTATGTCTCCATAACAAAAAAAGTTATTGTTTTGGTTTATTTGTAATTTGCAAATAAACCTGCAGTTGCCATAACTCCTCTGTACTAGTCAGGGCTGCAGAGTCGGGTACCTCTAAGCGACTTTGAATCCATACTTTGAAGACAACTCCGACTCTGGATGCAGGATATGACGTCAACGACGATTCAGCTCTCTAAAAATACCCGACTTCACAGATTCCGACTCCAAGTAAAAGTTGCTGAATCCGATGCAGTCTCCGAAGTCTCACTCCAGCTCGAACTTCAACGTCAGCTCCGACTTCCTGGCTCTGTGAAAATAATAACAGTTTTTGTTATTCACACATCAAAAATTCTCAATAAATAAAACAATTCCGTTAGGGAATATAACAAAATTTAAAAAAAATGAACTCTCAAAAGTTAATTTTATCGGATAAATTTTAGCTTGAAGCCCCATTTCATGGTGAAATAAATGACCCCGATAAAATTGGTCAAAATTATTTCATAGTTCTAGCCAATTTTAGTAAAATCCCTTAGGGGGTATATCAAATAATTAAAAAAATCAACATTCAAAATTTCAACTTTTCAGAATAATTTCAGCTTAAGGACCCCATTTCATGGTCAAAATAATGACCCCGACGATATTGGTCAAAATTATCCCATAGTTCTAGCCAATTTTAGCAAAGTCCCTTAGGGGGTATATCAAATAATTAAAAAAATCAACTTTCAAAATTTCAACTTTTTAGAATAATTTTAGCTTAAGGACCCCATTTCATGGCCAAAATAATGACCCCGACGAAATTAGACAAAATTATCCCAAAGATCTAAATATATTTAACATGGACACTTAGAAACTTTTCCATTTGTGCGATTTATGGTAATTTTATTTCTAAGTCAGTATACCGAACGAATAACGAATTTTGTTATTAGGAGAGTTTTTGAAATGTATAACATTTCCTCTTATTAGCGTGTTATTAAACATTTTCAATATAATATCACTTCAATACCGAATTTTGTTATTTTATCAGAAACTGTTATTATTTTTTCTTCTTGAAGTTGAACTTCAGGATAAAATAATAACACTTTTTGTTATTTTAACAGGATTTGTTATTGAAATATTATTAATTTTGTTATTACCGTCTGCCCGGGTATCATATTTAAAGCTTATATCCAGAATATTTAACAAAAATAATATTTGATTTTGAAACAAAGCAAAAAAAAATTAAAACAGTTATTGTTCTTCTGAAACTACAATTTAATCCATATTTACACAACTAAATAAATTATTACGATGAACAATTTCAAATACACCTTTTAAATCTACTTCAACATAACCTAGCGAACAAGCCAGCATGCTAAAAATGGTTGCAGATAAAAGAGATCGGATTTGCGTTTGATTAAAGCGCTGAATAATGAAACGTTCCGATCCTCGAGAGGAAAACGGTAATTTTCTTCCGGCAACAGATAGAGAAACAGAGCTAATTGGTTCGCCTCGTTCGGCAGTCATTAGCATTTCCAAACGAGATGCTGAATTTCCGGGCTTCTCTTTGGCACTTCTGTGTGTATCTGCACTATTTTCCATAATGGAAATACTTGGGGAAAACAGGGAAATGTTAATTCAACGGTATCTGGTATAACGTAAATGGCGTAATTGTAAGTTTGAATTTCAGTATTTTAGCACGATTTTTGTCGGTAAATCACTTATTATGCCTGAATGCCCTTTTTTCCTCGAGATTTGCTCTAGAACATGAAAGAAGGGTACTTTGAACTTTGAAGAATATTTGCAACAGTTTATACTAAAAAAATAACACGATTCAAAATTCCGGAAGAACTTCAGACGAAACTCTCGAGTCGGAAGAGTTCAATTTATCTGATGAGAAAGGGAAATAATAAAACAGCTTTGGATTCTGGCCAAACTCTTGACAAAATGGCAAAATTAAGAAAATGGGAATCAGTACTTCATGCATATTTTTACAATATGTTGAACAAATTCAATTGTTTGCTTCAGACAAATGTAAAATCTTTCCAAGGAACAAAGTCCCATAAGTCCCAACTTTCAATCAAAACAATCAAGTGGAACACACTCATTGGTCCAGAAAATAGCCAATCAATGGTCACACCGAGGCAAACGGTTTTCCAATATCCCAAAAGCTTGTCAAAACAGCTGTCCATCAGTTAGGATAACTATCGAGGAAAGGAAATGTTTTTCCAAGTTTTTCTACCAATTTTTCTTTCAAAGAATAGGACACCCCACAGTCTAGATTGCACTTGGGCAACGGATCGAATTTTCCGGTTCTGCTAGTTTTATGCTGCTTCAATCCGAAGACGACAGCGAGGCAAATTGTGAAGGCGGTTGATAAAGCACTTTTTTCGGGGGGATAGAAATCAAATCTGCATAATCAAGTGACTAGACGAGCATTCCAGCCCCGGCCTGTCATGGATGATAGTTGATAATCAGATTGACAAATTTCATGCATCGTCATGAGCGCCAGCAACCCAGCGTATCCATGTGACAGGGCAGTTTTGGGGGTGGAAAAATACCGAGAAACATCATGTCGGAGTAAATATTTGCGGCTAGAGAGACGCGCGCCCGCGCGCAATTTCCACGTGGTTTGTGTGACGTGATTTGAATTTCAAATCGATCCCGCAACCAGATCGTCACAACGTGATGGGTTTGGGGGCCTGTCGAAGTTTTCTGGACTGATCAGTTTGGCAAGTGTTGTACTTTGAATGGAAAAAATAACAGTTCAAAACAATAATTTTGATTTTTTAAGGTCGAAGATCGTGTCCTTCACTTTTGAATTATTTACTGTTAATAATGGTTCTGGATACAGAGCCCAGAAATTTTAAATTCCAATGAATCTAATCACGATACACAGTAAAAAATATCATGACCACCTGTTTGGTGTAATGTCACTTTTTCAGTCTATATTGAAGTAAAATTACATCAGAAAAGTTTAAAGAAAAGTTTCGGATTTATTGGTGAGTCATCAAATCACAATGAGTTTTTTTGAAGTACATACACAGTAGAAAAAATCATGGTTGTTTCAAATCTGGGAATGGGTACATTTTTTATGTCAGAACAAAGTGTAATTTTGCCTTTAAAGATTTGTAAGTTCACACCTTTTCCTTTGTCTTGCCACTTGTTCAGTCAAAATTGAGGTAATATTATATCATAAGAGAGGTACAGTCCAGACTCCATTATCCGAAGGTCTTGGCAATGTTTCACTACGGACAATCAAAACACGATATTTTTTGTCTAATTGTGGATTGTTGAGCTACAGTATGCCCCTCAACTACTCTAAAGTGATTAAGAATTTTTAAATCCAAGATGGCGGCCAAAATGGTTGTGATGAAATATTGAAAAATACATTTTTTCATCCAATAGGCAATCAACCATTCAAGTTTAACTGAAATGGAGTCGCAGGACTCGAATTTGATGTGAAGAAAATGAAAAAAAAAACGAAAAAAAAACATTTTTTTGGTTCGTGATTTGATTATCCGAAGTCTCATACCAACCTTCGGATAATCAAACATCGGAAAATCGAGTCTGGACTTTAATATTACATCTTCCGTATTGAGCAGTTCTCTCAGATTTCGGTCATTCGATTTTTTGTATTTTTTAATCCGGCTGAAACTTTTTTGGTGCCATTGGTATGCTCCAAGAAGCCATTTTACATAATTAGTTTGTCCATATAATTTTCCACACAAATTCGGCAGCTGTCCATACAAAAATGTGGAATGAAAATTCAAAAATCTGTATCTTTTGAAGGAATTTTTTGATCGATTTGGTGTCTTGAGCAAAGTTGTAGGTATGGATACGGACTACATTGGAAAAAAATGTTACACGGTAAAAAAAATTTTGGTGATTTTTTATTTAACTTTTTGTCACTAAAACTTGATTTGCAAAAAAAAAATATTTTCATTTTTTTTTTAATTTTTGATGTGTTTAAAAGGACATTAAATGCCAAATTTTCAGAAATTTCCAGGTTGTGCAAAAAATCGTTAACCGAGTTATGATTTTTTTAATCAATACTGATTTTTTCAAAAAATCGAAATATTGGTTGCAAAAATTTTTCAACTTCATATTTCTATGTAAAATCAAATTTGCAATCGAAAAGTACTTTAGTGAAATTTTGATATAGTGCACCGTTTTCAAGTTATAGCCATTTTAAGGTAACTTTTTTGAAATAGTCGCATTTTTTTTATTTTTTAAATTAGTGCACATGTTTGCCCATTTTTGAAAAAAAAATATTTTTGGAAAGCTGAGAAAATTCTCTATATTTTGATTTTTTGAACTTTGTTGATACGACCCTTAGTTGCTGAGGTATTGCCATTGAAAGGTTTAAAAACAGGAAAATTGATGTTTTCTAAGTCTCACCCAAACAACCCATTATTTTCTAATGTCGATATCTCAGCAACTAATGGTCCGATTTTCAATGTTAAAATATGAAACATTCGTGAAAATTTCCGATCTTTTCGAAAAAAAGTATTTTCAAAAAATTTGAATCAAGACTCGATATTTTTTTCAAAAGTGGGCAAATATGTGCACTATTTTTTAAAAATGAAAAACTGCGACTATTTTCAAAAAAGTCACCTACAAATGGCTATAACTTGAAAACGGTGCACTTTATCAAAATTTCACTAAAGTACTTTTTGATTGCAAATTTGATTTTACATCGAAAAATGAAAATGAAAAATTTTTGCGACCAATATTTCGATTTTTTGAAAAAATAAGTATAGATTAAAAAATCATAACTCGGTCAAAGATATTTTGCACAACCTTGAAATTTCTGAAAAGTTGGCATTTGATGTCCTTTAAAACATATCAAAAATTAAAAAAAAAATGAAAATAGTGTCTTTTAAAACATATCAAAAAATGAAAAAAATTAAAAATAGAGTTTTTTTGCACATCAAGTTTTAGTGACAAAAAGTTAAATAAAAAATCACCAAAATTTTTTTTTACCGTGTAACATTTTTTCCAATGTAGTCCGTATCCATACCTAAAACTTTGCGGAAGACACCAAATCGATCAAAAAATTCCTTCGTAAGATACAGATTTTTGAATTTTTATTCATCATTTTTGTATGGACAGCTGCCAAATTTTTATGGAAATTTATATGGACAAACTTATGATGCAAAATGGCTTCTTTGGGCATACCGAAGCCATCAAAAAAGTTTCAGCCGGATTAAAAAATACAAAAATTAAAATTGAAGAAAAAATACCGATTTCGTAGAGAATTGCTCTATTAACTCCCTACAAATTTACGCATTTTTTTCTGTACACATAACAATCCATTTTGGAGCAATTATGAGCAATTCTTTACGAAAGCGGCCGATTTCGATCATTTTTAATTTTTGTATTTTTTGATCTGGCTCAAACTTTGTGGGGTCTTCCTTATGACCAACAAACGTTTTTGTGTTATTGATTCAACCATTCAAGTCTCCGATTAGTGCGCTGACCACGTGGACGCGCTGTCTTGTTTTTTCATGCTCATTTTCATTTTTTTTTGTGTCACTGTTTGTGTGCTTGGGTGAGTGGTTATTATATATAGGTGAAGGGATTTTATTAAATGATCATTATATTACATTATTATATTTAATTGATTATATAACCACACTATATTTTACACTTAACACATTATACAAAACACATATGAAACTGTAAACTGGAGCGTTTGGTACGGTATGTCCACGCATCCTTCCTCCCCTGTAGATTCTGTGAAATGTGATCCGTTCTCAGAATCCTCTCTGCGGTAAACACAACGTAGTAGGGCTGGCCGCTTTAATTTTTGCAATACATTTTCGGGTGTTCTCGGATGTACTGCAATTATTAATAATGACAAGAAAAGTGCTTGGGACGTAATCTAATCACAAGACTTTCCAGCATGCTTTCATCGGACTGGCTGCGTTTGTGTTAGATTAGATTAGATTATTAATTCAACCATTCAAGTCACCATTCAATTTTGGCAGCTGTCCATACAAAAATGGTCCGTAAATATTCAAACATTTGTAATTTTTGAGTGAATTTTCAGATCGATTTGGAGTCTTCGTCAAAGTTGTAGGTACTGTTGAGCAGGGCTGTGGAGTCGGAGTCGGAGTTGGAGCCGGAGTCGGTGGAGTCGGGTCTTTTGGGGGACCTGGAGTCTGAGTCGGAGTTGGAGTAGTCAAAACTTGAACAGCTGGAGTCGGAGTCAGCTAAATTTTATGAGCTGGAGTCGGAGTCGGAGTCGTAGCCGAATATTTCTGATAACCCGGAGTCGAAGTCGGAGTTATCTTAAAATCAACAAAAAACATGTTTTTTATTGTGCAGTATTTGCTACAAAACATTTTAATTTACAAACTTCTTTCACCACCGCGCTGCCGTTTTTCTATCATTTTATTAAAAAGATTTATCAGATGCCATTATGTTGTTGAATCTATTTATAGTAATTGGAATTCGGAAAAAAGTCACTGACAGTATAACTCATCCAACAAATAGTCAACGATTATACAAATCTATTACTTGGAACTCTACATGCGCATTTTGTTTATAATTAAGTACAAACAAATAAAAAAATGCATTTAAAATAATTGAAACTGGAAAAAAATATTTGCAACTCAATTTGAAATAATCTAAAAATATCTTCTTGGAAAGGTAGCTTAAGGGGCCCTTTTAAAATATCCGTGAACTAGAAAATATGTTACCTGCGAACTTTAGTTTTTTATACTATTTTAAGTTAATACATATATTTTGATGAAGGCGCACGATCATTCATAAAGCTTCGTTTTAGGTTTTAGGTTTTAGGTTTAAATCAAAATTCCTAAGCAATATATTTTATTGGTCACGGATATTTGAAAAGAACCCTTTAAGCGTCATTTTCTTAAAGACAATTTTTAGATACAATTATATTCTTCTTCAGCCATCGGGTGATGTCCAAAAACGTCTTAAAAAAAATCAATGGAGCTTTTAAAAATAGTTTCTTTTAAAATTGTGATTCAAAAAACAAGGTGACTAAATGTCAGCTTGAAAGTGAGCAAATTGAATTTATATGTTAAATCGATCATTAAGGCCAGGTTTCTTTTAACGATTCATTCAAAAACTTTCAATTTAATATTTAAATTTATTAGCTTTGTCATACAGATAAATAAATGTAAATTTGAGGTAAAGTAAATAAATCCAAAATAACTTACAAAACTATTCTTTCGAAAACGCCTTCAAAAATGAAGATATTTTTTGATTTCTGTTTCAATAACGTATAATACTTGCAACCTAGAAACTTTTTTTCCGTTTAATCAATGTTTTCAAAGTATTAGAAAACTAACTTTTGAAACATTTAAAAATATGTGGAATCAGAGTCGGAGCCAACCATTTGATGAAAGCTGGAGTCGGAGTCGGAGTCGGAGTCTGCTAGAGTTGGTAGGCTGGAGTTGGAGTCGGAGTCGGAGTCGGAGTCGGTTAGAGCTGAAAGCCGGAGCCGGAGTTGGAGTCGGCGTCGTTTGAAATATGAGCCGACTCCGCAGCCCTGGTTTAAAATATATCCATATCCATAGTATAAAAAAAAATTGGCCGCTTGAACATATTCAAAAATAAAAAAAATGATTAAATTGAAAAAAAAATGTCAAAATCGCTTAAAAAAATGATTAATACATTTTAATAAAATTTGGAAAAAAATCCAGGTACCTGTTTATTTTCCAAATAGTCCTGAACAAAACCTACAGCTTTACCTAAGAAATCAAATCGATCAGAAAATTTTGTCTGAAGATACAGATCCAAGGGCAAAGTTCCACCCAATGAAAAGTAGATTTGTCTGTGAGTGGGTTTGACCGTCTGCGTGAGTCTTTATTGTTTATTGTAGATGATTGTTTACTGTTTAGTTTTTGCTGTTTACTGTTCATTGTTTGTATTTTTCTTTAAATTAATGCTTATAATTTGTTTTGAATCCAGCCTATTTAAAAAAAAATCATTCAAATTCTTAAAAAAAAACAAGCCAACAATTCCCAAAACACCCCGCTCGGCAGCAAAAATATTCGATGACGAAATGTGCTAAAATGATACCGCATTTGGCGTATGAACGACAAAGATCGGCTGTGGCTGTCTGCGAGCGGGCACAATTCAAGCGTTGATCCGCTTCCGGTAGCGCAATGTGCCGCAATGAGGACTCGGTTGTCTTCGAAGTGGTGGGGATGACGCTGATTTGCAACAAAATATGACATTATATGCGGCTCTCTGTCTCGATTGTGTACGCCACCAAATTTGGCCGGATATGAATCATCGGAAGCCGAGTGAGGAGGCGACTTAAATTGCTTGACAGTTTCGGGGGTAGAGATTTTGGAAATTTTACGCAAACATTAAATTTCGTTCATCAATTTCACTGAATTTTGAATGTTTGGAGTGAATTTAATCAGTGAAGTTTAATTAACGTTGTTGTTTTTGTTATTTTAGTAACACCTTATTTAAGGTTCTTAGAATAGAGTTTAGTAATGGCTTCTTTGTGATCTTATAAAGTTGCTCAATAACACCACTCAGACCGCGGCCAGCCATCGCAAGGAAGCACGATCATCAGCAGCCCGTGGCCCTACCGTAAACGGTAAGGCACAACCGGGCCAAGTTTCACGCTCCAGGCAGGCCACTATGTCTCATCATCGTGGGTGGGAAATCTTTTCCTTTCGGAAAAAACTTGTGGTGAAAACTTGCCTACAGAAATGATCCTGTGAAGCACAGTCTTACCTTAACGGGGCAAACCCTAAACGACCCCTTGCCAGGCGGCCATTCTTCTGCAGCGATGTGCACGAAAGGGGCAGTAGAGCGGGTAGAGTTTGCAAGGGGTCATCCATAAAGGGCGTAGAATATGTTAAGAAGTAAGGAAAGCTTCTTTACTAATTAGTATTTATTGTCAAAATGAATGAATAAAAATATTTTAACATTCACTCACGTAATTTAAGACGACCCCTCTCTAAAATGAGTGAGAGGGGAATTTTGCCAGTTTGACTCATTCAAATAAGAATAAATTGCTCACATAGCAACAGTGGTCACATATTCAATAAAGTTTAACATTTCATACATAAATTCATAAAAGTGCATATTGTCCACAGTCGAACGCTTTTAAAGTGCATTCCAAAACACGGTTCATCACGCGCCAAAACTGCAAACCACGTGCTCGCTGAGGCGCGTGTCAAAATGACATCGGCACACCATGCGGTAAAAGCGCGCGGCGCGTCAGAGTGTAAACATTGCCATGTGCTTTTGGCCGGCGGCGTGTTTGAGTCGTCTGTGTGTATGTTTGGTAACGCAAGTGAAGAAACGCGTTGTCAGCAGCGAACACTAATACCAGCTAGAGGGGGCCACTTGGTGTTTGAAAGGAACGAGAAATGAGTTTTGAATTTTATTATATATTTTATGTATAATTGAGTCAAAACAAATGATAATGATTTTAAATGGTTGCTGAATGGCCCCCAGAAAAAATACTGAGAATAAGTTATACATCAATAAAGTTATTGTACAAGCTAACATTTTAATAAACCTCAAACAGTATTATATTTCAAAAATATCACGATTTTCTAACCAACTGAGCTATGGAGCATTAATACTATTTAACATGTGTGTGTTAATACATCAACTTAATTGTCCGAACATTTCACCCTTATACACGGACACCAACGAACAGTAAAAGGCATGGTAAACATTTGTAGGGCGATGCTCAAGGGAGCGTCCATAAATGACAATGCCATAGAAAATATAACAGTTTGCTAGTAATCAGACTAATCGTTTAACGTGTAAGATTCAACGAACTTCCGGACACATACGCAAACATATAAAATGGTAGCGTAGGCTTCGGTCGACCCCTTTCGTACAGTTTATGTGCTGCATATCGGTAGGCGATTCGTCAAGCTTGATACATTGAATGTCTGCCAATAATTGCATTGCAATACATTCTTATTGGAATATTTAGTATAGCGGTGTACAGGTAAGATGTAATCATTTAAGCGAGAATTAAATATATTCTTACTCGAAATTACCGCTACACATCGCTACCATAACAGAGTTTCTCAACCTCAAAGGGTCCAAGAAGCCTACTAACAGGTATCGCTTCTCGGCCTAAAGGCTAAGATCAAAGTGTAGTATCTGTTCTTATCAGCTTAACATCTGATAGCTCTCCCATAGGGAGACAACAAATGTTAAACTGATTTTTGGAAAGCGGCGGAACGATCAGGGGCTTGCTCCACTTCCGCCACGGGTTGGCCCGGTATTGCAGTACCGCCGGGATCGGCCCACATTATTTTAGAAAAAACGAAACCTTTAAAAATTGAATCGGATCGGAAACAGAAATAATCCTTTTCTACGTGAAAACATGGCGGTCAAAATGGCGGCCAATTAAGTAATTTAACCATTTAGGCAACAAATTGTACAGTAAGTAGCTGATAATGACTATGAAACATGAACCCAAGTGCGTGAACCTACCTTTAACCGTCAGGGTAGTGGACGCTGCCGGGGACACCGTTTCATCCTGCACCGATGTTCCGGCAGGCGTCGACGGAAGCGTTGGCGATGATGATGGTGGCAAAGCTGAAGAAACTGGGGCAGCAGATGTTGACGCTGGTCCGGCTGCTGGAGATGCGTCCGAGGTTAGTAAAAGGCAGAGGAAACACATGCAGTTAGTAGCAGTTGGATGCAACGGTTAGGTACAGTGGTAAACTTGGAACTGTGCGAAGCAAAGCGCGACCGTTTAAATTTAGATTTAGCGTATGTGTGGTGTATGCAAATGTTACCGTAAAGCCGCGCTTGGAGTACGCTAAGCCACGATATACCGGAAGGATACGGGATGCTGAATGAGTCGTGCAGCGTACCAGTGAGATACACATTATGCACCCAGTTGGGCCTGGTTTGCAAATATTTATGCTTGACGGGATTTCAAGCATTTTTACACGCATACTGGTATACAGTTTTTTTTTTGTTAACACACGGTGCTAAAAACAACATGCGACAATATCACCGTAATGATACTAGTGACATAAGGAACAACTTGTCTCAGACAAGTAAAAATAATTGCATATCGTGATCGTTGAATCTAGCCGTACGTGAATTGTTAGCTGAATTGAGTTTAGAGTGCAGTTTGTGTAACATTTAATTCCTCACCTTTTTAATTTCTGATTCATCAAAACCCGTAAAAACTTCGGGCTTTTTTGTCTCTCTTCATATAAAGTGTACTTCCCATCGAGATAGCTATCTTGACACACCCTGCAAGTGACCGTTTTGTCACACTTGAATTTACGGATCGATTTATTGTCTTCGGTGAAGTTGTGTGTAAATGACAATTTAAGAAAGGTCACAAAAGGAATATTTATCTGTAGCACGTAACTTTAAATAAAATAGTCAAGGCTATACCCATTTGAAAAATGAAAATACGAATCCCTGCTAAAGACAGTGTTTAAAAGTATCTGTGCAAATTTTGACCAAGTTTGGTAAAGATTAACCCATTGATACCCGAGGCTAAAAAAATCATGATTTGCATACACAAAATTACTTATTTAAATCGCTAATAACTTTTCAGGACCAAGTTGGACAGCGTTGGCCTACGAGAATCTCACTTTCGAGCAGCACCTGCTGATGAAATCGTAGAAAAACTAGTTTTCCATAAATTTTTTAAAGTTTGGTCTTATTTTCCTTTTTTTTCCAAATAAAAATGAATGATTTTTGTTTTAGTCAGCCCAAACACTAAAACAATCACTTCTCCAAACAAAAATCAAATAGGACATACATGGACTCTTTTAAAAATCTTTTGACAATCAAATATATATTTTTCTTTAACTAAAATTTACCCATGAATTAGTGCATTAAACGGAAAAAATAAGTTCTATATTTTGCTAATTTGATTTTTCTGTTTAAATGTTTTTTTGGATTAAGAGTTAAGTTCCTTTAAATTTATTTGAAGAATAATTTTTCATAGCTGTCCCCTAACCCTTAAAAAATTCCATACTTTTGCCTAACTCTTTTTCTTTCTTTTTCACCCTAAGGTAAAAAAAATAGAAAACTTACTCAATACATAAATAAAAAATCCTGAAATAATTTTGAGCTGAATTATTAATTGATTGGAAAGTACATACATTTTAAGTTGATACAAGGCTGCTAAATTTTTTGAAATTCTAGATTCGTTTGAAAAGTCTCTCGATTATTTATTCAACATATATATATATTACATATATTTAAGTGAGATCCGGCCTCAAAAAAGTACATAAATATCACTTATGTTGTTATAACTTGAGACAAAAAATTTGAAAAATATGATTTCTTGAAATTTGTAACTTTTCCGACATTGTTCTGTCGAAAAGATTTTGTTATATTGTTCAAATACTTATATGGGATGGCCGAGGTAACTCAACGGAATCCGGAATATCTCCGATAACAATGGACCATATTTGCCCCCTGACCCCCCTGACACTTCAACCGGAAGCATCCAATTTGGTCGATTCTACCAAAAGTTATGAGATTTTTAAGAAAAAAATTTATACTTTTTTTTCTCAAATTTTCGATCAAATCAGAATCGCAAAATCGAAATTTTAGCATTTTATATAATGCAATAAAGTAAATTTACACTGAATATTTCATCCAATATCTCATGAAAAATAGAATTAAAGTAAGAGTTAAAGCAATGTGAACTAAAAAAACTTTAAATAAAAGGTTTTTACATTTATAAAAAAAAACAAATAACACTTCTCGAGTTTTTATTTTGAATTGGTCCTATAAACATATGAAAGACAATATCTTATAGCTATTAAAATGCTTAATCTCGAACTTCTTACAGTAAGGCGTGACGTTTTCAAGGCGACCTTCGTTGCAGATCTCCTTCGATCGTCCATCGATTGTCCTGCCGTTTTGCAACTGGTAAACATAAACACTCGCCCTCGCGTACTCCGCAATCACTCGTTCTTGACTGTCCGTCCACAGGGCTCTCACAAACTATGGGCAGAACGAACCGGTTTCAAGTATGTGTCGTGTTTTTAATTTGTGCTCAGATCTGTTTGACTTTGACATCTCCCGTGACACAATCAAAAAACGATTCCTTAATCACCTGAAATCCCATCCCTAACCTGACGATACACACGTAGATTTTAGAACTGTGATATTTTTTTAATTTATTGAGTTAGTTTTAAGAGTGACCCCGTCTTGTATCATTTGAGTTTTGTGTACTTGTTGATGCGATAAGATGAGGTGGTTTTTGTGCCTTTTTGAGAAATTGTCTTTTATCGATAACCAGACACAGCTCAAGGGGGCTTTTGTCCACCTCCAATAAAGAAAAAATAACAAAATAATAGCAGCAATTCCCCACGAAAACAGCATGATTCAAGAAAAAAATCTCCGATCGGGCTCAACATTTTTCTGGGGGTTCCTTGGCCAAAATAATTAGACCTGTATTTTTTTTTTTTGTTTGGTCGTTAGGGTGACCTACGCCGTGTTAGGGTGGTCCAAAAAATTGCCATTATCGTAATTTTTCGCAAAAACCACTTTTTAAAAAAAATCATATTTCCGCGCCATTCAAGCCGATTTTAGCTGTCTTAGACTCAAAAGAAAGGTGATTAGTTTGACTTTTTGGGAAAAATATTAAAAACTTTCAAAAATCTAGCGTAGCATTTGAAAAGGTCGTATTAAAACTTAAAATGTTGTTTTGAAGGTCTCGGGACCAAAGAGTTTATGTCTGAAAATAGTGGCGCATTTCAATTACGAAAATTTTGGTACCCTAAAATGTATAGGTCATATCTGAAATTTTCAAAATATCACAGTTTTAGTGAAAAAATCGTTTTTTCCCGTTTTCGTCATTTTCTCATTTTTGCTCGTGGCGCGACGAAAAAACCAGTTTTTTTAAATCGTATCTCAGGAAATTGAAAACATAACTTTACCATTTTTTGATATGTTATGTAAAATTTTCCGAGGAATCAGGTCATCATATTTTCAGACTTAGGCTCTTTGGTCCCGAGATCTTAAAAACAACATTTTTAGTTTTCATACGACCTTTTCAAATGTTAAGCTAGATTTTTGAAACTTCTTACTTTTTTTTCCAAATCACCAAACTAATCACCTTTCTTTTGCGTCAAGACAGCTAAAACCGGATTGAATGGCGCGGAGATATGATTTTTTGAAAAAAAGTGGTTTTTGCGAAAAATGACGATAATGGCCATTTTTTGGACCACCCTAACACGGCGTAAGACACCCTTATGGCCAAACAAAAAAATACGGGTCTAATTATTTTGGCCAAGGAACCCCCAGAAAAATGTTGAGCCCGATCGGAGATTTTTTTTTTTGAATCATGCTGTTTTCGTGGGGAATTGCTGATTGGACCTTTAAAAAAACTTGACTTGAAATTAATTGAAACATAATTAAAACATTATCAAAACAATGGCCATGCCGGAACGAGGTAAGTTTTGGCTATTTTATTTTAAAAATTTACCAAAACTCAGAATTTAAAAATAAAATTTCTTACAATCAGATTTTATTCCATATCACCAATTTTCTTTATTTATTGTTCGATGTTCCAAATGCCATTTCGAAAGAAATGCATTTCATTACATTTTTCCACGGAATGTAATTAATGTCCCCGGGTTTCTTTTTTCATTTCCAACATTCCACCACACTACACGTGTTGTACATTCCCATGCCATCGTGCAGTGCAATGCTGCACTTTGTGAACTTTATGCCTTCTCCTCCCATTTACCCAGAATCAATCATAAATATTTAAAATCCTTCACGATTCCCAGGGCAACGGCGCGCTCCCAGCCACGTGGAATTTCGCCATTTTCCCAGCGAGCACGTCTCACTGCACAGATGGGCACTGACCGCAAAACGAAAAAAAAAAACAATGGGAGAAAACTGCAATTGCACCTCTTGACTGACAAAACTGGCCAGGGGTTGGGGGGTTTCGGGTGAATTTTTGTGTTGTGATGTTTTTCATAATATTTACACCGCCGAGCATCGCGCGGCTATGAAATTCCCATTGGACACGGACGACCTACCACCCAACCCCACCACCACGTGCCTCAGCGCGCCACGTGTATCCTGAAATTTACCTTCGTTGGCTTATCGCGCTCGCGATATTATCTTTTACTGTTCTCTGTGTACCGACCGGGGGAACGGTCAGCGTTTAATGTCCATGCCCATGAACACCTGGATTTATGCATTTCAATTTTGCCTCCATAAAGGGAGGGTGGTGTTGGGCGGGTCACGTGGCAGTCATTGATGGAGGTGTTGGGAAAAATTACGGAGCAAACCCTGCATCTCAAATGAATCGAAATTTGTTAATGTGATTTTGAAAAATTTGATTAAATTTTTAACAACTTTGAATGTCTTTAAATCGGATTAACAAAGTTTAAAAAAATTAATATTTAAAAAATTGAGCAGAATCGCCAAGTTTTGTATGCAGAGGGTTAAACAATCCGATTTTTATCACGAAATGTTTTGGATTACGGCAGAAATGACCATTGAATCGCGAGCCCGTGTCAGCTTAATTTCTGTGTGAGTGAGCATTTTCCGCGAGGATGGCGTCGATGATGATGATGGCGATGGCGATGGCGTTGCGTGCAGGGCATTCCAAAGTGGCGTTTGTTTGAAATGGTGATATTTTTTCCGGGTTATCTCCCATTCTCGGAAGCGAAATTTCCACACACGTGAATTCAGCTGGAAAACGACGAATAAAGTGCCCACCATTCCGCGAAGATTATTGTGCATGGTGAAAAATTTAATCTAATTGGATTATTGTGTGGTGGATGCATTTCTTTTCTTTTTTTGTTTGATTGCGACGAAAACCGCATTTTTCGATTACGGATTTAAAAGTGTGTGAATGTATTTGTTGCGTTTTATATTTCAATCGGGAAAAATCATCCTGCTTTTTTTGCGAGAAAAAAACAAATTTTATTGGATAATAAATAATATTTAAAATCTCAATTAACTTAAAAGAAATCATGCGACTTTAAAAGAATATTTAACCCAAACGAAAGTTGAACAGTATGAATAGTTAAAAAATTGTGCTTTGGTTAGGATTAGGAGCGTAAAAAACTTATTTCTTCTTAACCCTTTTCAGTCCTGATGGGTAATATATGGCCAACAAAAAAAAATCAACATTTGTCTGGACCTTCAAAAAAATGTCAAAAATTTGCCTGTACCTTCACCCAAAACTGGCAGCGCTAGTCCGAGAGAATGATGGTCTCGAGTCGAGAGAATAGTGGTACCATTCACGGACGCAGAGAACACAGCTCGAGATGGGCGATAGAACTATTCTCTCGAGGTTCATTTGCAAAAAAAGTTCATCCGTCAAACAAAAAACCAAAAGTGTCGACAACGGGAATCGAACCAGAGATCTTTGACAAACCAATCCAATGACTTAGCTGCCTCGGCCACCACAGCTTGGTGACCATGGAGAAGTCAGAAGTCGATGTATGACACTTGTTGGAGATTTATTGATTCAACTAACGAATGAACTCATTTGTTATGATGGTGTGAGTTGGTACCATTATTCTATCGATTTTGGCACTGAGCCCTCAATAAATTTTGAGAGAACGATTATCTCGATTCTGAATTTTGGGTGTTGAAAGAAAAATTCTCATCATCATTTAAAAAGTTTTTTTTTTTTAATTCAGGCCATATAACCCTTTCATTTGTTGATTCATCTAATAAAAAATATTACATTTTTTAAGCAAACATATTTTGTCAATCAAATTCCAAATTATACACCCACAATTCAGAGTCGTGAGAATCGTTCCCTCAAAATCGAAAGAATAATGCTATGAACTCACACCATCATAACAAATGTGTTCATTCGTTGAATGAAACAATAAATCTCCAACAAGTGTCATACATCAACATCTGACCAAGCTGTGATGGCCGAGGCAGTTAAGTCTTAGGGTTAGTATGTCAAAGGTCTCTGGTTCGATTCCCGTAGTCGACACTTTTGGTTTTTTGTTTGACGGATGAACTTTTTTTGCAAATGAACCTCGAGAGAAGAGTTCTTTCGCTCATCTCAACCTGTGTTCGCTGTGTCCGTGAATGGAACCACTATTCTCTCGACTCGAGACCATTGTTCTCTCATACCTTGCTGCCCAGTTTTGGGTGTAAGAACAAAATGTTGCCAACATTTTTGCCTTCCTCACTGAGGTAAGGCTATAACCCTGCTCTAAAAATGAACTTTGTATAAAAACGTCGTAGACCCACCAAAATTGGTTCTGCCGTTCCGGAGATATGATTTTTTGAAAAATGTGGTTTTTGCGAAAATTGACGAAAAACGCAATTTTATGGGCCACCTTATTTCGGATAAGACCACCCTAATCACCGAACAAAAAATACGGGTCTAATTATTTGGGTCAAAGAACCCACACTCCAAATTTGAGCCAAATCGGAGCACTTTTGATTTGGAGACTTCCTATTTGACGTGGAATGGCTGTATATGTATGTGACCAACAAACTAGCTCATGTTTCTCGGCACTGGCTGAACCGATTTGACTCGAACCTGTGTGTGTGTGCTACCGCTAACCGGTAGCGAAATTATGGGAAAATATAATTTGTATCAGACTTTGTATATATGCCGAATGCTGATACAACTTATCTCAGTCCCGGGTATTAGGTGGTAATAGCCCTCGCGCTGCTTCCAACGACCCATTTCAGAATGGCAGAGATCCTAGCGGCCCCGCCTTAACATAGAAGCAAGCACCAGACGGATCCTTGATCTATCTAAAGACTCCCAATCCCTTCAGGCAAATCAGGGATCAGAGCGTATTTAATATGAGAAGAATACAACATAAACTTATAACCTTCAGATGGCCGACTGGTTAGAGTCTCAGACCATCAATCCAGAGGTGTGAGTTCGAATCCCACCTGATTCAGTTTCGTTTTTGTTCCAATTCCTGATTCCAAATTTCAAAGGTACCGACCGGGATTTGATCCCTGAACCTTCTGCTTGTGAGGCAGAAGCCGTAAGCCGTAACCATTAAGCCACGGAGCCGGTTTGAACCGATTTGACCCGAACCTGTGTATGGGACCATCCATAAACCACGTGGACACTTTTTTGGATATCTCAACCCCCCCCCCCCCTTCGTGGACAATTGTCCATACATAAAAAATCTTTTGTATGGACCGTGGACAATCGCCAAACCCCCTAAGGTGTCCACGTGGTTTATGGATGGTCCCTATAAAAATGTGTTTTCACATAAATCCAGATCTCACTTAAATGTATGTAAACCATGTCCGGGTCCATCATCCGACCCATCGTTGATTAGGTTATCAAAAGAGCTTTCCAACGAGTCCAACACATTGAAGATCTGGCAACCCTGTCTCGAGATATGCCCACTTAAGTGATATTGATGTACTTTTTGGATGCCGGATCTCACTTAAATGTATGTAAACTATGTCCGGATCCACCATCCAACCCATCGTCGGTTAGGTTATCAAAAAACCTTTCCAACGAGTTCAAAACATTGAAGATCTGGCAACCCTGTCTCGAGATATGGTCACTTAAGTAACATTTATGTATTTTTTTGAAGCTGGATCTCATTTATATGCATGTAAACGGTGCCCGGATCCACCATCCGACCCATCGTTGGTTAGGTTATCAAAAGACCTTTACAACGAGTCCAAAACATTGATGATCTGGCAACCCTGTCTCGAGGTATGGCCACTTAAGTGATATTTATCTACCTTTTTATTCCGGATCTACACAGAAAAAAAATGATGGTAATATTCATCAGGAAATGGTGACAGATTTTGTGGCAAAATAAATGATAAATTTTACCCCAGAAAATGATGAATTTTCATCAGTTTTTGATGAATATGAATATATCAGGTTCACATTTTTACACATTTTTTATGTAATATTACAAAAATAAAGAGGTAATATTCAACCTACCAAATTTTCAACATTCCAAAATTCAACTTTTTTTTCTGTGTAAAAAATAGATAAAATTTTTGTACAATTCCATCATATCAGCCATTGTTGGTAATAAGTGAGGAAGGCTCCAACCACATAGGTGGATTAAGTTAGTTTTTAACATATTTTCTGTCGTTAACAGTTACAGCTGAAGTAATTCTCTAGAATTCCACATTTTTTAGAGATCTTTAATTTTGTATAATTATTATTTTTTTTTTTTGATTTTTATAAAACACAAGCCTCACCCGGCAAACTTCGTCCTGCCCTTTTTAGGTTTCTTGACGTTTTTAGTTTGTTTCCTTATTCAGCCTCCTGTGATCAAAATTTGATTTTACACAGCTGTTCCCATACAATATGCAGATTTTCCGGAATCGGTTCCAGAGTGGCCAAAGTGTCAACTAATTAGCGTAAAAACCTTCCTTAGACTTATACGAACCCAACGCAACAAAGAGCACCTCGATCCGACGTTCCGTGTTGAATTGATTCGCGTTCGAACAAAACCGTCGAAATTATATATATATATATAAAATAGAAGATTGTACTTGCATTCCCTACTACTCTAAAGTTAGGGGAACTATACCCTTTTTCAGCCTATTTCTATTATCGGCCTATCAGCACTTTGATCACGAATTACAGCTTTAATAGTGTGTTTTTGACTGTTCCAAAGTAATAAATAGCTCAAATAAAAGTGAGCAAGCAACTCTCCATTGTTGATTCATCTGAAAATGTTGATTTAATAGCGGAAAACGGCAAAAGTGATGACAATTGGTCGAACGGCTTAGAGTGATTAAAATGGGCATATTTCCCCTACTTAAAATGTTTAAATCCAAAATGACGACCAAAATAATGGTGGTGAAATATTGGAAAAAATACATTTTTTCAATTTAATTTTAATATTATTAAAAATACACTCAAACCCCGATGGTTTGACACCAACTGTTGTCAAACGAACGGGGTCACGTTTTAGTTTGACACCCCTTTTACACGGAGTTTACACACACTACCAAACGTTTGTTTTAATAGTGTGCGTGAGCGCCGTGTAAAAAGTGACAGTTCGTCACTTTTTAGTTTGACTTTGACCAACCAACGGGGTACAAACTAAAAAAGTGTCAAACGAAAAAGTGACCAACCACCGGGGGTTGAGTGTAATCAAGTTAAGCTAAAATGAGGTCGCAGAACTCGAATTTGATGTTAAAAGTAGGAAATAAAAAAAAAAAAAACAAAAAAATGTTGTTGATTCGATTATTATAAGTCCCATACAAACCTTCGGATAAAGCTTCGGATAATCGAAACTTCGGATAACCGAGAGCGAACTGTACTTAGATATTTTGGAAACTAATGATTACAAAACAACTGGAGAGGTGTATAATGCATTTTGAAACACCTTTTTTACTGAAATAACCCCGAAACCAGCACAAAATGGCTTTTTTCAGGACTGCTAAAAATGGCAGGTTCAAGAAAATATAATGCCAAAAGCAGCTTCCGGTTCATTCAAATTTGACTGGCTTTGAATCCATAAAAAAAAATAGATTCCAGTTGGTTTTTTGGAAGGCTGAGAACATAGCGATTTTGTTGGTCGGTTTTAGCAAATTAAATCGTTTTTTTTGTGATGAATCGCCTTTACGTGTACCCTTCAAACTTGAATTGCTTGTTGTTATTTTTTATAATTCAGCTTATTCTTCTACTTAAAATAGCTCTATAAAAAGAAAAGAAAAACATCCAATTGGTTCAAAGTTCTGAAAGTCAGAACAAAGTTTTTTTTTGTTCTTTTGTTAACATTTCAAAAAAGTTTTTAAGCCATTAATTAAATTTGCACACTGACCAACGCCCAAAACAGTAAACGCTCAAAAACTCACCGTTCACCTGCACCGTGGCGTTGACGGACACGTTCCCGATGGCGTTTCCGGCGTAGCAGCTGTACACGCCGCCGTCGTCGAGCGTGGCCACCGGCAGGATCAGCGACCCGTTGCCGAACAGTTTGATGCGGCCGTTCTGGATATTTTGGTTGTTAAACTTCCACAGAATGCTCGGCGTGGGTGCCCCTGCGGGAGGAGTGCGAAATTGAGTTGGTTAAATCCGTGGGATAAATTGACAAACTTTTAATCGAGTTGACGGATTATCGAGTTCACTATTTTCCAGATTTTTTGCTGTGCTTTTCAGCACAAATACAAAAGCGTTTCTTTTTTTTCAGACAAATAACAATTTCAATTTGTCCCCACCCTGGGACAAAAACTCACCGGAAACAACGCAGTGCAGCACCAGGGCCGCCCCAACCTTTAGCTCCACTTCGGCCGGCGGCGTCTGGATGAATTTCGGTGCTTCCGCCTCCGTTTCGATGACCTCGTTGCTGACGACCATCCGGGCCGGCCGGGACTGCACCTGACCCATGTTGTTGCGGGCGCGGCACTCGTACATGCCGGCGTCCGCCGCCGTCACTTCGTCGATGCGCAGCGACCCGTCCGGCAGGACGTTAATCCGCGTATCGTCCGAGTGGATCTCGCCCGCGTCCAGCATCCACACAATTTCCGGCCGGGGGTCGCCGTGGGCCTTGCACGTAAACACCGCCGTCTGGCCGTTGCTTATCTCGATATCTCGGGGCTCGGACACAATCTCCGGTTTGGCTGGTTTGGGAAGAGGGAGAGACGGAGGGGAGAGGGAATATTTGGTTGAGATCGGTGCAGTGAACTTTTAGGGGGTGGTATCGTACTGTGAACGTTTAAGAATTATGCAAAATAGAGTCAATTTAATTAACATACATCAATATTGAGGTCTGTGGGGTCCGATGGATCAACACAATTTGAACGTTCCTTCGCCATTTTTCTCCAGAATATTTAATATGGAGGGTCTCTGGAGAGCTCAAAACTAAAACTTTTTATATCGCCGATTGTGAGCTATTATAAATTAGCGCATAAGCGTTCTCAGTTCTCACACATTTTTGGAATAGTATACAAATCGTCCGATGTTTCAAAAGTGAATGATTTAGGAAAATTTTTGGAGAAAAAAATGTACGCAAGAAATCCACAAATCCGGAACACATTTTTCTCAAAGTTGTAAACAAACTTGGTTCCCTTCAGAAGTACATATTTTAAACAAAGTAAGATGACAAACACTGAAACTAATCAAGCTAAAACGCAATTAATTTTGTAATTTTTTGATAAACTTTTGTCGAAAAATCTGTTAAAATCATATTTTTGTATTTTTTGCATTAGAGCAGCGATTCTCAATCTTCTCTTTAGGCTGGTACCCCCTGCCATGTAA
This sequence comes from Culex quinquefasciatus, assembly GCF_015732765.1. Taxonomy (NCBI): domain Eukaryota; kingdom Metazoa; phylum Arthropoda; class Insecta; order Diptera; family Culicidae; genus Culex; species Culex quinquefasciatus. The sequence goes on from NC_051863.1 coordinate 178,246,346, forward strand.
ATCAGCCTGCCTTGAGAATCGCTGCATTAGAGCAACATTTACTAATGAAACACCTAACTGGCAGTCGCATGATTGTGATGCATGACGGCATAGAAGTATATCAGAATCTGCATAAAATCTGTCCTCATGCATTTTTTGCGATATAGGAGTATGACATTTTTGCCCGTAACCGACAATAACCGACATTACCGACGGCTTATTGATTGTATTGGAAAAAAAATCCAAACAGAACGAGTATTGAACCATTAACTTCTAGGTTATAGGTCCGACAAGCTACTACCGCGCCATGAACGCTTGATGGATTGAGAGGGACAGAGCACCAACATAATGTTCTCTCTGGAGTGTTGCTCGGGGACGCGCCAGCATAGGGACGTGGCGTTACATCGTGCTGCCACCTGGTTTTTTTAAGTGCAAGAGTGGAAAAGTGCTGAGTCATCGTCTAAAAATATACGGCGTCCTATCTCGCCCAGCAAAATGAAGTCGATAAAGTAGTCTGTTTCGATGAGAAAAAGTGGAAAACGGGGTCTAAAAATAGCGACGCCATCCCCCTATTATATGTGTTGGTGAGAACTGCAGATCGCTGACATGTTTACATGCGGGCAAAAATGAGCTATGAGCTTGCTGCAAAAACTGTTAGTAGAATGTAACATTTTCTGCACCAAATCCACTGTTGCAGATTTTGATATATATTTTTCCTTTGGGTGAATGGCAAAATAATGGTGTTTTAGTACGAATAAATGAGACGCGGTTTAGGATTAACCATAATTCCACTTTATTCAGACACGTCCTTTCAGGTCCGTACTCACGACAAAAATGAATGAAAGAGAGAGACAGGAAAGATGAATGACAGTTGGAGAAGGAAAGCGTCCACGAAAGGCGTGACGTGGGATGTTCATGAAAACCGTTACATAATATAACAAATGGCTTAGACAACTCCCTGGAAAAGTAAGTAAATAGGGCAAAAAAAGTTGCATTCTGATTTTTTTTTTCAATTTTCTGCACAGTTGAACACAGTATGAAGTATGATGATTTCCTCTTTCTCGATGTAATTTCAACTAAATTTTTTGGAGATATCTGAAGTTTTGTGAAAAGGCCCTGACTCAAGGCGGTTTCAAATCACCTTAAAAACAAAAATTGAAAATTTTGTTTGTATGACCTTTTTTAAAAAAAGGATTGGTAAACAGGCAGATTGCCAGATATATCTGTGAATGCCAGATTTAAGGTGCCTGACAGGTATTGTTTTGATATTGCAAAATTTCAGAATTTGCCGCTGATCGCACACCACTTTTTTGGTATTTTTTGGTATTACAGTATTACAGTCAAATTCCTCTGAAAGTATGGGAAAACTTAAACCAATTTTGACAAGGTATTTAATTTTGCGCTAAAATGATGTCTGAAAGCGAATGCTTTCATTGAAAACCGAAAGTTTTTATTTTGATTTTTTTATATACCCCCTAATGAAATGACTTGAAATTGTAGAACATTTCCTAAGTCAGGATACCACATTTTGGTACTATTTTGGTACTACAGTATTTTACCAATTTCTTCTGAAATTATGGGAAAATTTTGACAAGGTTCATAATTTTGCTCTAAAATGATTGAAAACCAAACATGTTTAAGTTGATTTTAAAAGTTTTGGATGAACCAATGGATGCCAACTTTTCAGAAATTTCAAGGTTGTGCAAAAAATCTTTGACCGAGTTATGAATTTTTGAATCAATGGTGATTTTTTCAAAAAATCGAAATATTGATCGCAAAAATTTTTCAACCTCATTTTTCGATGTGAAATCGAATTTGCAATCAAAAAGTACTTTATTGAAATTTTGATAAAATGCACCGTTTTTGAGTTAAGGCCATTTTTAGGTAAATTTTTGAAAATAGTCGCAGTTTTTCATATTTTTAAATTAGTGCACATGTTTGCCCACCTTTGAAAAAAATATTTTTGAAAAGCTGAGAAAATTCCCTATATTTTGCTTTTTTGATTTTTGTTGATACGACCCTTAGTTGCTGAGATATTGCCATGCAAATGTTTAAAAACATGAAAATCGATGTTTTCTAAGTCTCACCCAAACAACCCACCATTTTTTAACGTCGATATCTCAGCAACTAATGGTCCGATTTACAATGTTAAAATATGAAACATTCGCGAAATTTTCCGATCTTTTCGAAAAAAATATTTTCAAAATTTTTGAATCGAGGGTAACATTTCGAAAGGGCCAAATATTTATTATTACGCCCTTTTAAAATATTAGAGAGATGAGATGAGATATCGACGTTAGAAAATTGTGGGTTGTTTGGGTGAGACTTGGAAAACATCAATTTTCATGTTTTTAAACATTTGCATGACAATATCTCAGCAACTAAGGGTCGTATCAACAAAAATCAAAAAAGCAAATATAGAGAATTTTCTCAGCTTTTCAAAAATATTTTTTTCAAAGGTAGGCAAACATGGGCACCAATTTAAAAAAAATGAAAAATTGCGACTATTTTCAAAAAAGTTACCTAAAAATGGCCTTAACTTGAAAACGGTGCACTTTATCAAAATTTCACTAAAGTATTATTTGATTGCAAATTCGATTTTACATCGAAAAATGAGGTTGAAAAATTGTTGCGACCAATTTTTCGATTTAAAAAAAAAATCAGTATGGATTCAAAAATTCATAACTCGGTCAAAGATTTTTTGCACAACCTGAAATTTTCTGAGAAGTTGGCACTGGATGTCCTCTAAAATATATCAAAAAATAAAAAAAAATAAAATAAAAATAGTGTTTTTTTGCAAATCAAGTTCCCTATTTATAATTGTTAAATTTTCGTCTGCCAGATTCTCCCATTTTTTTTCTCGGCGCTTGGCCAGATTTTTGCAATTTTGACCTGTCAACCCTGTATATAAATAACAGTTAAAACTAATTTAAATTAGTAGAGCTAATATTACATATTTTTCTAACAAATAGTCTGTCAACATTTCCCGAAATGATTTCTTACTAAACGCCAGTTCGCAAAGTTACAAAAAGTTCCTTAAAAACGTCCCCCACTAAATTATGGTCTAGAATTTGTAGAATTGATAAAAATTGTAGAAAAGAATTGACTATCAAGTTTTTCATTTCAGTGCAAATAAGATTAGTATTTATGCATTTTTAGTTAAATATAACGGAAAATTCTCTCAAGGCCAAAATTAGTCTGCTCCATGTGACATCTATCTGGAACTTCTGAGCCCCAAACACTGGTATATTTCCCCTAGAAAGACAACCGTAAAGGAAAAATCACACACGAGACGCACATTTGATAAGGCTTTCCATTTTATGTGCATTCCGGAAATGACCAACGGCTGTAATTTAGGCAGAACGGGAGCAGAGAAGATGCAAAAGATTATATTTTATAGTCCAGTTCTTTTTTTATGTGTGGATCTTAAGGTATTTAAGGAGATATTTTAGGTTATCTAAATTGCTTTGGGGAGTATGTTTTGATCTGTGGTTGGGAAAATATTAGGTATTTTGATTTTTTTTTTTCAATAAAACCTGTAATAATATTCGTGATCTGTACCTTAAAATTTATTACATATTTTAAAAAAATCATTTGAAAGATCAGTAGTGCGGTGCCTGTGTGGACGCTCAGTCCTGTTTTTTCGTGTTATTTTCCGTCTCTTTTGTGTCGAGTGCATTATTGGCAAAGGGAGCGCGTGGTCGTAAAAAAATATTCGGAATGAAAAGTGATTTTTTTTGTGTGTGCCTTTTGTTTCGCATTTTTGTCGTGAATTGTGCGCTGCGAGGAGAAGGGTGCATAATTGACAAAGGGAGCGCGTGGTCGTAAAAATATTCGGAGTGAAAAGTGATTTGTTTTTTTGTGTGTGCCTTTTGTTTCGCATTTTTGTCGTGTATTGTGTGCTGCGAAGAGATTTGAAATTGGCTCACGTTATCTGAATTGTAGAAACAGTAAAAATATACTGATAAGTCCAGCCCATAGCACTTATGCTCGGTTGGCACGCGTTCGATTAAAAAAACTTTCTAAATCATCACTAATTTATCTTTCCGCAGCCGGCTGCCTAAGATTTAAAAAATTCAACCGATAAACAAAATGCTCATGGTCACATCACTGCCATCCGTGAATCCTGACCTCATACCCATCTACTAACCCCCTCAAAACTCATGTGATACTTTGTCGGAGAAGCAGTCGATTGGGCGGTCTCTATCACTCAAGTATCGGACTAACATTCCCATCCACTTCCCCGTGACTCTATCACTGGTCGTGGCCGGCGCCGGTATTGATCAGCATGATAGGGGCCTTTGAGAAGTTGCGAAGCGAGGAAAGATAGCACCCACTCATCTTCCACGGCTCGTGGATGTAACTTCTGGAGGTCCTGGTCAATAACGGAGTAGCAACTGCGGGTGGGCACCTATGCTTATTTTAATAAAATCATTTGAAATGCAAAAAACACAGGTATATGTTAAGGTATGTAAGTACGTTTTAACAGTTATAAAATAATTACCCATATATTTTTCTTAAACCTTGCATACAATACTCACTGCAGTGGAAGTCGTCCTCGCCCAGGTCGGCCAAACTCTTGCCGACGAGCTGCTCCGGCGTGGCGCAGGAACTGGTCGCGAGCAGCGTTTGGCGCGCCTCGTGCAGCACCCGGCGGAACCACAGCAGCGAACAGTCACATTCCAGCGGATTGTCGTCCAGCCGGAGATGCTTCAGCGCTGGCAGCCCGGCGAAGGCACCCTCCGGGATCCGCCGAATCTGGTTGCCGTACAGGAAGCTGCGCGGGGGAGACAAGAAAGTTGTTTGATTTAATTGTAAAAAATGCTTTTTATTTAAATATTGTGTCTGATAATTGCAAATTTACCCCAAAACATCACGCACAAAAAAACATCTTTTTTCAAAACAATGCGATTCGGAAGTTTTCTGTTTCTTTCCGAGTTTTCCTCCCACCCCCTTTGGGGAAATTTTCCGCTGTGGCTAAGGAAAACATAAATTTGATTTGTTTTGGGACACGTGTGGCACAATGGCACAAAGCACAACCAGCAGCAGGAGGAGGCTTTTGGACTTTTGCCTCGGAATAGCAGGAGAAGGAAAAAAAAGGGGAAAAAGCACAGGAAAGACTTTCACCCGGGTGAATAGAAAACTTGGTCGTTCGACAGAACCGACCCCCCGGTCAAAGCTGATGGTGATAAAAAGTCTCCTATCGTTGTGTGGGTTTTGGAACAATACGGAAAAGTTTTCTGTTGACAATATCAGAGGGAAGGTTGGCGAAATGGGATTAATTCTAAAGTATTCAATCAAAGGATTAAAGTAAGTTAGGTTAAGGTTGAGAGTAGCATTTAACGTTCAATTTGGTGCCAAGTGGAGTGCGCGTGAGAAAATAAAAGTATCTTTTAAAAATATTGCCCTTTTCAATGATGTTATTTTAAATAAAACAACAAAAATCATAACAGTTGTTGAAACATAACAAATGGAAGGGTTATATTATTTATAGTATCGCTGTTGTTTTGTTCACAAAGGGTATTTTATTAAAAGTTTTTTTATTTGATTAATCAATTAATTAAATTTGTAGGGCTTTTGTCACTATTTTACTGTAAGCAGCCTTGCTTGAATTACATGAATAAGTTCGTTTTCGTACCTAATCACACTTTTGATAAAAAAAAAATATATCGCTGTATAAGACCAACAAACTAAATCGTTGCCTGTCCCTATTTTGGGTCTAATGCTCCTAGGATACGACCTTCTTTGTGCCTATTTTTGACCTACCTTCTGATTGGTTGAAATCTCGAAGCACGCGGTGATTTTTTGACGTACGGTTCAGCCCGAACTCGTACAATACAGCCGCACAAATGAGCATGAGCATGAGCATGAGCATGGTTGACTGCCAATGAGCTGCTACTCCGTTATTGACAGATCAGCTGAAGTTAAACAATGAATCAAAAATGATCAGTGGGAGCCAACCATCCGTTCACTGTTTAACCTCTGAAGATCCCTACTTTATTAGTCAATACCGGTGCCCTCCCAAGAAGCCTGCAGTTCAACGAAAGGGAGGAATGTTAGTCCGATAGTTGAAGTTGCAGACTCATCAAGCACACAGTTTTTCGCTATATACTTGTTGATACCGCTTGAGACCGTTGAATCCACAGCATCTCCTTCAAGCATCACGTGATTATTATTTTTTTGGGTTAGTAGGATAAGGGATTGGCTTTTCGATGCCTCCCGAGCTACGATGCTATGGGGAGGACTTTCATAACAGACCCGTCGGCGAGCCTTCCGAGCAACGATGCTATTGGAAGGTCTTTTTGGTTAACACACAAAGTCACTCACACACAATTATTTCACTCCACTATTAATTAATCCAAAATGTCAGTGCGTCTTTCGATCATTATATAGAAATGGCTTTTTCACCATTAAAAATAAAACCTTATTCAAAACATTATACACAATTTACCCGACGCCGTGCCTTCCGATCAACGATGATATAGGAAGGGCTTTGAAAATCACGAAACAATTAATTAAGATCTCAAAAAAAAAATCCCAAAAAAAACACCAATTACTCAACGAAAATAACTCTCAAGACACAAATAATTCAGTAAGTCATGCTATTATTCGATCACCACAATCACTCACCCCTAACGAACAGCGACACAAAAGCACACAAAAAAAAATAACCTGCATAATCACGATTTCGCGTCCCCACTACCAGCGCACCAATGATGGTATTATTCGATTAGCACAATCACTCGTCCCATACGAACAGCGACACAAAAGCACACCAAAAATTAACCTGAATAATCACGACTTCGCGTCCCCACTTCCAGCGCACCAATGATGCTATTATTCGATTAGCACAATCACTCATCCGATACGAACAGCGACACAAAAGCACACCAAAAATTAACATGAATAATCATGACTTCGCGTCCCCACTTCCAGCGCACCAATGATGCTATTATTCGATTAGCACTATCACTCATCCGATACGAACAGCGACACAAAAGCACACCAAAAATTAACCTGAATAATCACGACTTCGCGTCCCCACTTCCAGCGCACCAATGATGCTATTATTCGATTAGCACAATCATTCATCCGATACGAACAGCGACACAAAAGCACACCAAAAATTAACCTGAATAATCACGACTTCGCGTCCCCACTTCCAGCGCACCAATGACGCTATTATTCGATTAGCACAATCACTCATCCGATACGAACAGCGACACAAAAGCACACCAAAAATTAACCTGAATAATTCACTCATCCGATACGAACAGCGACACAAAAGCACACCAAAAATTAACCTGAATAATCACGACTTCGCGTCCCCACTTCCAGCGCACCAATGATGCTATTATTCGATTAGCACAATCACTCATCCGATACGAACAGCGACACAAAAGCACACCAAAAATTAACCTGAATAATCACGACTTCGCGTCCCCACTTCCAGCGCACCAATGATGCTATTATTCGATTAGCACAATCACTCATCCGATACGAACAGCGACACAAAAGCACACCAAAAATTAACCTGAATAATCACGACTTCGCGTCCCCACTTCCAGCGCACCAATGATGCTATTATTCGATTAGCACAATCATTCATCCGATACGAACAGCGACACAAAAGCACACCAAAAATTAACCTGAATAATCACGACTTCGCGTCCCCACTTCCAGCGCACCAATGATGCTATTATTCGATTAGCACAATCATTCATCCGATACGAACAGCGACACAAAAGCACACCAAAAATTAACCTGAATAATCACGACTTCGCGTCCCCACTTCCAGCGCACCAATGACGCTATTATTCGATTAGCACAATCACTCATCCGATACGAACAGCGACACAAAAGCACACCAAAAATTAACCTGAATAATCACGACTTCGCGTCCCCACTTCCAGCGCACCAATGACGCTATTATTCGATTAGCACAATCACTCATCCGATACGAACAGCGACACAAAAGCACACCAAAAAATTAACCTGAATAATCACGACTTCGCGTCCCCACTTCCAGCGCACCAATGACGCTATTATTCGATTAGCACAATCACTCATCCGATACGAACAGCGACACAAAAGCACACCAAAAATTAACCTGAATAATCACGACTTCGCGTCCCCACTTCCAGCGCACCAATGACGCTATTATTCGATTAGCACAATCACTCATCCGATACGAACAGCGACACAAAAGCACACCAAAAATTAACCTGAATAATCACGACTTCGCGTCCCCACTTCCAGCGCACCAATGATGCTATTATTCGATTAGCACAATCACTCATCCGATACGAACAGCGACACAAAAGCACACCAAAAATTAACCTGAATAATCACGACTTCGCGTCCCCACTTCCAGCGCACCAATGATGCTATTATTCGATTAGCACAATCATTCATCCGATACGAACAGCGACACAAAAGCACACCAAAAATTAACCTGAATAATCACGACTTCGCGTCCCCACTTCCAGCGCACCAATGACGCTATTATTCGATTAGCACAATCACTCATCCGATACGAACAGCGACACAAAAGCACACCAAAAATTAACCTGAATAATTCACTCATCCGATACGAACAGCGACACAAAAGCACACCAAAAATTAACATGAATAATCATGACTTCGCGTCCCCACTTCCAGCGCACCAATGATGCTATTATTCGATTAGCACTATCACTCATCCGATACGAACAGCGACACAACAGCACACCAAAAAATTAACCTGAATAATCACGACTTCGCGTCCCCACTTCCAGCGCACCAATGATGCTATTATTCGATTAGCACAATCACTCATCCGATACGAACAGCGACACAAAAGCACACCAAAAATTAACCTGAATAATCACGACTTCGCGTCCCCACTTCCAGCGCACCAATGATGCTATTATTCGATTAGCACAATCATTCATCCGATACGAACAGCGACACAAAAGCACACCAAAAATTAACCTGAATAATCACGACTTCGCGTCCCCACTTCCAGCGCACCAATGACGCTATTATTCGATTAGCACAATCACTCATCCGATACGAACAGCGACACAAAAGCACACCAAAAATTAACCTGAATAATCACGACTTCGCGTCCCCACTTCCAGCGCACCAATGATGCTATTATTCGATTAGCACAATCACTCATCCGATACGAACAGCGACACAAAAGCACACCAAAAATTAACCTGAATAATCACGACTTCGCGTCCCCACTTCCAGCGCACCAATCACAATACAGCCGCACAAATTCGGTCGACAAACATGCTAAATCATTGTTATGTTTTAGGCCACAAATCTTGACTCTGAGTGTCAAGAAGCGGTAAGCAAAAATGGTGAAAATTCGGGATCTAATGGGCAAGTGGCAATTTGCAAAGAATAAGTGAAGAGTGATATATTATATTTATTGCCTCATTTCGAATTTAAGAGGAAAAAATGAATTATTCTTGTCCATCAAATTGAAGATTATGAAATGCACAATTTCGCTGAATTAAGTTTGGTAGAACCAAAATAGGTACTAGGCTCAAAATAGGGATGAATCTTTTCCATATGTCTGTGTCAAAATTACACCCACAAAAACTTTTGCTGATAATGAATAATTTTACCCCACAAAATGATAAATTTTTATCAGTTTTTGATGAATATTCATCAGGTTCACATTTTTACACATTTTTATGTAATATTACTCAAAAAAGAGGTAATATTCAACCTACCAAATTTTCAACATTCCAAAATTCAACTTTTTTTTTCTGTGTATGAAAAAAAATCAAAGCCTTTTTCAAAATAAATTTTGATATTTGATTGCCTACACATCAAATGATACATTTAGTTTAGCTCTTCCCCAGTCAAATCAATCCGAATTCTGAAACGGAATCTAATTAGAATCGTATACAAATTCCGTTTCAAACGGAACAACCGGTGCGAACACGGAACCGGTTGTTGCGTTTGAAACGGAATTTGTATACGATTTTAATTGGATTCCGTTTCAGAATTCGGATTGAGTTAACTGGGTCCTTCCCTATTTCCAGTCAATGAAAATTTATTTCGCAAAACAATAGTCCAGAAATGGAATTCTTTCAATAGACACCGTCCATTTCATTCGAACCCCACAGAAGGTAATACTGACCAATTTCACCGTTCTCATCCAATTACCCACCATTGTAAGAATCTCCACTGAGGGCCAATAATGAGGGACGAAAACCTTTTTCTTTTTCCCAACGCCAAATAAAAGTTGTTTCCCATATTTCCTATTTTTATGCGCTCCATTCCACTAACCCTTAGCATCCTTTTTTTGTTGCTGTTTCCTTCCCAAGAAAAAGACGCTCCTTCCGTCTTCGCGGAAGGAATAGACTTTTCCCTCTTTTAATAAAATAATTACCTTCTTCGAGTGAGCACTCGCCAGACACACCAGAAAAAAATGAAAGAAAAACTCCACATTTCCCCTGCGAACGTTTCTCCCAGTCCCCGCGACAGCAACCAGAACACCAGAAATAAATTTTCATTATATTAGTTTGTTAATTTTGCGCTTTTCCGCTTTGGCATGATCCTTTCTGACAGAAGTGGACCACCGACGGGAAGCGCAGGACTTTGTAGAAAACCGAACCAGCTGACTAGAACACCATGTGAAAAGCCAACCCGGACGGCGAGGGGTTGTGTTATGTTTTTTTTTCACACTCAAAAAAACATTCACGTTGAAGTTACGTGAAAAGCTATGTGGTATTTTTCCACTAGAGTTTTCACGTAACTTCTACGAGGCGGCCCTAGTAGAAACGGAATTTGCTTGGCCAGATCAATTCACGTCGTTTCTACGTGCTTCACACGTAAAAGCTAAATGAATCAATTGATGATTTCTACATGTTTGTTGTAGTAAACATTATAGGAACCTTCTAGTACTAATGTGGTCTAATTTCTGATATTTTTTTTATCAAGCAGAAAAAAAACAAGAAATGCAGTTCTAGTTTCAATTTAAATCATAGTTTTATTCAATTTCCTTTGCTAACATTTATAAAGAATGGTCCAGTCTCTCATGAAACCGAGCAGGAAGACGTTCGTACGTAGCTTTCTGTTTCCGCTATACTTCGTGGCCGCACGGGAACCCGTTTCGAAGTCGTTGTCGTTAGTTGTGGTACTTCTGTCTGTGCCACGTTAACGTGGCTGCACATCACCAGGGGCAGGTACTTTGAGAGCAACTAGGCAAAGTTTCCGATCAAGTTGGGTGCTCGGATGGTTGGCCAGGATGGCGTGGCCAGGAAGATGTTAAAGATGATTGGGGCGACCACGTTCAGCTCTCGAATTCCGTGCACGGGTTCGTTGGTCTTGCCGGATACAACTTGCTGCTTCGAACAACTTTGGCGCGGGCACCACACTGGCCAAGGCCGACGAGAAGTCTCGCAAAGCAACCTCGCACCCAGGCAAGTGTCCGCAATGTCCGTGACATTTTCGGTTGCGTCGTTCACCACGACCAGCCGCTTATATTAGAACGGGCCAGAATCCAAGTGGCCACCGGTAAAAGTATGCTGCTTCCAGAATTCGGCCGCTGCAAAAAAATATTTCTATGATTATTTATAAATAAAATCATTAAAACTTTATTTAACTTACCGTCTGTTCTTTTTTTGATGATATTTTGCGAGAACAAGTTCGGCAGCAGGTCTTCGCCGGACGCCATCAATTTTCATACTAAAATAATCACGTAGAAATTTCGCCGAATGGCGCACTCGAGTTCCGTTGAAGTTACATTTCAAAACACATAAAAACTACATGGAAAACCCTAGTGGAAAAATACCATAAGGCTTTTCACGTAACATCAACGTGAAAACTTTTTTTTGCCAGTACACTTTCACATTATTTTTACGTGTGTCACGTAAAACGAGCCTAGCGAGGGGAAAATCGGGGTTACGTGATTTTTCAGGTAGCATCAACGTGTGGATTATTTTGAGTGCAGAAGAAATTTCTCGGGGCAACGTGCATGTTTCGGGGTGGGGGGACTCGTGTATTGTGCTCATACGTCAGTTTGTAGAACGGGGAGGGGACAGAGATTCTTCTTAGCAAAAATAAAATTAAATAGGGAAAACTAATTTTAAACTACCAACCGAAATAACATTAAATTCAAATCAATCATCTTCTTTAAAAAATAATAATCCAGTAATAGAACACCCAAAGGAAAAATATATCTCAAAATCTGCAACATTGGATTTGCTGCAGAAAATGTCATATTTTATAACATTTTTTGCAGCAAGCCCGTAGATCATTTTTGCCCGCGTGTAAAAATTTCAGCGATCTGCAGTTCTTACCAACACACATAATGCTGGCCCGTCCCCGAGCAACACTCCAAAGAGAAGCATATGTTGGTGCTCTTTCACTCACTTTTCATCAAGCATCCATGGCGCGGTGGTAGCGTGTCGGATCAATAACCAAGAAGTTGGTGATTCAATCCTCGATCTACTAAGTTTTTTTTTGTGAAATACAACCAAAAAGCTAACCAAAGGACAGATTTCATGCAGATTCTGATATACTTTCATGCCGCCATGCATCACAATCATGCGACTGCCAGTTGGGTGAACTAATAAACATAACATTATTATGTCTCATAGAATTAAAAAAAACTGTCATTTTTTTCAAAAATCACAGGAGCTATTTTGCCAAATATTAATCATTTTTGATTCAAAATTGTATTTTCTTCATTTCTGAGAAGCATTTTTTTACGTCCTTTTATAATTACTAAAGATGTTTTTTTAATCGTGTTTGTTATTGTTCACATTGCGTACACTACACATATTACTTCATACTCATAATACCTATGAGTATGAAGAATTATGAGTAAACCCTAAAAATTGGTTTCTTTAGAATAGTTTTTCGACAAATTTTGGCAATGTTGCAGTAGCGTGATCCTTTTTCGCAAAAAGTATTCTAGATTAGGGACCTACATAGGGAAATGAAATGTTCTGGGAGAAATTTCAAACACCCAAAGGCATTCAAATTTAAGGTTGAAAAACTTGTAGTTTTTCTTTCGTGCTGGCACTTTTTTTATACCGAACAAGCACAAACATAACAAAAACTACCAGATTATTATCAACAACAGTTTTACAATACTTGTAATTGTTATAAGTCTCGTTTTTATGCCAAAACTATTTAAAATTGAGTCCAACCTTGTTCTTGCATGATCTTGTTGCTCGATTGGAACCCCGATTTGACAGTTCGATTGGAACCCTGAGAGTGACATTTCGCCTCTCCATATAGGCTCTCTATTCTAGATTGATCTGAACATTTGGTTGGTGGTTGAAATTTGAGCCAACTTCATTGAGTTGAACCCATCGACCCATGGGTTTTAAGGTTTTGGTCTTGTATGAAATCAGTTCACTTATTTCGAGGTGTAAACATGGAATTGGTTAAACATTTCAGGGAAATACGTTACATTGATCTTATAAATATTAAATGTGAAAAATTTACGTAATACTTACAATATTCATAAAAGATAGTTAAAAGTTTTAAAACTATCAAAAATAAGAATTTGGAAACAAAATTCACATATTGATTTCATACGACCTTTTCAAAAAAATCACACGTTAACAATATTGACAGCGCCTCTGGCGGGGACTTCAGGAAACTACATGCGTTTCAGATCCCTTGATATTTCAGTCAACATATTTATTTCCCAAGAACTGTGACAGCTCGAGCTCGATCATTGTTTGAATCAGGACACTGTGACGAGGACTCCCTACATTTTGAGTAAAATTATATTTTTCCTCTGGACCTAGAAAGCTTTATATATTTTAGACGAAAAAAATACCAAAAATATATAATTACAAAATTTAGGAAAAAAACAAGAGAATCAAAACCCACCCTATCGCCACATATCCCACAAGATGACACTAAAAGGTCATTTTTTATCCTTTTTTCTTTCACTGCCGCAACACTGCAATTTATAATTAGCCGCGAGAGGACCGAGCTCCACTCACAGCACTCGGAGCCTGTCCTCTTCTCGAGCCAAGCACATGCAGCCGCAAAATGTCCGAAACAGAAACAAAAATTAACGCTCAAATAAAGTCATTAGGACAGAGCCGACCGGACGTTCGTTCGTTGGGGCAGTCTCTTCTGCAACTGGTGAGTAATTGGACCAGTAGGAAGTTTTTGGTGGAGCGTTTTTTTTGTTTTCGTTTTGCCCTTTTTGGCAAAATTTTCGCTTCCATAAATTCTCATTTTAGTCCGCAATTAAAAACGATATTTAGTTTGGGCTAATTATCAATCGAGTAGGGAGTTCTCTTCATTTTAAAGAAAATGTACCTACATTCAGTTTAGAGTGTACCAAAGTGAAAATTTTAAATCATTAAGCATTACATCATACAAAGCTAAACAAACAACTTTTCCACTTGAAAAGCACGAATGTCCGTTGCTACCGCCATCAATTTGCTGATCCCTAAGCCACAGAGTCCTGAGCCAGAAGGACGTAAACATAAATCCTGACCCAGCGACACGCGTTGCAATTCCATCTCCTTCCCCTTGCCCCCTTCCCAGATTAATGAGCGGAATATAAAGCAGCAATTAATCCAGCACTGAAAGCACGAGCGGAATTAATTCATGTACCGAATCACCACCAGTGTGGAATGTTGGCCGCGTTCGGTAGGGGATGTTGGGGTGTGTTTAATGTCATGAAATGAATTTATTTGCTTAAGTTGTGTTAAAATCTGAACTTTTAACGTATAAAATTAGTATAAAATTAGTTGATTCAAAGTTCATTCCAAATATAAAACAAGAGAAAAAAAACTCTATTTCATTTAAATCCAAAATCCGTCAAAACGAAATATAGTGGACACTTTTAAAGATTGTTATTAATTTGTAATAATTAAAAAATATTTTCATATGATTAACCGAATCAGTCCTGTTTCTATCCAATTTAATTTTCTCACAATTTTATCAAGTTATTTGCAAAACTTTGATGGAATCTTGTTGCTTGATTTAAGTCCCTTAAAACTATTAGAAGCTACCATTGAACGTAAAAATGCAAATATGATGCAACTATGAACAAAATAGTTGCTCGACGGAATAACATGCTGCTCTCCAAATTTCTATGCGCAACATATTTCCGAAACATGTTGAATGATAAATACTTAATGAAAAAAATACAAAAGCTGTTTACAAACTTTACTCTTCTAATTTACATTTTTCCTAATTTATTGATCATAAAACAACGTTAGGCAAACGATTCTTAACCTTTCTTAATTTCTTAACCCTATTATATTTAAGCTTCTGGTCCTCATATTATAATATGTTTTTTTTTTTTTTTGCAATTCCGTTGTGAAACTAATTACTTTTCCCGTCATTCGAAATGTGATACTTCTCAACACAAGTGCTGGAAAGTTCCACTTTTCAGCACCGAAATGGGTACTGAAAAGTTGAACTTTTCAGCACTTATGTTGAAAAGTTATACTTTTCAATATAGTTTTGATTTTATCAGTGAATTGACTAAATACATAGGGGACCATCCATAAACCACGTGGACTCCACACAAAAAAGGAAAGGAAATTAGAGGTGGACAAAAAAAGAGCGAGCCGCTCAAAGAGCCGGTTCACTAAAAAGAGCGGACGCACCATGGCTCACAAAAAAAGAAACGCGGTTCATTTTGAAACTGCGGTCTTTTGAAATAACCGTTCCAAGATGGAATGATTTTGAAAACTTGTGTCTATTTTTATGTATATAAATATAATTCATAGAATTTCCAACAGCTTTATATTTGTTTTCAATACATATAAAAAAATATCAACATTTTGTCTCACGGTGTACTTTCTTAAGTACTTTGGGATAAAAAACGTCAGGTTAAACAGGGGCTATTTTCCGACATCTTGAGAGCTGAATCGTCATATTTCGTTAAGGGGTCTATTGCAACTTTCTCATCGAGATATATCGAAAGACTCTAAAAAGTGAATGCTTTTCTAAATAAAGTAAAACAACTTTCATTGTACAACTGATCGTAAATTAAAGTATTTGAGCATTTCAAAAAGCTTAACCTGGAACATTTTACAAAAATAAAATGATCTTGCCCTATTAAAGTTTGGCATTAATCGATTGAATCAGAATGTAAAAAAAAGCAGAATATTTTCTGCTAATATCAGCATTTTTACAATTATGGCGGAAATAAAGGCAATTTCGCAAAATGAAGACCAATTTTTTCAAAAATCCTAAATTTAAGTAGATTTAAGTTGCTTTTCTTTTAAAATTTAATAACTTATTGTGGATTTAGCTCGTAGCTAGATTTTCTGGCATCTTCTCACGGTTATTGGAAACGGTCTTGGACGGTCCCAGTTGGAGTGAAAAAAATAAATTTGTAGAAAAATTATGGATTAAAATTTTGCTTTTTTATCACTTCTCCGACATCAGGATAATTGTTTGACCATGCTCGCAATTTTTTGATTCGGTTGGAAAAATATTATTGTTCTTGAAAAAACTTTCATTTTTATTCACATGATCACCCCTAATTCTGGCTCGATGCCGCCATTATGCGACCGCGTGCTCCGTTTGTTTGTCAACAAAGCTGCAGCTGGATGGTGAGACGAAGTGAGGGGGGAAGAGGTTTTGACATTTTTATGCCCGCATCTGGCCCGCCGCCTATTTCGTCGGTCGTTGAGTCGCCGGTCGTTTCCAGCGACCGAGTCCAGCTAGGAACTGATCGTACAATATACAATATAATAAAAAACTAAAACCATCACACAATTCTTGATAAAAAAAAACATGTTTATCCAAATAAAAAAAAAAGCGAAAAAGCCGCCCTATTTTATGAGCGAACGAAAATGAGCGGCTCCAAAAAAAGAGCGGTTTTGCCCACCTCTAACAGAAATTGTCCACGGAGGGGGGGGAAGGGGGAGGGAGGTAGATTACCAAAGAAAGTGTCCACGTGGTTTATGGATGGTCCCTAGACAATAAATGTAAAATTCCATCCTAAGGGTGTTTTTCGGAATTGCAAAAAGATTATTTTTTTCAAAAGTAGTCTTTTTATCCAACTCGGTAAACCTTGTTCGATGAATGTACGACTCGTGCTGAAAAACTCATCTTTTTGCAACATGTTGCATAAACGACTATCACTGTCAATAATAAAAATAAAATCAAGCTAGAAATACATTTAATTTGCCACTACTTTGCAATAAATCTAAATTTTAACGAAAAACTAACTTAATCCACCTATGTGGTGGTGCCTTCCTCACTCATATCCAACAATGGGTGATATGATGGGGTTGGACACAAATTTAATCTATGTTTAAGATCCGGAATAAAAATGTTCATAAATTTCACTTAAGTGGCCCTATCTCGAGACAGGGTTGCCAGATCTTCAATGCTTTTAACTCTTTGGAAAGGTTTTTTGATAACCTAACTAACGATGGGTTGGATGGTGGATCCGGACAAAGTTTACATACATTTAAGTGAGATCCGGCTTCCAAAAAGTACATAAATATTTTTTAAGTGGCCCTATCTCGAGACAAGGTTGCCAGATCTTCAATGTTTTTAACTCTTTGGAAAGGTTTTTTGATAACCTAACTAACGATGGGTTGGATGATGGATCCGGACATAGTTTTCATGCATCCAAGTGAGATCCGGTTATATGTGAAAACACATTTTTATATTTAAGTTTTGAACAACTTATCCAAACCTCAAACAATTCAATAGCGATGTATGGGACCCTAAACCAAGTCGAATGCAACCGGTTTGATCAAAATCGGTCCAGCCAGTGCTGAGAAAAATTGGCAAGATAACAATATTCTTTGAAAAAAAAAATACTTTTTCTTCCTGAAACAGCATAGAATGTGAGGGAGTTAGAAAAGATATTTCTAATGTAACAGCAGTGTTCTTAGAAGAATAAAAACCCAAATTATTTTCTTGTGGATTATCGTGTACTCCAGCTTTTCTAATAACTTCCATGCTTTTCAACCCAAAGGCTCGCAATCTTTAAAAAAAATCTCTAGATTTTCTTGATTTAAAAAGAGTAAACAATCCTTATCAAATACAAGCAAGTAAAGCATAGAAATCATACATTAATATTCCATTAATTTTGTTAAAGCAAGTCCACCATCAAATCCCACCCAAAGCTCCCCTAAAAAGCCACACGATTTTCGCCTGACGTTCTAAATCCTTGCAACCTTACAGGTGACGGTGTTGGTGGTCCACAGTCACCCTTCAAGTGCCGTATAAGTGCGCGGCATCAAGACTTCTACCTCAACTGGAACGAGCAAAGTGAACCTTATGCCGTGCTGATCGCTCTGCTTCCTAGCCCAAATGGGTGCAATCGGGAACGCTTGGGAACCTTGAATCGCCCCAAATGGGTGAAGCGTGACTACACAGCAAAAAATCCGATGGTAAAATCGCATGCAAAAGCATGCACATCACCTTCGTCAAAATAAACACTTAATATTACACACTACATGTACAATTTTTGCAAACACAAAAAAAAGTTGCAACCGACGGGATTCAAACCCAGCACCATCAGTAAGGACTGGCGCCTTAGCCCGCTCGGCCATCAGACCGATGAAAAACTGGAAGGATAAACGCATATATGAGCTTGACATTTCGGTCAAGTAGGTTTCCCATACTGATGGGCTACATATTTCAGAATGTAAAATCACATAAAATTGCATAAAATAATGCAATGTTTATTTTACACCCAGGCCTTTTACACGCAGCTGGATTACTACTTTTTTAGCTGTGTAAGTATAACATTTGAAAAAAAATTGCAGATTTCCAACTTTAGCTCAAATTTTGTAAAATAACATTAAAAAAATTGCAAGAATTTTACAGAAGCTTTGTATTTTTGATAAGCTAAGAAACAACAAAGATTTCGATACAACAATTTCAGCAAAACACCTTCTTGGAAAGCTTCTTACACTTTTTGTGACACAAAATCCGTACGAAGAGCGTTAATTTTCGGTTTCACCAGAGCTTCTATTCCGGGATATTCGCTTTCCTTTGAAACACAAGTGAAGCTTCAACTAGCGAAGAAAGCTTTTCATTAGCGTCGTTTCCGTTATGGTGGCACTTTTACGTTTTGTTTCAAGGTGTACATAATTAGTACCTGTTTCCGGTGGCTGGTTTGGTTTCATTTCCAAAAGTGGAAAACTAAGTTCAGCTTTTAGGGGACTTCTGGATGAGTGATTTCCATCTAGTTGTGTTTATGAAAGCTACTTAGCAAAATTCCGTTACAGTGGGCTTCGGTTCAAATCATCACTTGCAGGAAACAATCTGTGGAATTGCAAAATGTTTGGTCCAATTATTACGATCCAATTAATGTAAATAAAACGCTTCATAAGCAAAAACCAAACTCCCTTCCAATACTGCACCTGTTCAACTTTGGTGCACTCCACACACGCACCCTAATTTGATGCATCTAATTTGAATTTTTGATAAGTGTTTTGAACGAAAATTTCCCATTCACACTCCCACCTGGAAAAACTGCTGGCGCTGCCTCTGCTATAATAAATCATTCATCG
Organism: Culex quinquefasciatus; assembly: GCF_015732765.1. NCBI lineage: Eukaryota > Metazoa > Arthropoda > Insecta > Diptera > Culicidae > Culex > Culex quinquefasciatus. The sequence continues at coordinate 178,265,806 of NC_051863.1, forward strand.
GGCGCCCCCATCACGTTCAAACATTCGAGAGTTCATAAATTATTTACTACTCCACCCCCTCCCCCTCCCTCACAGAACACGTTTTGGAATGCATCAACCGGAAACTCGTTCCCGCTTTTCCCCACGCTGGTGCCAACTGCCAAATGCGTGCAATGATGATGACGGGCCGCACAAAAGTGGAAACTGAGCGCGCGGGGCTGCATTTTTCTCCCACAGTGCAAAGCTCTTCCGCATCGACCTATGCAAACGGTCTCATAAATTGTGCATAATGTTGTCGAAATGAAAATATGATCGCTGATGCCCGATGCCCAGCTCTGTGTAGTCGGGGTTTTGGCGTGACCCAGAATCGACGATTTAGGAAATTTTGAAATCTTTTGAAACTAACGCAATTTTTTTTTCAATTTTCAAGCAAAACTCTATTAAAAACAATAGGATAGCGGAAAATATTTTGAGCATAAAGATGGCATATGATTGTCAAGCTTATAATATTCAAGAAACATATACAAAATGCATCAAACTATTTAAAAAAAAAAAACTAAACAAGCATAGTAATTTCTCGTTCCTGCTTTTATAGATCATATTGCAAAATGCAAATTGCGCAAAACTCAGCACTGCTCATGTGCTCAGTGTAAACCAACCGGGAGAGTAATGAAAAAACAAACCCACAAACTATAAACATCCAATTTGCATACACAGTTCGCTTCGTTGGAAGTGCCCATATTTGCGATGGGTTGCTAAATTTCAGCCGGGTAAACTAATAATTTGCACCCTCAATCGAAACCATCCTGAATCATAAAATACCATTATGGGAGAGGATATGTGCAACCGGGAAGGCCGAATCCAATAACATTACCCAACTTCTGCAAATGGTTGCCTGTTGGTCCCCCCAAAATCATCGAAATGCAGATTGGGAAAGGGGTTTTAGAGTGGAATTTAATTTACTTGCTTGCATACTAGTTTATTGGCATGCAAACTTTTGCTTATGTTGCGGAATCAGAATCAGATGCTACTCATAGCAGACAGCGTTGGGAAATTAAATGAAATGAACGAAATTGTGCGCATTTACACAGTTTTATATGGAAAATTGGACGTTTCCTGTTTTCAAAATTGGGTAATTCTCCGCCAACTCACACAGCAGTTGCCCCGACCCCTCTTCGATTTGCGTGAAACTTTGTCCTAAGGGGTAACTTTTGTCCCCGATCACGGTCCGTTTTTTGATATCTCGTGACGGAGGGGCGGTACGACCCCTTCCATTTTTGAACATGCGAAAAAAGAGGTGTTTTTCAATAATTTGCAGCCTGAAACGGTGATGGGATAGAAATTTGGTGTCAAAGGGACTTTTATGTAAAATTGTACGTCAGATTTGATGGCGTACTCAGAATTCCGAAAAAACGTATTTTTCATCGAAAAAAAACACTAAAAAAGTTTTAAAAATTCTCCCATTTTCCGTTACTTGACTGTAAAATTTTTTGAAACATGTAATTTTAAGGGAAATTTGATGTACTTTTCGAATCTACATTGTCCCAGCAGGGTCATTTTTTCATTTAGAACAAAATTTTTCATTTTAAAATTTCGTGTTTTTTTCTAACCTTGCAAAGTTATTTTTTAGAGTGTAATAATGTTCTACAAAGTTGTAAAACAGACAATTACAATAAATTTTATATATAAACATACAAAACATATTTTAAAATTGTAAATAGACAACAGATTCCTATTGCATGCATGAAGAGTCATATTTATCATGAGGTTAAAATAAAAATAATCGCATATAAAATTATTTACTGTTTAAAATGCATTTAAAATTAGCAATAAATTCGTGTGTTTTCAATTCAGAATGTTCAAAACACTGTCACAAACAATTTTTCTATGCTCATACAAAAATATGTTAAATATTTTTTACAGTATTTCAACAAAAAAAACAAAAACAACCACTCCACGTCATTTGAACTTAAAATAATTAAGGTATTTGAAAAACGTTTAAAAAAATGGGTGGCATTAAAAAAATACTGCTATAATATAACTGATTCTTTGGTCAGGATTATTTGGTCATCATGAAATAAAAGACTTTTGATGCTTGCAACACTAACGTGTAGGTCGTTCTCAATTTTAAAACATGTTTTGTATCCATGCACCTGGTTGATGCTTGCTTAAAGAAATATAATATTTATTCATAAAAATCCAATAATACCCTTAATAATCTAAATTTGTATCAGCTAGAGGGTGACGATTCTCGAGATTTTCAATTTCCCGGGAATCGAGAGTTGAATTTGGCCATTTCCCGGGAATTCCCGGTTTTTTTACTATGCCAATAGTGCCAATAATTTTAAAAGGAATGATCATACATTTGTTTCTTTTCAATAAATTCAGTTACAATTAATTCACACTTATTCAAAGAAATGTTAATTTAAGAAGCCTCATTATTTTAAAGAACTAGTTCACTGTTCTACGCATAATTGTCCCATGTCAGTTTTTGACGATTTTGACTTCATGCCATTTTTAAGTTTAGTCTGATGTGTACTTTAAGAAAAACACATAAAATCTGATACTTTGTTCGGAAACTCATAATTGTCCCACCAATTATTTTCCTACAGGGAATCATTAGTTTTACTAAGCATTATGCCTTATTTACTTGTTGTATAGCAAGAGGATCACTAATAAGGGTGATAAACTGCTAACTGGGGCGATTAGGGACACATAGGGCGAATATAGGGCGAAATAGGAACCCACGGGACAATTATGCGTAGAAACACAGAAATCGGTCGAAAAATTTCAATCGCGTTTTTCTCAGTTGCACTTTTTTGAACATGGGACAATTATGCGTAGAACGGCAGTTCAACCTTTAGAATTTTTCTTAGAATCTGTAAATACAAGTTCATTTTTTGAGCTTTTGAGGACTCAAAATTGCAGTTTAAAATTTTACGAATCTTAATTCGCACAGAGTGATTTTTCAAAAGTTGCACAAGCTTGTTGCATGAACTTGTTATTAGTTTTTCGTGAAGCTAAAAAATAGCAAATATATGATTTCCCAGTATCGAGATTTTTGCAATATGATACATAACGACTCAAAACAACTATTTGAACTTGTTTTTTTTTCTTTTTAAGGTAAACTGGAAATATTCATTGAAGAAATATTAACATTTATCAGGAAATGCGAATGTTCACAAAAATCGGACCTTAACAAAGATTAAGACAATCTTTACAGATTGCTAGAGTTTTTTTCAAATATTTAATCTAATATTGAGGTTGAAGAGAAACACAAAATGACTTAATGAGGATATGGAAATTGAACTTATTGAAAAGGAAATAACAAATAAAAATAATTTAACAAAAAAACTTTATACAACAAAATTTCACTTCGAATAAATAAAACTTCAGATATTCGAATCTCGAAATTTTTTTTATTTTTGAGCTTTAAACTACTCCAAACTACTTGAAGATTATTAGGAAATTTTTAAATTCAAGATTCAAATTTGACAAAAGTGTTGTTGCAAAACTCGAATTTGATGTTGAAATACGAAAAAAAAATATTTTGATCGTGATTCGAATATCCATAGACGCATACAAACCTTCGGATAATCGAACTTCGGATAATCGAGTCTGGACTGTATTTCATTTCTGAGATGTAACTGCTACTTTAAGGTAAATTTTGGGCTCCACATTTTTTTGGGCTTCTCTCAATTATAGTTATTGGAATTTTCGACAAGTTAAAATTTACACTTTCTGAATAACAAGATTAGAGAAGCAAAGGTTTATTCGAACTTAAACATTGAACATCCAATGTTCTAAACCATTTCGAATTTTAGTTTATAACATTTTGCTTCGATATTTATAAGTAGAAGATTTCCCGGGACTCTCGACCAAATTTCCCGGGAATCGAGAGGTCCAAAAATTGTCGATTTCCCGGGAATTTTTCCCGGGAATTCCCGCTCGTCACCCTCATAAAACATTGCTAATAATCCCTTTTTCTGATAAAAGTTATGTTTTATAAAGGTTTTATGAGTTTTCATATTTTAACAAATTTAACATATAAAAATTAGTTAAAACTAAATTTTCAAAATGTTTAGCGATTTGCAATCTTCTACAAGCTTGTTTCTTGTCTTATTTTGCAAATTTTGATGAGTAATTGACACAATAAAACACATCATTTGACAAGTATCCTAAACAGTTATTCAAAAAATTCCAATAAATAGTCAAGATTTTAAACAAAAAACTTAAAAAATAAATATCTCAAAAATTTCTCGAGGAAACATTTCGCTCTTTGAAGCATTGGAAAGCTGAGAAAATTTCCTATAAGACACATTTAAATGTAGCGATGAGTATTTTTTCTTCTTAAGGTTGCCCAGAAAACACGCCGTGTATTAACTATGACACAAGTTGATCAAAATTCATTTAGCACACCCAAAACTGGCAGCGCTAGTCCGAGAGAATGATGGTCTCGAGTCGAGAGAATAGTGGTACTATTCACGGACGCAGAGAACACAGCTCGAGATGGGCGATAGAACTATTCTCTCGAGGCTCATTTGCAAAAAAAAGTTCATCCGTCAAACAAAAAACCAAAAGTGTCGACAACTGGAATCGAACCAGAGACCTTTGACAAACCATTCCAATGACTTAGCTGCCTCGACCACCACAGCTTGGTGACCAAGGAGAAGTCAGAAGTCGATGTATGACACTTGTTGGAGATTTATTGATTCAACTAACGAATGAACTCATTTGTTATGATGGTGTGAGTTGGTACCATTATTCTATCGATTTTGGCACTGAGCCCTCAATAAATTTTGAGAGAACGATTATCTCGATTCTGAATTTTGGGTGCAGTATGTATTGAATTTTTTTTTCTAAAAAAAAATTGGTTGACGGTTCTAGGCTTAATTCCGACTTTTTTTTTAGGCTTGTACGTCCATGTGAGTTTGACATGCGTTGGATGTTCCAGTGTTAACAAGTCACATTTGTAAAATTTCTCAACTCCTAGAAGTCGTGTATTCCTCGTTGTCCCACCCACTTTAGTTAATGAACCGCTCTCGTTCAATTACACTTAACACACCCCCTCGCAAGGATAACAAAACACCCGCCATGACTTACAGTCGCTCCAGTGCTGCCATGTTGGAAAATGTGCCCTTCTCGAACGCGGTAATATTGTTGAAGTGCAAATACCTGAAAGTTTGTAGCGAAAAAAAAGGAAGAATCGTCGTCATCAAGTGGGGGTTGGGGGAAAGCGAAAGGGTTTTCCAGCGGGGCTTTTCCGATCCATCAAATACGACGCCGGGTTTGGCGAATTCCCAATTTGAACTCAACAAAGGTGGTTCTCGCGGTCGGGGAAGCGAACGATTGACTCTTCCGGTTTGGTGGTTTCTGTAGGGTTGAATGTACGCGAGCATTCACAGATCGGAGAAGCACCGAGATGGAGATGATTGTACGGATTGTGTGTACTTATGGTAATGCGGAAGTGATTTCGAAACCTGCCAGTGTTGTCAGCTTTCCATCGTGAGAAAGCTTGAATGCTGAATCTCAAAGCTGGCAACCCTGGCAAGTTTCGCGGCAAGTACTTACAGGCTCTGCAGTCGATCCAGCGAGTCGAACGCGCTCGGTGCCACTTCGACGATGCGGTTCTTGTTCAGGTAGAGATACTTGAGGCCCGGCAAACCGCGGAACGCACCGGGCTCGATGCGTCGGAGCTGGTTTTCGTTCAGGAATACCGTGTGCAGGTGGGACAGACCGGCGAATGCGTCCGTTGGGACCTCGCGAATGTGGTTGTACCGGAGGTCGCTGGAAGGAGAGAGGATAAGTGGTGAGTACTATATTGAAAAAGGTTGATTGAAACATGGCATGGAAATAGATAAATTTTTATCGGTGGATTTCGAGTCAGCTCTCATACTTTTAAAGTAACTTCAATAAGGCTTCATATTTTCTACTTTTCGTCACCAAAACCTGTCAATATTTGTTAAATAAAATAAAATATCTTTATCAATGCGAGACGCTTTCCCGGTGGCATTCAGTGTAGTGACGACAAAGTATTTTATCGTATTTACGGTACGCCATCGTCTTCCTCGACGACAACGTTACCAAACCGACGACGTCCCAGGAAAAACCTCATAAAATCATATTATGCGACGGCGACACGTCGAGAAAATGACGGCAAGCTGCCACTTGCATCTAACTCACATAGTTTGGCGCAGTCAGGCCCCGAAGAGTACGAAACATCTACATTCCAAGCCCTATATACACGCTTAGAGCTAACTTAGTGCCTTCCACGAGCGTTCTAAAAGCTTTCCGCGTTGTCGCGAATGCCACACCGGTGTGACACGGAATAGTGCAAGCAAGAATGGAAAAAGGAGACTCCGATGGTCGGTTGTGACCAGGAAAAAGAAAAAAATCCCTCCAAGGGTAACGCCGAACGTGATGTGAGTGCTTAACGAGGAGTCACTCACACACGTCATAATCAATGCCTTCTATTTGGTTTGGTTCTTATGTCACGTGACGCGATGCTGCTGCATCGCGCTCTTGCATAAATTTATGTGAATGTGTGTGACATTTATGTGTGGGTGTGTGTAGGTGAGTAACTGAGTTAGAAGCTTCAGAAAAAAAACTTTCACTACTAAAACGAGCTAACTTTCACCGACGACGTGCAGTAATCGTTTAACAGGGCGTGTCATGTAGAGCTATAGGTCATAGAAAAGAAAAGAAAAGTTGAACCTTAAATGGACTTTAAATTGTGTAGATTGCTGTAAAACAGAAGTCTCCGCTAGAAACTTATAATTTGAAAATTGTCGTAACGGTACAGCTTGTCACGTACAAAGATAACTAAAGTTTATTAACACAACCTAATGTGTTAGATGCCATCTTAAAAGATTTTGTTTCTAAATTTATACACCTTAAGATTTTCTAAAACTTTCACTTCAGTACACATAATCTAATGTGACAGGGTTGTCAGATATTCAGTAACTTTCAATATTCACTAAAATTATTTTTTCTGCAAATTTGGTTTAGTTATTGCATGCAACAAAGTTAAAATGGGCGAAATATTCAATGTTTGGCCCTTTTAAAATGTTAGTCTTGATTGAAAAATTTTCAAGATATTTTTTTCGACAAAATCGGAAAATTTCACGAATGTTTCATTATTAACATTGATAATCAGACCATTATTTGCTGAGATATGGTGAGATTAAGAAAACTTCAATTTTCGTGTTTCTTTTTCTTAAAGCGGCTCTATCTCTGCAACCCGAGGTCCAATCTTCAATGTCTCTTAGACAATTTTATACTTTTTTTTGAACTTCTAAAAAAATATTTTTAGAAATGATCACTTATGGTCACTATTTTTAAAAATTGAAAAACTGCAAATATTTCGCTAAAATCAAACTTTCAGTGGCTATATCTTGAAAACGGAGCCCATTTTCAAAAAATCTGTAAAGTACTTTTCGGTTGCAAATTCAATTTTGCATTAAAAAATAATGTCAAACTTGGTTTTGCATAAAACTTTATTTTTTTCCAAAAATCACTGTTTTTTTTCAAAAAATCATAAATCGGCGGCAGTTTTTTTGACCATGTTTCTCTATGGCTCAAAAGTTGCGGATTTTTGTCAACTAAAACATATCAAAAAATCTAAAATATCAAAAAATACATATTTTGGGAAATTGAGTTTTAGTTCTCAACAATACCTACAACTTTGCCGAAGACACCAAATTGAACAGAAAATTCACTCAAAAGTTACAGTTGTTAGAATATTTACATACCAATTTTGTATGGACAGCAGCCAAAATTGTATGGAGACTTGTATGGGTGAACCAATGACGCAAAATAGCTTATTTGGTCTTCGGGAAGGCCCCCACAAAGTTTAAGTCAAATCAAAAAATACAAAAAATAAAATTGGTTGAAATCGGCCGATTTCGAAGAGAGTTGCTCATATCTTTTTTGCTGGGGACGATTTTTTGAAAAAATGCCAAAGGCCTGTTCCGAGCTCAAGGATGTTCAAAACTTCAAAGTTATATATGCCAAAAGATGCGCAAAGATCTGGCTTACACGCCAGTGATGTTTTTGATAAACGGTGGCCAAAGTGCCTCAAAAAATGTCATTTTTGAAAAAATCTTTTTTTGCGGTTTAAATCCCATTTAAAATTGAAGGGCGGAGCGCCAACTCCTGTTACGTCCAATCAATCTCATATTTGGGATTTGGGCTCAGTACGCCCACCGGAACCAGCCCCTGAATGCCCGCCAAAAAGTTATTTTTGTTACACTCTCGTAGCTAATGCCAAAACAATAAAATAAAATTTTAAGTTTACCAAAAATGTGAAACATTTCACTGAAATATTTCATAGGCGTCCGAAGCACTGGGAAGTAAATTCTAGCGAATTTTTATACAAAATATCGATTGTTTTGATGTTAACAGCTTACTTGAGACCTGAGGGCTTTTGTTAATTTGATTTGGTTAACCGCGGTGGATTTTCTTGAAATAATTCGAACTGTCAAAAATCCACCAAAGCATCTACCGGTGGATACTTTCCTACCACAGATTTCTGTGGTAGGAAAGTATCCACCGGTAGATGCTTTGGTGGATTTTTGACAGTTCGAATTATTTCAAGAAAATCCACCGTGGTTGACCAAATCAAATTAACAAAAGCCCTCTGAAGAATGCCATTCACTAACATTTCAGTCCAAATTTGTGCGTTTCATAAGCAAATTGAGTGTTCGGAATTCGAAGCGAAAGTGTCTGGATTTCGAATCAGCTTTTATCAGTGTGGGATTCAAAGCACAATAAGTCATTTTAATTTTAAACTCTGATGTAAAATTGGTAGAAAAGACATATTTTGCATGCATTCTCTTAAAACTGACAATTTATACTACATCCTGATAATATTTCTTCATTTTAAACTTGTTACATGACTTTTTGCCAGCTTTAACAAAAATTCTATGCTACTAAGTGTCCGGATTTCGAATCATGACGTTATTTGGCACCGTGAAAGAAGGCCTCTTTACCATCATTTTATGGAGTAGGTACACCGAAATATTTCGTCGGGACGTCGAGGAAATGTTTCGTACCCGAAAAACCATGCTGGAAACCCCAATTCGACCGAAAATAAATCTTTTCTTTGTACAATTTGTCATGGAAATACAGCAACACATAGCAATCAACAATGATTATTAGATTATTTAATTTATTAGCTGTTTATTACCCTCTGCCATAATAAACCATTACATTTTAGAATCGATCACATTGTAGAGAATAGTTTTCTTAGCAAATTCCATAAAAAAGTAGCAGTTTTGGTTCAATGTAAGCAAAAATATGTCCAATTTCCTAAAATAAATAGTGAGTTTCTCCAACATTTCTGAATTTATATCCCTTTCAGATAATGGATACATTGAAACTTTGAAAGTATTTGCAACATAGGTATCATTTTTTTTATTGATTTCAGCTCATTTGCGATAAGGGTATAATCCCACTCTAAAAATGAACTTTTCACGTGAAGCTCGTAGACCCACCTACACGTATACCTATTGACTGAAACCCAAACACTGAACAAATTTCTGTCTGGCTGTGTATCCGTGTGTCTGTGCGTTACCAAAATTGTCACTCAGTTTCCTCAGCACTGGCTGAACCGAGTTAGGCCAATCCAGTCGCATTTGACTCGGTTTAGGGTTCCAAAAATCAAGTTTCAAGTAAACTAGTTTTTTTTTATGTAATATATTTTCACATATAACCGGATGTTAGATAAGTGGCCGAAAATCATGTCAAATCTTATAATTTTATACATCGTTTGATCGGTAGTGGAATGACTAGAGCGTCCAATTTCCCAGGGCTACTGATTTCCCGGGAAACGGGAAATTTTCAATCAATTTCCCTGGAAATCCCGGGAGTTCCCGGGAAATTTTAAATATATTGAAAATTGTTTCTGAACATGTTTCTGATTAATATTATGCAAAAAATTGTAAAGGACAGCGACTTTAACGGTTAAAATAAGTGACTAATAACTGCTTGACTGCAAACAGCTACAAGAAAATGATTTTTTTTTTCAAATTGCAAAAAATCAAGTAAAATAAATCCAAAAAGTATCTCAGGTATTTGATAATGGGAAGTAGTTTTTTATCAAGTGAGTAAAATGAATCCATACTCAAAAACCACAACTCTTTTAAACTTGTTTCAGAGAGTGTGGTTTTACCAATGCTTATATTGGAAATTAAAAAAAACATGCAGAAATTATGTTTTTCATGACAAATACCTTATCTATAATAAGTCATACTGGATCCTTAAAGCCATACTTCTCGTGTTTGTTTTACTTTAAGTTTTGAATAAATTCCTTTTTTTCATTTTTTAACACCTCTCAAACCATACAAAGTAGTCTTTTAATGATTTTTTTTTAAAGGTTTTATTATACCACATGATTTTCAGGTTTATAATTGACTTTGTTTGAAAGTTTTTCATGGCACAAAAACGTAATTCAAATTGTACGAACATCTCATTTGATCATAGCAAACAAAAAATGTTAAAAAAAATCTATCTTACTTTGGCAGTAAGGGGTTTTTATATTTTTTGAACGAAATGACACCAGTAATTCTGTAAAAAATCATACCTATATTGTAGTAAATCATTTTCATTATGCAAGATCCTTTTTCAGTTGCTTCAGAAATTAACATCATCAGAAATAAATGTCGATATCAAAATTTCTGATAATCTGATACATATATGAACTAAACAATAAATATAATTGAACAAAATAATGATAAGTTTTTTCATCATTTTTTTTCAGAGCATTTTCAAAATACTGGTTTCAAAAAGTTAAGAAATTGTATGCTTTGCTACAAATTTCCCGGGAAACGGGAAATATTTTTTTCCGGGAAATCACGGGAATTCCCGGGAATTTTTTTCCCGGGACGGGAAATTGGACGCTCTAGGAATGACCTTTCACACGATTCTACAGGATCGAAAATCAGGCAAGCCTGTCTCAAGTTATGACCACTTAAGCAGAATTTATGTATTGTTTCATCCAAATGTATTTTTTGAATGGAAAACATGAAAAAAAAGTGCAAACCGTAGATTTATATTCAAAAGAGACCATTAACGAAACTGAATAAACATGTCTTCAAATTGTACTAAAAACACTTGCAGAAAAAGTTTCGTTCGCATTCGAAATAAGTTCTATGGAGCTCTTTTCTCAAAATAACTTAGCATACACCCACGATAAATAACTTTCTCTCTCTAATGGAGGTTTCCGACACTGCGAACTTCACTATTTTCATTCTTGATTTAAATGCATATGACAAACTTATTCCCTCCAAGTCCACCTCAATGACCTTCCCAAGCACTCTGAAACCAGGAAGATACACATTTATGGAAAGTTTCTGCAAAAGCGAAAACTTATGAAATATGTATTCGCGTGCATATAAATAAGCTTTTCTCTTTTCCGAAAAGGTTGCGTTTGTCAACTTTCCCGGGGACACAAGCGAAGAGAGCAACTTTGTGCTTCTTGGAAGTGAATGAAACAGATATTTCGGGGAGTTTGCTGGAAATAACGCTTAAAATATGGCCAAGATTTACCTAGGGTCAGCAACTGTGGAAAAGTTTTACTAAAAGGCATAAAGTTCTTTCACCTTTTCAACTGCTGATTTGAGGTTGGGTTGAGGGAAAGTTCTTCACGTCCAGAGAGTAGATTGTACTGTCAGTAGTTCAAATTCGATCTAACCAACTAGCTTGTTTACTACAAAATTTCATTCTAATCTAAATTAAAGCCACCTCAAACGAATTTCAAACCAGATCAGTTTAGCGTGGCGCATGCTATCGCGCTCTGCTGGAGCGCCAGGCCCCGGACAAAGTGATGTCACTTTTGCCCACAAACCGTCGTCGATATATCACTGTCAAGGAGTGCAATTTATGAACACGTTTTCTCAGCAGTCAGTGCCTGCCTCTACCTTGCTGTCTGTACCGCCAAAACGAGAACAGCCAAAACTATGAAAGCTCTCTATGTGATGGGACGCACAAACAAATAGGGCCGGCTGGCAAAGGGTTCTATGTTGGATCTATTTATTTGGTGTAATAGTTTTAATGGGGGGCCATCCACAAGTGACGTAGCCTTACACAAAATGTTGTTAAAAATGTTGCAAGATTTGTCAACATGATTTTAGTAAATCATTGAAAAATGAATTGTACTAAATTGTACTAAAAAGATACAAGCAGAATTTAAAAAATAAACAAAAAAGTAGTATTTATTTTTTCAAAACATTACTGAAATTTGTCCAAAACGGGTCAGCCAACCCTGCTGGTACTAAACATTTATGCAGCCACAAGTCGCTTATCAGTCACCGGAGTCCAAGCCAGACCCGCCGAGGACTCGCTACTTTACGACGCGAGATGGTGAGTCGAACTAGCGTTACGATATGGTGGTGGAGGTGGTTATGATGAAGTGTTTGGGGGATTGGTTCCAGAGTCACGACCCTTGTTGGACAGTTTGGGTTGGAAACTGTATTAGGACCGCACCGCTGTCTGTCTGGTCCAACAGGGGTTAAATTTTATGATGTGTGCGATGATGTTGCCATCGATGGCAGTCGAGTAGAGTTGAGTTGTTTGTTTGAACGGGACTGTTGATCGGGGTTTGATGTTTCGACGAGCGATGTCAAACGTTGAAAGCAATTAATTTAACTGTTTTGGGAGGACTATCAGAGTTGTACGGGGATGGGACAGTAGGTCAACTGGAAGTCAATGTATTTGAATAGTGTACAAACCTGTATTTGGAATTATTCGTTCGAAAATATCACATTTTTTCACACTCACAGTTGGAGTGCAGCCATGCAGAAATTTTGCAACGAAAGCACTCCAGAACTCATGTTCTAACGATGTATCAACCCGAACCATCACACCCCTTCTGGCAACGCTCGACTGATGTCCATCACGGCAAACTCCCTGCTTGCACAGGCAAAGGGCTGGGAGAACCTAAAGCACCGTCCAAGTTCACTCACCCGTAGCAAGGATATGTACCACGAAATGTGTTGGAGCACACCCGCACCCGTATGAAGCGCGCCAGAACGAGGAGAAAATTTATGATTTTATTAGGAAAACTTTGCGGTCCTGCAAAAGGGAGAGCATCCAAAGGCACACTTTTGGGATGTGGGGTGAAAGAGATGAGGCGCCCAAAATTTAAAACTCAAATCTCTCGCTCCGTAGATGCTGCGGAAGTTTATCAAACACATTTGTTATCACAGTGCATTCGCCAAAGTTGGCTGGAATTCCACCCGACGGACCTAGAGACAAGTCTACATGGTACACGGTGGTGGTGCTGCCACCGGCTGTAACTGATGGTCCCATCCAAGTCCGACCGACAATTGACTGCAATCTATGTGTTCACTGGGAGCGACTTCACTCCCCGAGTGGACGATGTCAGGAAAAGTTTATGCAATCTGCACAAATTTTAATGCTTTTAGAACTTTGAGTAAATATAGGGGAAGATTGGAGTCTTTATTCAAATTAAACATGAGTTTGAATCAGGGCTGTTGAGTCGGAGTCGGAGTCGGAGTCGGAGCCGGAGTCGGTGGAGTCGGATCTTTTTGGGGACCTGGAGTCGGAGTCGACCAAATTTTATGAGCTGGAGTCGGAGTCGGAATCGGAGCCGAAAATTTAAGATAACCCGGAGTCGGAGTTATCTCAAATTCAACAAAAAATGTTTTTTCATTGATCAGTATTTGCTTAAAAACAGTTTAATTTACAAAACTTCTTATATTTTTAAGTGTTTTTTTTTTAATCACTGCACCGCGCTGCCATTTTTCTTTCATTTTTTAAAAAAGATTTATCAGATGCCATTATGTTGTTGAATCTTTTTATTGCGATTGGAAATCACTGTTTTTCGGAAAAAGTCACTGGCAGTATAACTCATCCAACAAATAGTCAACGATTATACAAATCTAATACTTGGAACTCTACATGCGCATTTTGTTCATAATTAAGAACAAAAAAATAAAAAAATGCATTTAAAATAATTGAAACTTGAAAAAAATATCAAATAATTTTGCAACTCATTTTGAAATAATCTAAATATATCTTCTTGGAAAGGTAGCTAAAGGGTTCTTTTGAAATATCCGTGAACTAGAAAATATTTTACTTGCGAATTTCAGTTTTTTATCCTATTTTAAGTTTTTTTTTATTTTGGAGGAGGCGCACGATCATTCATAAAGCTTCGTTTTAGGTGAAGATTCAAGAAGTATCGTGCGCCTCCTTTTAATAAAAAGAAAATTTAAATCAAAATTCCTAAGCAATATATTTTATAAGTTACGGATATTTGAAAAGGACCCTTTAAGCGTCAATTTAGATACATTAATTTGCAATTATGATCTCCTTCAGCCATCGAGTGATGTCCAAGTAGGGGAAATATACCCATTTTAATCACACTAAGCCGTTCGACCTTTTCTCATCACTTTTGCCATTTTTCGCTATTAAATCAACATTTTCAGATGTATCAACAATGAAGAGTTGCTTGCTCACTTTTATTTGAGCTATTTATTACTTTGGAACAGTCAAAAACACTTTATTTAAGCTGTAATTCATGATCAAAGAGCTGATAGGCCGATAATAGAAATAGGCTGAGAAAGGGTATAGTTCCCCTACGTCTTAAAAAAATCAATGGAGCTTTAAAAAATAGTTTTAAAAATGGGATTCAAAAAACAAGGTGACTATGATAGTCACTGTGCTCTTATAAATGTCAGCTTGACAGTGAGCAAATTGAATTTATATGTTAAATCGATTATTAAGGCCAGGTTTCTTTTAACGATTCATTCAAAAACTATCAATTTAATATTTAAATTTATTAGCTTTGTCATACAGATAAATAAATGTAAATTTGAGGTAAAGTAAATAAATCCAAATTTACTTACAAAACTATTCTTTTGAAAACGCCTTCAAAACTGAAGATATTTTTTGATTTCTGTTTCAATAACGTAGAATACTTGCAACCTAGAAACTTTTTTTTCCGTTTTATCAATGTTCTCTAAGTATTAGAAAACTAACTTTTGAAACATTTAAAAATATATGGAGTCAGAGTCGGAGCCAACCATTTGTTGAAAGCTGGAGTCTAAGGCCGGAGTTGGAGTCGGAGTCGGCTTATCTCAGAAGCCGGAGTCGGAGTCGTTTGAAATATGACCCGACTCCACAGCCCTGGTTTGAATGAGAGGAAACGTAGACTTTTTTAGAATTTTCAGGTAATAGCTATTTTTAATTATTTTTATATTTAAGTACTAATAAAATAAGCTAGGCTTGTAAGATCTTCGATGTTTTAGGCTAATTGGAGAGGTCTTTAAAATACCTTCCTGAGAATATATAACAAAATGGGGTTTCTGACAAAAACACTCTAAAAAACTTGAGCCAAAACAGTTTTTTAACATAATTATTGAAGTAATGTTCTAGGGTCTTATGGGACCTCATGACGGGATAAAATTAGATCAAAACGGTCCAAAACGGTTCAGCCAGTCCAGAGATAATCAAGTGTTTTTTTTTTTTTTTGGTACACGGACTCACATCCAGACACAAGCACAGACATTTATTCATAATTTGATTCTGAGTCGATAGGTATACGTGGAGGTGGGTCTACGATGTTAAACTAAGAAGTTCATTTTCCGAGTGATTTTATAGCCTTTCCTCAGTAAGGTGAGAAAGGCAAAAAGGGGCAAAAGTGACCGACGCATAATTCTACGATTTGCCATTGTAAATCAGGCTTAATTGTCATCTAATCAGGCTCTATTTTTTCAACTCGCGATAACCCGGAAACTGAGCAGTTCTCTACGAAATCGACCGATTCCGACCATTTTTAATGTTTGTATTTATTTTATTTGGCTCAAACTGTGTGAGGGCCTTTCCTATGACCAAAAAAGCTATTTTGTGTCATTAGTTCACCCATACATGTCTCCATACAGTTTTGGCAGTTGTCCATACAAAAATGGCACGTAAGTATTCAAACATACAAAAATAATAAGTAAATATTTAAACAGCTGTATCTTTTGAGTGAATTTTCTGATCAATATGGTGTCTTCGGCAAAGTTGTAGGTATTGTATTGGTATTGTTGAGGACTATTGAGAAAAAATAGGGGAAGAGCATCTAATTCCAGCGTGTCTCTAATGTTGGCAGGTCAGAACTTTGACATTAAATTAAAGCTAATTATAAGCGTTTTCAACTGAAATCGAGTGATAAATAGCTCAATAAGAAGTGAGCAAACAAGTTTTTATCAAAAGTTTTGCAAAATTAGTTGTTTAAATAGTGAAAATCAGCAAATTGGATGGAGTTAGGAGCGAGTGTTTAACCTGCCAAACATACGAGAATGTCCCCTAGGTACACGGAAATTATTTTTTGCCGATTTTTTAATTATCATTTTTCTCACAAATACTCAATTCCCCCCTTTTAAAATGTTAGTCTTGACAAAAATTTAAAAAATCGAAAAACTGCAAATATTTCGCTAAAAATCTGTTAAGTTCTTTTTGATTGCAAATTCAATTTTGCATTAAAAAATAACGTCAAATTTGTTTATGCATAAAACTTTGATTTTATCCAAAAATCACTATTTTTTCAAAAATTCATAAATCGGCAGCAGATTTTTTGACCATGTTTCTCTATGGCTCAAAAGTTGCGGAATTTTGTCCCCTAGAACATATCAAAAAATCTCGAAAATAAAAAAATACGTATTTTGGGAAATTGAGTTTTAGTGAAAAAAGAAAGCTAATTAAAAAATCGGCATTTTTCCGCGTACCTATTTTTTCGCAATAGTCCTAAACAATACCTATAACTTTGCCGAACACACCAAATTGATCAGAAAACTCACTCAAAAGTTACAGCTGTTTCAATACTTACGTGCCATTTTTGTATGGACAGCTGCCAAAATTGTATGGAGCCTTGTATGGGTGAACCAATGACACAAAATAGCTTTTTTGACCATTGGGAAGGCCCCCACAAAGTTTGATCCAAATCAAAAAATAAAAATAAAATCCATTTCTGGTTTTAAAAGAGAATTACTCAAATTTGATTTCGAATTCAAATTTTAATTTCAAAATCAAACTTAACATTTGAAAATGTAAAAGAAAGTATTTTAAGTTCTTTCAGATTGTAATTTTTAGTTATAAAATTTATATTTTATAATTGTTTAAACAGCAGAAGATTTCACAAAAAAAAATTATTTAAAATTGGAAATCGAGCTTATAGTTTCCGAGATATTACGAGTTCTGGAGTTTTTTTTTAAAAAAAAAGGTCCAATAAACCAAATTTCCAAAAAATCAGGAGTATTAAAAACACCCAAAAAGCAAAAACTGAAAATTTGGTTTATTGAACCTTTTAAAAAAAAACCACAGTTGAAAAATCCTTAAGTCAAATACAAAATTGAATAAATCAGATTTGCCTTTTAGTCCCAAAACATATAAATAACAATAAAAAAATAAAAAAATACGTATTTTGCGAATTTAAATTTTATTTAAAAAAAAAATAATAAAAAAGGGGTCACTTTTAGCTTTGACACCCCTTGTACACGAAGTTCACACACACTACCAAACGTTTGTTTTAATAGTGTGCGTGAGCGCCGTGAAAAAAGTGACAGATCGTCACTTTTTAGTTTGACTTTGTCAAACCAACGCGGTACAAACGAAAAAGTGACCAACAACCGGGGGTTGAGTGTATTCACATGCCCATTTTGTATGACTGAAATTGCAGCAAAAGTTTTTGGAAAATAAATACTTGCAAAATGGCTTTTTTGACATAGGGACATGCATGGACAATGTTGCACCTAAACAATTTCTCATTTGCCTTTATGCGGACTACGGAGTGAGTGCGAGCTCGATTTCGTTCGTTTCAACTTCGTGTGCGTTCACTGATGGTCGCTTAGATAAGAAAGGTGCTTTGTGTGCGCGTTCAAATACCGGTGTCGATGTATGCTGATTGCAAGCACCTTCAAATGTCGTCATGCTCTCAACCGAAATCGAGAGCACTTTACTCCCAGCCGTCTGCTGTGGGTGTATAAAATACTTCATAGAATTTACCCTTTTCCCACAACTCATCTTGTAAATCGCTGCCGCTGGGGGGAACTCTGTTTGATATCACCAACTTTCCAGATGAGCAGAAACGGCCAAGTATCAGCATATTTGCGGTTCCACACGGTGTGACACTCGGCACATCATCACAGCGAGGAGTGAACATCATTGGAGCGGGCCCTCGCGTGAAATGAACATCGCCGTCCTAAATTATGCAACGCTTTGCAAACTCATATGTTCATTCCATAAAAGGAGCAGGTGGGAGTGCGGAGAACGAGCTTGGTGCCTTTGAAGGCAGTGCAAGCAAAGTGCGCCAGAACTTAATTTCCACCAGCTGCATAAATAATTAAGTTATCACACTTTGAATGCGCCAGCGAAAATTGCTCGCCTCCCAGCGTCGAGGATAAAGCGATTCACCGGGGTGGAAGTTTTGGTTGGATGCGGTGCGCAAAATTTCTGACAGAGTTGTCAGATTTTGCCAGAGGGGTGGTGCAGTGCTTTGAAGGGTCGCAAAGCGATTTCCCACAATTAGCAGGACTTGTGTGAAGTTTGGTACTGTTGGGGATTGTCGAAAAGTTGGGCGATGTTGATTGTCATGGAATGTTTAATGATGCTGGAAGACTTTTTAGTACCATTTCATTCCGGTATTGTTTAAATTGTTTTGACCTGAAGCCGTGCCAATTTAACCCCTTCCTGTCTAGAGCGAAGTTGAGTTTTTTAACGTTTAATTTAATTACTAGACGCTGACTTGACTTGACCAAAATGTATGAAATTTGAATGGCTGCCAGGTAACATTCTATATAGAACAGTGCAGGTTTAATCAGGATAAAAAATTGCCTTGTCGTCGAGTTGTTTCGTTTTTAAGTCAAAAATGAGTGGTGCGCTGTAGTGAATTTCAGTAAATTAGTGCTTAGTAGTTTGGATAATATATTGCTTCCCTTTGAAATTGCTTTGGTGAAGAAATGGTAAAAACGCATTTTCCTCGGAATAATTTATTTGCCATAATAACCAAATCTTCAATCATGGTCAGGTCAAAATGAACAATTATTGGAAGTTTTACACGACATAACAAAAACAAAATGAAAGGTAACTCTCATCACAAAACCCAGTCAACCCAATCCAAACATTACCCCTGACATGACGATAATTGCTCTCGACCGCAACGAGTTGGCCCACCAACGGAGATTTAAGTTAACATGCCGTGAACCACAATTTCGCAGTTCTAGGAGTCGCATCCTGTCGACCCCGGTCGATTGGTGGTAGTGGCCAATCATTGCGGCCAAACCATGAACACACACATGTCCTGCCGGATGCAGGCAGCAGCCAGGTCAAAAGTTTGATCACAGCCCGAAAAACCACAAACCCGTGAAAATTGCACCGAAATGCAACTCCACTCGGTCGCGGTCGGAACTAATCGAAATGGAAATGAGCAAACTTTACCGGAAAGTGATTTCCGTGAAATTGAATTCCGTTTAATAAACAGTTTGAAATTTTTGAAAAGTCAATACATGAAAAAGAACATCAAAATACACTTTCATTGAAAATGTTTGGAAAAGAGTAAAATTTATATGCCATTTTAGCGAAAATCACAACAAAGAACTACTATAAAACCAAATTGAAAAAAAAAACTATCCACAAACGCTGCTATTGGCGCACGGAATCGATTTATATAAATTAAAACGAAATTGATGCGGGTTGAATGGGTTGGACATTTTGTGAATTGGATCGTTTGGGAGAGAGAAAAAAAGGGAGAAAAGGCAAAAAAATCAGCATCGATGAATTGAAGTGTTCGTTTGTTTGCATATGTTTTTGTTTGACCAAGTATTTATTTTCTGTCTGCGAGGGATAAAATTGTTGCGTAAATATTTTAACGCATAATTGTGTGCGGTGAGTGGATCGCAATCCCGATTTCCGCACGTTTTGGTCGAGTACAGTGATTTAAAATCAAATAGGATTTTTTCATCATCGGCAAAAACTGCCTTCATATATTACCTTGAATAAAAAAATATCATAACTATTTCAAATATATCAAATTATGCCAATCAATATATTGAAAAAAATTACTCAAAAAATCAGCATAGAGCAATACAGCGATACAGTCAATAATCCAAAGCCCCAATAATTCGAAGTAACATTTCAAAAAGGCGTAATATTGCATGTTTGGCCCGTTTGGAAAGTTAGTCTTGATTAAAAAAATTTAATATTGCTTTCGAAAAGATCGGAAAATTTCACGAATGTTTCATATTTTAACATTGAAAATCGGACCATTAGTTGCTGAGATGTCGACATTAGAAAATGGAGGGTTTTTTGGATGAAAAATTCATGGATATGTTAGAGAACAAACTAGACACATTTTTTGTAAAAATACACAACAAAATTGAACAAGAATAAATTATTTTGAAAGAATGGTAGAAATCACAGTAATTTAACAGAAACTAAAAAAAAATCAAAATTTAAAAGTGTTCAAAATATTATTAAGTTTAGACTTTATCTCATGAAATATTCGGCAAAGTTGTAGGTATTGTTAACGACTATTGAGAAAAAAAATAGTTACACGGAAAAAAATAAGCCGTTTTTTAACTTTTTTTCATACGTATTTTATTATTTTCAAATTTTTTAATATGGTTTCGCCATGCTATGATTTTTTTTTTAAAGTGATTTGTGGAAAAAAATGAAATTTCATGCAAAATATTACGCTTTTTTGAAATGTTAGTTTTGATTCAAACAATTTTTAAGTATTTTTTCTAAAAGATAGAAAATTCTCACAAATATTTCATTGCAAATTGAACCATTAGTTGCTGAGATATCGACATTAAAAAATGGTGTGTTGTTGATTGACCCTTAGACAACTTCAAGTTTCCTGTTTCTATTTTTTTAAGCAGCTGTATCTCAGCAACCAGACGTCCAATCTTCAATGTCTCTTAGACAACTTTATATCAAATTTTCAAAACTTTTCAAAAACAATATTTTTAGAAATGGTCACTAAAACGTTACTTAAGAGGCAGTATTTGTAGATTCTGCTCGGTTTGTTCTAAAGGTCGTATCGAGTTGCTCCGATTTGGATGAAACTTTCAGCGTTTGTTTGTCTATGCATGAGATGAACTCATGCCAAATATGAGCCCTCTACGACAAAGGGAAGTGGGGTAAAACGGGCATTGAAGTTTGAGGTCCAAAACACATGAAAATTCTTAAAATTGCTCGCATTTCCGTAAAACTTCATCAATTCCAACTCTCTTAGATGCATTCGAAAGGTCTTTTGAAGCCCTTCAAAATGTGCTATAGACATCCAGATTGGTTTGACTTTTTCTCATAGCTTTTGTAAATTACTGTTAAAAATTGATTTTTTTAAAACCTTAATAACTTTTGGCAACAGCCTCCAACACCCATACTCCCATACGTCAAAAGTTAGGGAATTTCATGGACTATAAGCCTACGGTATTAGCTTTTTGGCCAATCGCAGTTGTTCTCATAGTTTTTCGATTTTTCTAGAACAAACATTTTACAACGTTAGTTTTTGCTCTGTAGGCCTCCATAGCGGCACTTTTTGGTCTCAATTTTGACATATTCGGAATCCTCAGAAAATTTTACATTAGATTGAGGTGTTGGAATTTTGAATTTGATTGGAAAAAATGCCATTTAGAGTTAATTAAAATATTATTTAGAATTTTGTCGGATTAGGGGTAAACAAGTTTTCGCCTACTTGATACAGCATTTGACGTATTGATCATAGGGTAAATAAGATCTATTTCTTTTTTCAAAAATGTTTTATTTAATTATTTTTTAAATCAAAATTACAACTCCAATACTTCTAACTTACGTGAAATTGACCGAGGATTCCGAATATGACAAAATTGAGACCAAAAAGTGCCGTCTTCTTGGCCTACAGGGCAAAAACTAACGTTGTAAAATGTTTGTTCTAGAAAAATCGAAAAACTATGAGAACAACTGCGATTGGCCAAAAAGCTAATACCGTAGGCTTATAGTCCATGAAATTCCCTAACTTTTGACGTATGGGAGTATGGGTGTTGGAGGCTGTTGCCAAAAGTTATTAAGGTTTTAAAAAAATCAATTTTTAACAGTAATTTACAAAAGCTATGAGAAAAAGTCAAACCAATCTGGATGTCTATAGCACATTTTGAAGGGCTTCAAAAGACCTTTCGAATGCATCTAAGAGAGTTGGAATTGATGAAGTTTTACGGAAATGCGAGCAATTTTAAGAATTTTCATGTGTTTTGGACCTCAAACTTCAATGCCCGTTTTACCCCACTTCCCTTTGTCGTAGAGGGCTCATATTTGGCATGAGTTCATCTCATGCATAGACAAACAAACGCTGAAAGTTTCATCCAAATCGGAGCACCTCGATACGATCTGTTTCACATCGGTGAAAAACTCGCTCTTAATCCACCTTTAGGTGATTAGTGCCTTCCTCTCATTTATAGAGTGATTTCAACTCCCCTAAAGTGTCCACGTGGTTTATGGATCTTCCATAACGTGATCGCAGCACCTAAGAGGTCCTAATAAAAATAATTAATGAGTAAAAAAAACAGACTACCTACAGACTTTTTGTCAAGATTATACAGACACTGCCTTTGAGGAAAATGGTATCCCTCTACACGGCTTTTTCGTG
Organism: Culex quinquefasciatus; assembly: GCF_015732765.1. Taxonomy (NCBI): domain Eukaryota; kingdom Metazoa; phylum Arthropoda; class Insecta; order Diptera; family Culicidae; genus Culex; species Culex quinquefasciatus. Next base: position 178,288,409 of record NC_051863.1, read on the forward strand.
GCGTTCAGACCCGACCATTTGAGGTTATGTAAATTCAGACCATTTTTTAAACTGCTTGTAATTTTCGATAGGTAAGTCAGATCTTGAAAATTCTTAATCCACAAGATAGGGTATTTAAGAACCATTCTCAAAATATATAATATGGCAGGTTTTTATGCAAAAACCACCCTTTTTTGCAAATTGTGAAATTTACGTGCAGCAGTTTTTAAGCATAACTTTTGATGTGCTTTACTAAATCATATCAATTTCAATAGGGTCTTATGGGACCCCAATACGAATCAAATGATGCCAATATGGTCAAAATAGGCTCAGTCAGTGACGAGATATTCCAGTGACATTGATTCGGTACACATGTCTACATACAGCCAAACACACAGACATTTGCTCAGCTGGTGATTCTGAGTCGATATGTATAAATGACGGTAGGTCTAGGAGGTCTAATTAAAAAGTTCATTTTTCGAGTAATTTTATAGCCTTTCCAGAGTAAGGTGAGGAAGGCAAAAACGAAAAACTGCATATATTTCTTTAAAATCCAACTTTCGGTGGCTATATATTGAAAACGGAGCCCCTTTAAAAAAAATCTTGTAAAGTACTTTTAAATTGCAAATTCAATTTTACATAAAACAAATTAGGTCAAATGTTTGTTTTGTGTGAAATTTCAATCCTTCCAAAAATCACTATTTTACAAAAAAATCATATCACAGCGGAAGAATTTTTAACAATACTTCTCTATGGCACAAAAGTTGCGGGTCATAGGAAAGGCCCCAAAAAAAGTTTGAGCCAAATATTTAAATACAGAAAATAAAAATGGTAAAAATCGGCCGATTTCATAGAGAATTGCTAATATCATTGATCTGAAGGCTCATTTGACAGTCAAATATGCTCATGCTGCTTATTTTTGAAGGCATGGAAAAAGTCACAATAATGTTTACATGACCTTCTCAAATAAAGCTCTAGAAATTGTTTTGACAGAATAGAGATAAACATAGAAATACTGCTACAGATACATGTTTAAAAGAAAAGAGCAATACTACTTTTCGAGTGCTGAAAAGCAAAGTTTTTAAATTTAATATGCCATTTTGACAAATTACCAGGAAAAAACAAACTTAGATCAAACGTAAAAAAATATCCATTCAAAAGTACCATCCTTCTCCATTATTCACACTCCAATAGCATTGTTTTAAGGAAACACGTGGTCCATCACTTTTCCATCCCCAAGGTTAACAGTAGCAAATTTGTACCAGTTTTTATTCCCATCGATGTTACGAATTCACAATCCATTCTCTCACGTAGCAGTAATTTAAGTGAAATATTACTTTCGTGCTTACAAACTGCTGGGAGGAAGGAAAACCCCGGTTGCATTTTCCTCTTCACAATGCCGCGTCGGAATCCAAAGTAGCTTTCACTACAACTTCGTGCATTGTGTTGCTGGTCCACAAACTAGAACAAGTAATGCTCAAACAATAATCCTCCCGTAACAAAGCCACTCGATTCACCACCGCACCTAAACCGTTAAGTCGGCTTTATGAAGTTGCCCCCAAAAACCCATTCTTTTCCAGTTCCAGCAAATCTGCTTCTCCGGAACGAAACTTGCGGTAATATCTGTTGAGACAAAGCTCCGGGCCAGATTCCGGCCGACAAGTGCCTCTGGTTTGGTCAGACTTTCCTCGAGCTGAGAGCCCACAACTTGCCAAGATTCCCTGCCGAGTCCCAGCTGCCGGGGGTGTATTAACATTCCGGTGTGGTTCCGCGGTTACGTTCTCCCTGAAAGAGGGGCTAAGAATGTTTACCGTGGACATGCCATCTCCGGGCATGTTGTGGAAAACATACTGACAAACATGTCCCTTCCGGAGAATCCACCTCCTCTTCCCGGGCTTGCGATGTACCCACCACCCCGTCTGGGCGGATATAAATTAAGGGATAATTTTAATTACATTTACACTGTGTGGAGACAGGCCCGGAATTGCCGGGAGTGTGGACAGCCAAAGTGCGAGCTCAAACACAGAGAGTTTGAGGTTTTGAAAACAGCTGCTGACGGTGGCGTCGGGGTGTACAGAAGGACAACTGTTTGGAAATATGGTGCCATAAAACCACCAACAACTGGAGAGTAAACAGTAAACAACTGACCAAATATACACTGCGGGACGGGTAATTTGCCAACCAACTATGTTTAAAATGTGTACCGATTTAATTATTCTTAAAAAAATGGGTTTGATTCCAATATTTTTTTCTATCCTATAAAAAAATCTAAATTTATATTTTGCCCCATGAGAGATTTTTTATCAGGGTTCGTTCAAATATGACGTGACACAAATATGACGTGACAGTTATGATTTTTTTTATCTCGAACTGTTTTTTTGCAGTTCTCAACATAAATAACTGCATAAATGAGTATGCAAATTTTGCACAATTTACATTTTACCCTCCCGTACAAACAGAGGTAGAAGAAACCCAAACAGGACAACATTGCCCGAGAGCAGCGCCCGGATATGTTGTGGCGTGGTAAGTACGAAACAGTGATTCCGAAATGTGTAGCTATAGCATAATGCTCCTCGTCATGGGCCTTATTGTGGGTGGGGGGACCAGTCCCGTGGCCACGGTCATTTTTTTTGTGTGGGCACAATGAAACGCTGTGTAGGGATACATACTGTCGGGATTCTACTCTCGTGAGAACACAAAACAAATGATTCAAACACTTCATCATGCAGCGCAAAAAAAATGTAAAGCATTTGAAAAGATTGTGAGGGGCAAATACCGAGGTTATTTGCATTATTTTGTTACGAGGATTTATTTTGTATGTTTGAGTTTTGTTTAGCATTGATCATTGTAACAAAGAAAAACACTATTAAAGAGTCCTCTTCAGAATTTTGGATATGATCTCACTCAGACAGAAATTGAGCCATTTTTGAAGCTTCAAGGCACCAAAAAGCACTCGACAAACTTCCAAAAAACACCAATCTCCAAGACATCGTTATGGGAATCGTTGAATTATGAGCTCACGTCATCGTTGTGACTTTTCTCTGCCAATGACGCGTTTGTGAAGCTTTCTCGGCACATACTGGCTGTGTCACTTGACACGGCGGGAGCAATCTTCAGAATTCGTTAGCACAACGAAAAGTTGCTGCTGTACAACCAACTCGAACAAAAAAAAACATCCTACAGCGAACCGTATGCTGCCTCAACTCAACTCGGCATAATGGATCTCTGCTCGCAGCATAAATACAGCATAGCTTCACCTTTCCACCCGCTCACCCTCGCTCACTTTGGGGAATAAGTTTAGAGCTTGACGTTCGACGGTGCAACACGTGATGAACGCCTCGGTCCCGGATCCGAGGATCGGATGATAAAGTCTGGAGCGGAAGGCGGCCGGGCGCGAAGGAAAGTGCATTGTGCAAATATTTGCATATGAATTTCAACTCTTGCACAAATAGCGAAACTCGACGGCCACCCGTTGCCCGTTGCTGCCGCTTCTCAACCCTCGGTACGGGAGATTTCTGAATACGCGAGAACTTTGCTGAAATTCTGTCAAATCGACGTCACTTGGGCACCTTCGCAGCACAGTGCGCAATGGTCCGCAGATCGCAAAATTAAGTGAAAATGGATTTCCGAAAAAATTCTGACGTTTAGGAGCTTTGGTGTCTTCAAAAAAGTTTTTGCAAATGGAATGGGGCAACTTTTGGTTTAGTTGAAAATTAAGTGGTTCAAGATTAGAGTGATTTTGAAAAGCTAACTTTTCAGATATATTTTTGGGATTTTTTTCGTCTTCTGGGAAGTTGTTAGGCTTGCCAATTCAAGCAACTTTGTCGAAGATATCAAAAAAATTTCTCGACCAAATTCCTAGAAAGCATCTGAGCAAACCTTCAAAAATCTGTTTTTTCATCGTGGCTATTCAGGGTTAAGTTTTAGAGAAAAGTGTTATTCGGAGCACTTTTAGAGCTTTAAAAAACAAAGATTTTTATTTCTTGAGTTACAGCCATTTTAAGGTAAAAAAGATGCAAATTTAAAACTTAAATATCTCGAAAAGGCGCAAGCCAAATTTTAAGCGCCAGGTTGCATTTGAAAAAAGAGATCTAGAGCAGATCTAAATCTCCGGGGTGTTTTTCTTTGAACACATATCTTTAACGAAATTCGAAAGTTGTCCAAATATATGTTTTTCCATGTAATTTTGCCCGCTGAATATTCCATGTTATTTTGCCCGCTGAATCGAAGCCAAAGTTTCGAAAAAACGATTTTTGGTCATATTTTGGGTTTCCATGTAAAATAATCATCGTCGTGTACCTTTCTAATAAAAAGAAGTTCTGGAAAAAATTGGAACAGCCAATTCCAAAAGCCGATAATAATTATTTGTTAATTTTATAAATTAAAAACATTTTTTTTAAAGTTCTAGCATGAATATTAACTTCTAAAAAGTATACGTAGTTTGCGAATGGTCCCTAGATAGGTTTTATTTGTATAATAATTTCGTTTATAGAGCAATTCTCTACAAATCGGTCCTTTTTCTATCATTTTAATTTTTGTATTTTTTAATATGACTGAAACTATTTTGGTGCCTTCAGTATACCAAAAGAAGCCATTTTGCATCATTAGTATGTCCATATAATTTTCCATACAAATTTGGCAGCTGTCCATACAAAAAAAATTATGAAAATTCTGAAATCTGTATCTTTGGAAGAAATTTTTTGATCGATTTGGTGTCTTCGGCAAAGTTGTAGGTATGGATAAGGACTACACTGGCAAAATGTGATACACGGTAAAAAAATTGTTTAGTGATTTTTAATTTCACTTTTTGTCACTAAAACTTAATTTGCAAAAAACACTATTTTTTTTCTTTTTCTGATATGTTATAGGGGGCATAAAATGCCAACTTTTCAAAAATTTCCAGATAGGACAAAAAATCTTTGACCAAGTTATGAATTTTTGAATAAATACTGATTTTTTCCAAAAATCAAAATACTGGTCGCAAAAATTTTCCAATTTCATTTTTCGATATAAAATCAAATTTGCAATCAAAAAGTACTTTAGTCAAATTTTGATAAAAGGCACCGTTTCAAGTTAAATCCATTCTTAGATTTTTTTTTTGAAAATAGTCGCAGTTTTTATTTTTTTAAATTAGTGCACATATTTGCCCACTTTTGAATAAAACATTTATGAAAAGCTGAGAAAATTCACCATATTTTGCTTTTTTGAACTTTGTTTATACGACCTTTAGTTGCTGAGATATTGCCATGCAAAGATTTAAAAACATGAAAATTGATGTTTTCCAAGTCTCACCCAAACAACCCTCCATTTTCTAACGTCGATATCTCAGCAACTAATGGTCCGATTTACAATGTTAAATTATGAAACATTCGTGAAATTTTCCGATCTTTTCGAAAACAGTATTATCAAGACTAACATTTCAAAAAGATTAAACATTCAATATTACGCCCTTTTGAAATGTAAGTCTTGATTTTAAAATTTTGAAAATATTGTTTTCGAAAAGATCGGAACATTTCACGAATGTATCATATTTTAACATTGTAAATCGGACCATTAGTTGCTGAGATATCGACATTAGAAAATAATGGGTTGTTTGGGTGAGACTTAGAAAACATCAATTTTCCTTTTTTTTAATCTTTGCATGGCAATATCTCAGCAACTAAAGGTCGTATCAATAAAGTTGAAAAATGCAAAATATAGAGATTTTTTTCAGTTCTTCAAACATATTTTTTTTTTTCAAAAGTGGGCAAACATGTGCACTAATTTAAAAAAATGAAAAGCTGCTACTATTTTCAAAAAAGTTACATAAAAATGGCAATAACTTGAAAACGGTGCACACAATTTCACTAAAGTACTTTTTGATTGCAAATTCGATTTTACATCGTAAAATGAAGTTGAAAAATTTTTGCGACCAATATTTCGATTTTTTGAACAAATCTGTATTGTTTCAAAAAATCATAACTCGGTCAAAGATTTTTTGCCCATTCTGGAAATTTATGAAAAGATGGCTGGTATTTGATGTCCTCTAAATCATATAAGAAAATAGATAAAAAAAATAAATATAGTGTTTTTTTTGCAAATCAAGTTTTAGTGACAAAAAGTGAAATTAAAAATCACCAACAAAACTTTTACCGTGTTTTATTTTATTCAGTGCCGAAGACACCAAATCAATCAAAAAATTCCTTCAAAAGATATAGATTTTTGAATTTTTACATATCTTTTTTGTATGGACACCTGCCAAATTTGTATGGAAAATTATATGAACGAACTCATCATGCAAAATGGCTTCTTTGAGCACCCCAAAGGCATTAAAAAAGCTTCAGCCGGATTAAAAAATACAAAAATTAAAATTAAAAGAAAAAAGATCGATTCCGTAGAGAACTGCTCAGATCGCAAAACTAAGTGGAAAATGTTTTTTTTTTTCGAAAAATTGTGACGTTTTAGAGCTTTGGAGTCTTCAGAAAAGTTTTTGTAAATGGGAGTGGTCAATTTTTGTTTTCGTTAAAAATTTTGGTGGTTCATGATTACCTCGTGAAAAAAACACAAACAATGTAAAAAAAAATATATTCTGGCTCCTTGGCTCAATTCTGAAGGTAGTTTCAGATTAATCGAGCAAAATTACATTAAAAAAAACAATGTTAGTTGGAAATGTTAGAATTTCGCTAGAGAAATAAAAGAAGAGTTAAAACTGGTGCTTAAAATTTAGCCTGCGCTTTTTCAAGATATTCGACAACGCAAATTAATTTGTTAAAAACTAAAAATGTTCACTTTTAGAGCTAAAAAAATTTGTGTTGCTTTCAACCCAAAAATATTTCTGAAAAATCAAAATAACCCTCATCATGAACCACCCTAATTTTCAACCTAATCAAAAGTTGCCCCTGCCATTTGCAACAACTTTTCTGAAGCCACCAAAGCTCCAAAAGTTAAAATTTTTCAGAAAATTCATTTTCCTCTTTATTTTTACGATCTGGTTGACATTTTGATGCTTCTGTGCTCCCTTATGCTAACTAGATAAGAAAACCAGCAAGTTTAGTACAAGATAGTACATAGGCATCGCTTTTTGGATTTATATGAGTGTATCCCGATAGTGAATTTTGTAAAAGTTGCTGATCGAATTAACGTCATGATTCGAATTCCCGGACGCTTCGAAACCCGGACACTTCATTTTGTTTTATCAATTATTTATATATAAGTTTGCATTATAAATGTCAAAATGCGTAATTTGATGAATTCTAACATCAACTTTCATTTGAAGTTTGTTTGAACGCTGTAGTTAACGCCAAAACAATCAAATACAATAAAATTATAAGATTACCAAAAATGCGAAACATTTCACCTGAAATATTTCATAGGCGTTCGAAGCACCGGGAAGGCAAAACAGAAATTTATGGTTTCGATTTCCTTAAATTCTAGCAAATTTTTATATAAACTATCGATTGTTTTGGTGTTAACAGCTTTTTTGAGACCTAAAGAATACCATTCACTAGCATTTCAGTCCAAATTTGTGTGATTCATAAGTAAAATCGAGTGTCCGGAATTCGAAGCAAAAGTGTCCGGATTTCGAATCAGCTTTTATCAGTGTCCGGGATTCGAAGCATAACAAGTCATTTTAATTTTTAAATTCTGATGAAAAAATGTTAGAAAATACATATTTTGCACGCAAATTCTTTAAACTGAAAACTTTAAACTACCTCCTGATTATGTTTCTATATTTCGCACTTATTCGGGGGGATGGCAACCCTATTCCAACCAAAGCAAACTGACAACAGTCGATATTAGTACGATTGTTAAATGAGAGCCCACCACAAAAGCAATAGCTGTCAAATGGTAGCCCATAACAAATCATTGTTTGGGTTGTTGATTTTCAAATTTCCCGCAATTCAAATGATAAATACCTGAAAAAACACGTGAATTGTGTTTCTGATGGTAAAATCTATCATATCCTTGGAGATTCCAGCCAGTATTGGGCTGAAAATTCATATCGAAAAAAGTGATTTTTCTGTTTACCTTTTTTTGCTTTTTTTCTTTTGGTCGATCAAACAGTGCGCCCGTACACTGTGAATCGGCATTACACATTTTTCAGTTTGGTTTTACACATTTTCATGGGACTTTTGAGTTTAACCAAGATAACACACTTCGTGTTACCAAAGTAATATGAATAATACTGATTCACAGTATTTGTAATCTGAACTTCCAAGATGGCGGCTTCTTCGCTACCCCCTGCACTTATTACATGATTTTTTGCCAGCTATAACAAAAATGATATGCTACTAAGTGTCCGGATTTCGAATCATGACGTTACTAAGACCAAAAATAATAACTTAAAAAAAATAAAACAAATTTGTGATTAAAACAAATTGTTTCCGTACTTTATGGAAGGGCCCCTAAAACTACTTTGAGTGACATTTCGACATCTCAAATCGCTATTCAACTTATTTTCAAAATGTTTTTACCAAAATGATAGCTCAATTTCACTGTGCAGTTTCACTAAGCTCGATGGAGCCGGTGTATTTGAGGCGCAAAAAATATTGTGATGTACATGACGAAGGGTTATTCAAAACTGATTGCGATTTTTTTGACTGCGTACATATACGAACACAATTCTGGAGCAGTTGAATGGAAATTTGAAGTGGAGAAAAATTCGGCACAGCTTTTCCCCCGTCTGTACCGAGAAGTCGTTGTCGCCTTGCCGTTGCTATTGCTGCTCACTCTCGTCAACGCCAATGTCAAAAATCGATTTTAATGGAGATGCCACCTTCCCCCTGCTGTGAGCACCTCTGGCGGTGAAATGAACACAGCATCGCGTCAAAACCGTTCAATGGTGAATGATTTTCTCCTACACATGACAGCGGTGAAAGGTTGATGCATCACTGAATGGCACAGGTGGCGACGATTCAGTCATGTGAGCAGCGCATTCAACTGCAATGGGTGTGGGTGAAAATCACCGGTCGTTTGAGTGTATTTCTAGAACGATGGTGATTTATGAATTTGTTCCAGATTTTCTTCAATAAAGATTATTTTACCAAATTTGCTCAAGATTGTCTTAAGCGGCACGTCATCATCAGTGGCAGAGTAGTAATTGAATTGAGCCATAAATCAGTATCGTTATGTTTTCCATGGGCCCTTACTTATATCCTCATATGTGTCTACAGACAAAGACCCGGGGAAAAAATCGCGTTCAACATTTTCCGGCTGACATAATTTACGGCCCAGTAAGTCACCAGGCATTAAATTGTACAAACACACACACATGGGAGCATAAAAAAGCACACTTTCTGCGAATGTTATTTGCCGGAAATCCTTTTTGAGCTTCTGATGGAAAAGGCAATATGAAGGACGAAAGTAACGTGTATGAATGTCACAGATACACCCAAAAATGCGAGTTGTTACTTAATCCACCTTTAGGTTGTTGATGCTTTCCTCACATTCATATAATAAATTTAAATAAACAAGCATCTTTCTCCCTTCAAATTTTCTATAATCTTTTGATTTGATTTGATTTTCTAATATCTTTTGAAAGGATTCACAGATCTTCAAAATTTGGAAAGGCGTTTTGATAACCCATCCATCGATAAGTCTCATGATGGATCAGGACATTTAATTTTAAAAATTTTACGGATTTTCTCACAAAAACTACCCGTTTTTACAATTTCCCGTACTTTTTTAAAATGAGTTCTTGGCCTAACTTTTTAAGTTCTTTGTTTAGCGTTATAATTTTCAATCAGAACTTATGGAACACCAAGACCAGTCTGGCCAAAATCGGCTCAGCCAGTCCCTAGATTTTCAAGTACAATTAATTTATTGGAATTTTTGGATGGTTGGAATTACAACGATATGGTTTTTCCAAAAAATAGTTGTTAGTATAAGTTTGTTTTTTTTTTTCTCTTAAGCTGGTACAAATATTATTTAAAGTTTTTGTCTCCTTCCCCTCCCTTAAAATTGGCCCGAAAAATCAGGGGGCAAAAACTTCTAATTTTCAATGGTAATTTACGTGGAATCAGCTGAAATAAATTTGATTTTTTTTTAAATTGTCGATGTTTATTATGGCAAAATTTTGTTTTTCGCAATAATTTTTGTTTTCGTCAAAGCGTGTAAAATGCATTTTAAAACACTTTTTCAATCCAAATTTTGAAACTATGACCAGAGCCGAGAGACAGAAACTTTGAAAAATATTTGCATTAGTCTTACTAATAGATTGCTTTTTGAGTAACACACGTTTTATTAAACTCTAAATTTTAATTCAAAACAACTTCTCATTTGATCTGTATAAAGATCGATAGGGCTCGTGTTTTAATAAGATTCAGACGATCAAATGTTATAGTTTCCTAAATAATAATTGCATCATTTACTAAGATCGAAAAAAAAAATAAAAGACCTTTCTAAACAAATTTTAATCTAAAATTTGACAACGGAAATGGATTCTGCGTTCAAGTTCCATTTTTTTCCTGCACGCTTGAGATGGAATTTATATATTTTTTCAAAAACAGATTTTACCGGGTTATCTATGGCAAAAAGTGGATTGATTAACGAAGTGATTAGAATTTTAAATTATTCGAGCCACATAAAGCATTCAAAATAATACCAATAATAGTAGTTTATGCAACAAATTACAAAAAGAGTGTTTTTTCAGCACGAGTCGTACATTTATCCAACGAAGTTCACCGAGTTGGATAAATACGAAGAGTGCTGAAAAAATCAATTTTTGCAACGAGTTCCATACAACATTTTTTGCAATTCCAAAAAACACACACTGAGTGAAATTTTAAGTCAAATTTTCATGTATTTTGTCAATAAATCTTTAAATCAAAAACATGTTGAAAAGTGTTACTTTTCGAAACATGTGCTGAAAAGTTCAACTTTTCAGCACCCATTTCAGTGCTGAAAAGTTGAACTTTTCAGCATTTATTTTGAAAAGTGTTGCTATTCGATTCTGTTATTTTTGGTACAGAAAAGTAGGCTATTTCGTCGTTCAAGAATGACAGGAAAAGTGAGTAGTTTCACGACGGAATTGCAAAAACTAATTTAATCTACCTCAGTTGTTTGTGCCTCTTTTTCTCCTTATCCAACCTTAAACCACTGAGGTGGATTAAATTAGTTTGTTGGTATTACAGAGAAACCTATTTTTACGCAGTGCGTTACGTTTTTCTAATTTGTCCATTTCTCTGGAACGACGCAACATTTTTGAAATCTTTTAATAGCAATTTGTAGGTTTTGTTCAGATCTTCAAAACGCTTTTAAAGCTTGCAAAAATATTGTTTGGTTTTAGAGAAATCGACGAAATAAAAAACGTAACGCCACCGCGTTAAAAGAAGTTTCTCTGTATTTTGAATGCTTTGAATGGCTCGAATAAAATTTGAATTCTAATCACTCCGTCAATAGGTGGATACATCAATCCATTTTTTGCCCCCCTTGAACATTTATCACAGCCCAATTGATTTCACGTTCACGGTCATGGCACCCCGTGCCACATTGCTGGAAGACTTGCCGAAAAGCGCTTGACATTTTCGCGGCTTCTGGTAGGTATAAAAATAATGCTCAATTTATGGGCAGAGGGCACCACCATTGTCACGAAATGGAAGTTTTTTTCTGGCCTGTGACAATGTGATTTATTGATTGATTGAAATATTTGGACGATGAAAACAAACGGGCGTCATTTGGTTGGGCCACAATTGGTGATAATTGGAAATCAATTTATTTTTATTTTTTTGTGCAGGGGTGAGACGATTTTTGAAACTCTTTCAGCAAAATATGATCCCAGTTGGCATAATGGCTCCTATCAAAATGAAGTGTCACGATGAAGTGTTACAGTGAGCACCTTTATGGGGGCCACCGTTATGACATCTTCTAAAACCAGCTCGGTAACACCACTGACAAAAGTATTCTGTATTTCAATCTCTCTTACTCAGCAATATTATACCGTTTTTGCCAAACTTCAAAAAGCTGCATTATTATTCATTCAATTCTGAAAGTGTACGTGTGTATGAGTGTGTGGCAATTAAAACTTTTCTCCTCACCATTCAGGCAATACCACTGTGGCATCCCGAGTTTCCCATTCATTAACTTTGCCCGGGCTTGGGCGGTTGCCAGGCGAGGAGTGCGGTCCGTCCGAGAGACTGGGACTCGCGTCTGGAAGTTTTGGGCGCAAAAAAAACACAATTCTAGAAAAATACCCTGCAAAAGTTACTTCTGGTAACCATTGGAATCGCAGGGGGGAAAAAAGAGAAAATCAGCACACAAAAAATCATGAACAGTACCAGTTGGGAAACTATGCCCAGAACAAAGCCATTTAAAAATTAGTTTCCTTTTTTTCTGTGCGCACCCTGAATCGCTTCAGATATTGTTTGTAAACGGCGGTGTATTTTTGATGTTGGTTTTCATGGGTTATTTCCATGCGAAGATGCACAACAAAATCAGACTCCTTGTATTAGATATTCCCAAATCACTTTTGGCGCTATCGAGTTTGGACTGGACAAATAAACAACTATTTAGTTATGAATTGTGAAAGAAAAAAGGAAAAAATAATCGGCTACAGTGTGTGACATAAAAGTGAATTTGCAATCGAAAAATAACCAAATTTATTTTTTTTTTACTTTTTTTACAATATTTTAATTTTTCAAAAATTGTTCAACAATAATTTCAAAAACATCACAAAATTTCCGTCTGATAATAATAATTTCAACCTAATGTGGTAGGACATGTTAAAGTGAATTCCTAAATCAAGCCCGTAATTAATGTATTTTGATCATTTTGAATTTCTGAATAAATAATTTATAGATACATCTAACTTCAAAGTGTTCAATGTGTATCAATAATATTCAACAGAACAACACTCTAGCTCTTCGCAATTTTTTTCACTACTTGAAATTTTGTATTTTTCTCCATACAAGTCTTTTTGTAAAGTTTTGGGTGTGTCCTTACAAAAAGGTCTGTAAATATTTATAAATCTATAACTCGAGAAGGGATTTTCTGATCAATTCGGTGTCTTTGACAAATCTGTAGCTTATGAGATGGACTTTCCAAAAAATATTAACAAACATAACCCCATTCGTTTTTTTATAAAAAGCAGGGATGGAATAATCACAAAAAAATCAATTTCGCTTGCAAACTTTCTTCACCCGCGAAAGACAGAGGAGGCAAATCACGCAAAATAAAATCGCTCCCGAACTTCTGTAAGAAAATCAATCTGTTGATGATTTTTTTTTGTGATTTTCCTTGTCAGCACCACTTAATGTCATTTATTTCACTTTGTTTACACACATTGGCAATCTACAAAATGTGACTGGTCAATTTCCGACGTGTAACGTTACACTTGCAAGTTTAGTTGTGAAAAAGATGTTCCGCCGAATAATCAAGATGATGATTTTTTTTTATTCCTTTTACCGATCTTTCGTGCGTGAGAGAGAAGAGCCATGCTCCCTTCGGATTTTTTCTCTTGACGAACGTCCAATGATTTTCTTTTGATGATGATTATTCCATCGCTGATAAAGGGTATTACTTTAACGTTTAAAAAACACTAGGAAAAACCCATTTTTTTAACTTAGAATTTAGTTTTCAATATGTATTTTCTTCTTTTTTCAATCCTTGAAAAACACATTTTCAAAGCTGTGAAATTCTCTTAAATTTTCAGTGTTGTTTGCTTTGTTGCTTGTGCCTTGCAAAGTATGAAATTAAAAAAAAATATTATCATCTATTTGAAAACATATAATTTCAATTTCAAAATGATTACTAACATTTCAAAAACCAAATGTCCTGAAATGTCAACAACAACTTAGCTGAAGATCGACAAATCCCTTTTTATTTTTTTATCGCCGACAAAAAATACATAATCTGTGCCATAATAAAATTTCTAATACCGTCAGTGGGGGTGACATTGGGTCTGAGGGGTGAGATTGGGTCAAAGTTTTTTTTTACGGATTTTACCATTTCTCAGGTACTTCTAATTGAAACTAAATTTTGTTAAAAGGGTTGTGCAAAGGACATCTTAAGATGACTTTGCTGAAAAAATCTCGTTCCTAGAACAAATCCTGCCATTTTAGCAGCTGTCTAAAGTTGAGGTACAGTCATCCCTCATATTCGGAACAGTTTACAGGTCTGCCAATGTTCAACAAATCATAGAAAATCGATAATTGAACATAATGATTTGCTTTTTCCTTAATGCGAAAGCATTTCATGCGATCTTTCGATTGATGTATAGACCAGCTGTAAATTTTTTACGTTTTATATCAAGTTTTTAAAGAAAAACATTGACCCTTGAAATCCACAAATTCGAACACTTTTTTCTTACGATGTAAACAAAATTTTTTTCTCTCCAGGAGTACATATTTTTACAAAAAAAATGACTTCACACTCTGAAACCAATAAAACTCAAGCTTAGTAATGTTTTAAACATGGTATGATTACTTTTTTGTGAAAATATCAATTAAATTCAAGTATTCCACAATTGTGGGAGGCACAATAACATCCCACAATCATGGAACAGGCAATTTGGAGGCAGTGTTTTGCAGCTCTGGATAAAATAGTCGTGAAATTAGGTTTATTGTTCAAAAAGTACTATTTTTACTGATGAAATAGCAAGAGAATGTCCAAATAAAGGTCTTAAAAATAGCAGGGACGGCAGAAAAGTTGCATTTTGCTTCCTATTGTTGGATGACTGTACGTTTTTGGCCTAAAATGACCTCTCGAAAAATCAACTTTTTAAAATTGTTGTTGGAATTGATCATAAAGTACCCAAATGTTTGAAAATCTCTACTTCAAACATTAAAGCATGCCAAAACGATTCCCTCGAACAAGAAACACTGTTGGATGACTTGTTTTTACCATTTTTTTGTATTTAGGCATCATTTTAGTGACATTGGGTCAACCCCCTCTAAGGGGTGAGATTGGGTCAATTTGCAAACGATTGCCATTTAAGGTAGAGTCCATCAAAATACACCATATTTTAGGAAAATGTTAGTAAACTATCTAAGAACAATTCTACGATAAAAGATTTCGATCGTTTGTTGACCCATAGTCACCCCCACTGACGGTAGTTAAGAAAATTGTGTTATTCAACAAGCATTCAATAACCATTTTGAAAGTTTGCATTGCTTGAACGGATAAAAAAATGGTAAAATGCGACGAATTGATTGTGTTGGATAGACATATTTATTAAGTTTCTTTGGATTCTAAATTGTAGGTGAAATGGGTCCAGATAAAAAAAAAATAGAATGATTTTTTTTACTGGAACAAGGTCTGAAAAAGGTTTTCATAAAAATTTACCGTATTCAGTTATTTTTTTCAGCATCAGACAGTGAGAAAAGTTCTAGCATCAACAAAGTACAAATATTTTTATTTTTTTCAAATTTTTAATGCACCGGTTTGAAAAGAAACATATAAATAGAATAATTTTTATGTCAAACGCAACATTCATAATAATGCAGCATTTGATTTTCAAAAACTTGTTTAGAAACAAACAAATAAGAAATTTCTAGATGGGTTTGTTTGATGACAGATTTACAGTCATCCCACATATTCGGAACACCCACAAATTCGGAACACTTTTGTGGTAATTTGTCAATAGGATGCAAAATGCAACTTTTCTGTCGTCCCTGCTGTTTTTAAGACCTTTATTTGGACATTCTCTTGCTATTTCATCAGTAAAAATAGTACTTTTTGAACAATAAACCTAATTTCAAGACTATTTTATCCAGAGCAGCAAAACACTGCCTCCAAATTGCCTGTTCCATGATTGTGGGATGTTATTGTGCCTCCCACAATTGTGGAACACTTGAATTTAATTGATATTTTCACAAAAAAGTAATCAGACCATGTTTAAAACATTACTAAGCTTGAGTTTTATTGGTTTCAGAGTGTGAAGTCATTTTTTTGAAAAAAAGGTGCAGGTGGTTATGTTACACATGACCAGTATGACAAAGAACTTTGTAAGATGGTTGTTGAAATTTTCGATTACATTGTCTGGTCCAAATTTCCCAAGATTCACTAGATTCATAATTACCATAAAAATTGATACCCATTTTGCCCCTACTCTTATGGTTCGGCAAATGTCCCCCCATCGGAACATCACCGTGGCCTCCGGCCACTTCGGATTGTGGCCACTTCTGCTGAAATGTCAAATTTCATATCTAGTATCAAAAATCATAAAGTTTGATACCCATATTGCCTCAACTCTTATGGTTCGGCAAATGTCCTCCCATCGGAACATCCCCGGGGCCTCCGGCCACTTCGGTTTGTGGCCACTGCTGCTGAAATGTCAAATTTCATATCCAGTATCAAAAATCATAAAGTTTGATACCCATATTGCCCCTACTTTTATGGTTCGGCAAATGTCCCCCCGCCCCTCGGAACATCCCCGGGCCTCCGGCCACTCCTGATTGGGGCCACTACTGCCGAAATGTCAAATTTCATATCCAGTATCAAAAACCATAAAGTTTGATACCCATATTGCCTCTACTCTTATGGTTCGGCAAATGTCCCCCCATCGGAACATCCTCGGGGCCTCCGGCCACTCCGGATTGTGGCCACTACTGCCGAAATGTCAAATTTCATATCCAGTATCAAAAACCATAAAGTTTGATACCCATATTGCCCCTACTCTTATGGTTCGGCATATGTCCTCCCATCGGAACATCCGCGGGGCCTCCGGCCACTCCGGATTGTGGCCACTACTGCCGAAATGTCAAATTTCATGTCCAATATCAAAAACCATAAAGTTTGATACCCATATTGTCCCAACTCTTACGGTCCGGCAAATGTCCCCCCATCGGAACATCCCCGGGGCCTCCGGCCACTCCGGATTGTGGCCACTACTGCCGAAATGTCAAATTTCATGTCCAGTATCAAAAACCATAATGTTTGATACCCATATTACCCCAACTCTTATAGTCCGCCAAATGTCCCCCCATCGGAACATCCCCGGGGCCTCCGGCCACTCCGGATTGTGACCACTACTGCCGAAATGTCAAATTTCACATTCAGTATCAAAAACCATATAGTTTGATACCCATATTGCCCCAACTCTTACGGTCTGAAAAATGTCCCCAATCGGAACATCCGCGGCCTCCGGCCACTCCGGATTGTGGGCACTACTGCCGAAATGTCAAATTTCATATCCAGTATCAAAAACCATAATGTTTGATACCCATATTGCCCCTACTCTGATGGTTCGGCAAATGTCCCCCCATCGGAACATCCCCGGGGCCTCCGGCCACTCCGGTTTATGGCCACTACTGCCGAAATGGCAAATTTCACATTCAGTATCAAAAACCATAAAGTTTGATACCCATATTAACCCTACTCTTATGGTTCGGCATATGTCCTCCCATCAGAACATCCTCGGGGCCTCCGGCCACTCCGGATTGTGGCCACTACTGCCGAAATGTCAAATTTCATATCCAGTATCAAAAATCATAAAGTTTGATACCCATATTGCCTCAACTCTTATGGTTCGGCAAATGTCCTCCCATCGGAACATCCCCGGGGCCTCCGGCCACTTCGGTTTGTGGCCACTGCTGCTGAAATGTCAAATTTCATATCCAGTATCAAAAATCATAAAGTTTGATACCCATATTGCCCCTACTCTTATGGTTCGGCATATGTCCTCCCATCGGAACATCCGCGGGGCCTCCGGCCACTCCGGATTGTGGCCACTACTGCCGAAATGTCAAATTTCATGTCCAATATCAAAAACCATAAAGTTTGATACCCATATTGTCCCAACTCTTACGGTCCGGCAAATGTCCCCCATCGGAACATCCCCGGCCTCCGGCCACTCCGGATTGTGGCCACTACTGCCGAAATGTCAAATTTCATGTCCAGTATCAAAACCATAATGTTTGATACCCATATTACCCCAACTCTTATAGTCCGCCAAATGTCCCCCATCGGAACATCCCCGGCCTCCGGCCACTCCGGATTGTGACCACTACTGCCGAAATGTCAAATTTCACATTCAGTATCAAAAACCATATAGTTTGATACCCATATTGCCCCAACTCTTACGGTCTGGAAAATGTCCCCCAATCGGAACATCCGCGGGGCCTCCGGCCACTCCGGATTGTGGGCACTACTGCCGAAATGGCAAATTACATATTCAGTATCAAAAACCATAAAGTTTGATACCCATATTGCCCCTACTCTTATGGTTCGGCATATGTCCTCCCATCAGAACATCCTCGGGCCTCCGGCCACTCCGGATTGTGGCCACTACTGCCGAAATGTCAAATTTCATGTCCAGTATCAAAAACCATAAGGTTTGATACCCATATTACCCCAACTCTTATAGTCCGGCAAATGTCCCCCCATCGGAACATCCGCGGGGCCTCCGGCCACTCCGGATTGTGGCCACTACTGCCGAAATGGCAAATTACATATTCAGTATCAAAAACCATAAAGTTTGACACCCATATTGCTCCTTCTCTTATGGTTCGGCAAATGTCCCCCCATCGGAACATCCCCGGGGCCTCCGGCCACTCCAGATTGTGACCACTACTGCCGAAATGTCAAATTTCATATCCAGTATCAAAAACCATAAAGTTTGACACCCATATTGCTCCAACTCTTACGGTCCGGAAAATGTCCCCCCATCGGAACATCCGAGGGGCCTCCGGCCACTCCGGATTGTGGCCACTACTGCCGAAATGTCAAATTTCATATCCAGTATCAAATACCATAATGTTTGATACCCATATTGCCCCTACTCTGATGGTTCGGCAAATGTCCCCCCATCGGAACATCCCCGGGGCCTCCGGCCACTCCGGTTTATGGCCACTACTGCCGAAATGGCAAATTTCATGTCCAGTATCAAAAACCATAAAGTTTGATACCCATATTGCCCCAACTCTTACGGTCCGACAAATGTCCCCCCATCGGAACATCCGCGGGGCTTCCGGCCACTCCGGATTGTGGCCACTACTGCCGAAATGTCAAATTTCATGTCCAGTAGCAAAAACCATAAAGTTTGATACCCATATTGCCCCAACTCTTACGGTCCGACAAATGTCCCCCCATCGGAACATCCGCGGGGCTTCCGGCCACTCCGGATTGTGGCCACTACTGCCGAAATGTCAAATTTCATGTCCAGTAGCAAAAACCATAAAGTTTGATACCCATATTGCCCCAACTCTTACGGTCTGGAAAATGTCCCCCCATCGGAACATCCCTGGGGCCTCCGGCCACTCCAGTCCAGGTGGTGGCCAGTTCCAATGATCGACTCCCGCGACTACCATGTCTTAGCTGGTCCTTGCCTCCAAGCCATCTGCTCCCAGACCTCCAGGCCGTCTGCTACCGGGCCACCAGGCCATCTGCTTCTGATGTGTTCTCGTCGACGTCCAGCAATAGAATGACTTTTCAGGACCGACCGAGCCGAGTTTTGTTGGCTCGTCGACGATCCGAAAATTATGTATGTGTGAGCATTTAAACAACCAACGCGAGGTCCGCTTCGAATGAAACCTCGGTAGGCACTGAATTTGTCTGAGGCTAAGTGCTAACTTAAATAGTATCGCACGGCATGTTGCAACCATGGTGCTACATTCTCGCGTGACAGTTCCACGGAAGGAGGAGGCAAGGCAAAATTTGCTAAGTGCTAGATACTTGAATCTGATTAATGTGTTCGGGAAAGGTTGCGCTTGACCAATCAGCGTTCGCTATTCTTTAGTAGTTTTATGTTAACTTTTAAGTACTTAAATAAATAAGTACTGTAATAAACATGTTTTAAGATCATTAAGTAAGTCTTCCCTTTCGTTTGGTGGGTAAAACGTTCAAATTGATCGAGAGGGAAAAAAGATACAATCGTTTGAAATCTTGCACTTTTTTCGAAAATTTGCTTCTACGCGTTACATTTCGCTTCGCGAAAAATCTGGATTGCTACCCTTGTATAGAGCCCTAAGACAAAGTTCTTTGTCAAAATATGTACTCCTGGAGAGAATGAAAGTTTGTTTACATCGTAAGAAAAAAGTGTTCCGAATTTGTGGATTTCAAGGGTCAATGTTTTTCTTTAAAAACTTGATACAAAACGTAAAAATGTACAGCAAGTCTATACGTCAATCGAAAGATCGCAAGAAAAGCTTTCACATGAATGAAAATGCATATCATTACGTTCAATTATCGATTTTGTATGATTTGTTGATTTGTTGTGCCGGGACCGTGGTGTATTGGTAAGCGTGATTGCCTCTCACCCAGTCGGCCTGGGTTCGATCCCAGAAGGTCCCGGTGGCAAATTTTGAGACGAGATTTGTCTGATCACGCCTTCCGTCGGACGGGAAGTAAATGTTGGCCCCGGACTAACCTAAAAAGGTTAGGTCGTTAGCTCAGTCCAGGTGTAGGAGTCGCCTCCCTGGGTCCTGTCCTGGTGGAGTCGCTGGTAGGCAGTTGGACTCACAATCCAAAGGTCGTCAGTTCGAATCCCGGGGTGGATGGAAGCTAAGGTGTAAAAAGAGGATTGCAATTGCCTCAACAATCAAGCCTTCGGACACCTAGTTTCGAGTAGGAATCTCGCAATCGAGAACGCCAAGGCAATGCTGTAGAGCGAATAATTTTTTTTATGATTTGTTGAACATTGGCAGATCTGTAAACAGTTCCGAATATGAGGGATGACTGTACCAGATGTTCAAAGTTCGAAGTATCATCAGAAAGGTTCTAATGTACAGAGAGATCGCTTGCATAAACATTTGAGCTTTGAAACACACCTTGAATATCACATTCGACCTCATGAATTGCTAACCAGTTGTATATCATCTACATTTGTATTACCGTCATCAGGGGTGACATTGGGTCTAGGAGGTCATACGAATTTCCCAGACCCAATGTCACCCCTGATGACGGTACAAATTTCCTCATGCAAAAAAAAAAGCTATTATGGATCTTACGGATTTAAACCTTTTTTAAGCGTGAATGTGAAAGTTAGGTTTTTAATGTACCCAATCCAATCAGCAAAAAATATCAAATTGTTTAAAAACCTTCAACAAATGGGAATGCAAGAGTAAATAAATAAAAAATATTTTCGGCAGACTCGATGGAATCGTTCTTACATTGCGATCAAAACGCCACCCCAAGTGAAATACACCGGATACTGCTATAGCTAGATTACACCACCAGTAAACTCCGCAATGAATTCACAAGTTTCGGTTCCCGAAAATGCAACTGAATTCGATATCGTTTTGTGCAATCAGGATAATGACGGGAAACTGACTTCCTCCGCTCCGCGTAATCAGATTCCACCGCGCAGCGATCTTTGCCCCCGAGACAAACACGATTTCTGTCCTTTTTTTGCCGTTCAGCAGTTGCAATGTCCACATCTGGAAGGTATTGTTTTTTTTTGTGTTTACGAGGCAAAGAAACATGACGTTTCGCCCTTCCCTCCACACAGGACGCTGCAAGTCTCAGCTGTTGCTGCACTTTCTCATCAAAATCCAATTCAATATAGAAAGGCAGGGAGGAAAAAAGAATACCTCGGGAAATGCCAGCTCAGCAGTTGGTTTTTGCTGTGACCAGTCCAAGCAAAGGCAAAACTCACCGGAAATAGCAAAAAAAAGGAAACTAATATTTCCCCCTCGTTGTACACTGGTAATCAAAAATCCTGCAACTTTTATCATAACTTCCGGCGCGCGCGCGCCGCCGGGACTAGGCAACCCACCGAAGCTCGACGGAAGTGCAGCATGTGCGCAGTGCACCCAATTTGCTTGGAAGTTACCATCATACCGCACGGAGGGACATCGCAAAAAAAATGCTGGCAACACTGCTGTGGCTGCCGGGCTGAAGACAACTATTTACACACTTGTAATTAAAATTTATGACTATCACAGGACATGGGAAAAGCAGTGCAGAGGGGTTATTTCGTGCTTTTTTTGTTATGGCAGCACTGCTACGCGGAGAAAGTTGAAAATTGTGGCGAGCAAGAAAGTTTGCTCAGAAAAAATATGTTTGCGGTCGAAATTTGCTTGCTCATTAATAGATAATTATTTCCAGTAAATAAATAAATTGGATGTACTATAATTGCAAAGCTGAAATTCTAACAAAATATATAACGAATCCATTAAATAAATAGAAAAAAAACTGGATAATCGCTGAATAAATTTGAACAGCTCGTAAATCGCTATCTGTTCAACCAAGAATGACAAAAACTCGAATTGCTCTCAAAATCGATAGCAATAACTTTTCATAATAGAGCAACATATTAAAGTAGGGGCATAGGTACATTTATCAAGCTCGAAAACGTAAACAGAATAACCCAAAATTGGTCAGTAAAGTGTGCCACACTTCACTAAACTATGCCACAACAAGCCATTTTGCATACATACGAACAATTTACCTATTATGAACCACCCATTTAGTCAAAAAGGTGGCAAATGAAATCCATTATATGTGATCCTTCTAACACACACATACACAAACACACGTACACGATCCGCTTCATTTGTTGGCTTGAAATATTATGCTTGGATGAGCTTTTGGGGCTCACCTCACTTTTTCATCATCATCGTGATGATGGGCCTTCTCTCGGTTTGCTCGCTGGGAGTTTGCCTCACCACGGTAGGAATATCTCAAAAAGGAGTATTTTAATCATTTTCCGACTCCAATGATTAGGATAGCACAATTATTCAAACAAGCTTAAAAACTATCAGTATCTTTTGTTCCGATGCCGATTACATTTAATCTTAGCCCTTTTCCAAAACGCTACTCCCCTCCAAAATTCGCTCACTCATTCTGTCCCACCAGGGAGAAAAGGCAGAACGTATCATCATCACTATTCGAGGGGGTCCTTCTTAATGGCATGTGAAATTCATTATTCCGAAAGCTGAGCGAGAACCATTAAAATGAATGGGACCTGGTTCTTCTCCTTGGGCCTGGCCGCCCCAAAAACATTCCCAAAAGGTACCAACACAGATTGGCAGAAAGCGGCACTGCTGATCAAAGAGAGGCGAATGTCGAATCCCCTCGAACGGAATATATGGGGAGGGGGGGGGGGGGGGACGGAGAAATTTGAGAATGGCACGTGGTGTCGATAATTTCATTCTTCAACCAACAAACAAGGTTGGAAATGCTGATTTAAAGGTGCTTTGGAGAAGGGAAAAAAATAACAGTTTTCAGGTTCTGTTAAAACGATTGTTTTTTAATCCTATAATGAGCTATTCTAAGCAAATCCTTGAAGTTGATTTTATTTGGCTAAAACTTCGTGGGATTTTCCTATGAACAACCTATGTAACCGCGAGGCACTAAATAGCGGCATTTAATCAGCAAAAACCGTAAAACCGCAACCTTACGGTCACTGTAGCTCTTAATGATTAAAGTTAATAAAAAAATGGTATTTTTTTTTTTTTTTTTGGCCGGGACCCGTGGTGTAGGGGTAAGCGTGGTTGCCTCTCACCCAGTCGGCCTGGGTTTGATCCCAGACGGTCCCGGTGGCATTTTTCGAGACGAGATTTGTCTGATCACGCCTTCCGTCGGACGGGAAGTAAATGTTGGCCCCGGACTAACCTAAAAAGGTTAGGTCGTTAGCTCAGTCCAGGTGCAGGAGTCGTCTCCCTGGGTCCTGTCTCGGTGGAGTCGCTGGTAGGCAGTTGAACTAACAATCCAAAGGTCGTCAGTTCGAATCCCGGGGTGGATGGAAGCTAAGGTGTAAAAAGAGGTTTGCAATTGCCTCTACAATCAAGCCTTCGAACACTTAGTTTCGAGTAGGAATCTCGCAATGGAGAACGCCAAGGCAATGCTGTAGAGCGAATAATTTGTTTTAATTTTTTTTATTTTGTTGGTAATTTTTTAAAGTATATTGTTTCTTGGGTATTTCTTATCATAACCTTCAACTTTCCGAAAACACGAAATAAAGGTGTTTCAATGTGTCGAGTGATGTTCTACCTTTTCGTATACTTTCCATTGCATTTGTATTTCTATGACATTTTGTCCATCGATTCCTTATGTTTATGCTTAGGGATCATCCATAAACTACGTTAACACTTTAGGGGTGTCAGAGATTTCCAAAAATTGTCCACGCTTCACATCAAAACGATTTTTTGTAATGGCAATTGTCCACGGGTTGAGATTTCCAAAAAAATGTGTTTATGTATTATGCTTAATGGTATTATGTTTTCATGGAGAACATAATTCCAAAACTCAACATTTAAAAAATAAACTTGGAAATCTCCAGCCCGGGAGCATGTTGACAGCTCCCATACAAACTGAGCGTACCTCTTTTTGTGGGCCCAGTGGGCCTAAGATGGCGGCCTTTGATATCATCTAGCCAAACATTTGAAAATGGCGAATAGTTTAAATTAATATAGTTTTTGCCTACTTTCGGTTTAAAACGACAAAATAAGCATTCTGGAATCATTTTCATGAAAAACTTATTTAAAGATACGCCACGTTAAAATATTAGTCTCGAACAGTCGGAGGGAGCGTGCCGCGAAAGCCGTAACGAAAAAAAAGTTTCCCATGCAAATTTTGAGTTGCGTTTTTAATGGGCGGACTCCGACGAGGTCCACATGCCATCTGTCGGTGGATACGCGCAACTCACGAAAACTGTCATGTTAGGGGACGGCTGGAAATCTCATATAAAACAAAACAAACATTAATACTTGCTCCTTTTTTTAATCAGCTTTAAATTTTCTTCAGCTATTTATAACGTAACACTAACTAAAAAGCTGTCCTTGATTTTTTTGTTCATTTTCCCGAGCAGGGGTAAATAACACGGGAATACCAAATTTTGGTATTACTTGGGCAAATAACAGAGACCAAAATGTGCCCTTAGTTGCCCAGTAATAGATGGTAAAATACCATGAAATCATACCAAAGTATTGTATGTGGAAGGGCACAACAATACCAAACCATGTTATTCCAAGGGTAAAATAATACCTCAAAATAAAACCATTTCAATACCAAGTTGAGGTCTTCTGGATTTTTGAACATTGCTTGAATACCAAAACTTGGTATTTCCATGGTTTAATTTTGAGGTATTCCCGCGCCCTTGGAGAATCAGATTTTGGTATTCCTGTGGTCTTCCACATACATGATTTTGGTATGATTTCATAGTATTTTACCGTCTATTACTGGGCAACCAAGAGCACATTTTGGTCGCTGGTATTTGCAAAAGAAATACCAAAATTTGGTATTTTCATACCATTTTTAGTGCAACAGTTGCAGTTAGTGAAAAACGGAAATGATCCATATGCAACAGCCAAATCTACTCACCTGATGATTCCATGTTGTTCTTAGTGATATTCTTCACCACATCGAATGCATTTGTTGTTGAACGTTGAACGTTGATGAACGGCCTGTGCTTGAAGTTCTTGAAGATTCTAAAAAATAACAAGAATGAAAAATAAGTGTTTTTAAAATGAAACTAGTTTGAAATTAACGTTTAAAAAAAAATCTTAGTGGGTATATAAAAAAAAATAAAATCAGCTTTAACATTTTTGGGTTCCACGTCCTTTTTGCGCAAAATTAATTATCTCATCAAAATTTATAAAAAAAATTGCCCATAGTTTCAGAGGAATTTGATGAAATCATTCAATACCAAAATAATACCAAAATGTGCCATCCTGACTTAGAAAATTTTCCACAATTTCAAGTCATTTCTCTAGAGGGTATATCAAATATGTTTAAAATCAAGTTTGAAATTTCCGGTTTTCAATGAAAGCATTCGTTTTGAGGCATCATTTTAGCGCAAAATTAATTATTTTGTCAAAATTGGTCAACATTTTCCCATAGTTTCAGAGGAATTTGATAAATCACTGTAATGCCAAAAGAATACCAAAATGTGGTGTTCGACCATTGACAAATTGTGCAATTTTGCAATATCAAAACAATACCTTAAATTGGTATGATAGCACATTTTGCTCTTGCATAATCCTTAAGACAAATTTTAAAGGGTCCAGGAATACCAAAATTTGGTATTGATACCAGAGAAAGGTATTATTACGCATTTCCCTTGTTATTTACCCATGATCGGGCCCGAGCAGGGGTAAATAACAAGGGAATACCAAATTTTGGTATTACTTGGGCAAATAACAGAGACCAAAATGTGCACTTGGTTGCCCAGTAATAGATGGTAGAATACCATGAAATCATACCAAAGCCTTGTCTGTGGAAGGGCACAACAATACCAAACCATGTTATTCCAAGGGTAAAATAATACCTCAAAATAAAACCATTTCAATACCAAGTTGAGGTCTTCTGGATTTTTGAACATTGCTTGAATACCAAAACTTGGTATTACCATGGTTTTATTTTTAGGTATTCCTGCGCCCTTGGAAAATCATCCTGTGCCATCCTGACTTAGAAAATTTTCCACAATTTCAAGTCATTTCTTTAGGGGGTACATCAAAAACGTTTAAAATCAAGTTTGAAATTTCCGGTTTTCAATGAAAGCATTCGCTTTGAGACATAATTTTAGCGCAAAATTAATTATTTTGTCAAAATTGGTCAACATTTTCCCATAGTTTCAGAGGAATTTGATAAAACACTGTAATACCAAAAGAATACCAAAATGTGGTGTCCAACCATTGACAAATTCGGCAATTTTGCAATATCAAAACAATACCTTAAATTGGTATGATAGCACATTTTGCTCTTGCATAATCCTCAAGACAAATTTTAAAGGGTCCAGGAATACCAAAATTTGGTATTGATACCAGAGAAAGGTATTATTACGCATTTCCCTTGTTATTTACCCATGCTCGGGATTTTGTAATTCACTTACATAACTTTTGCGAAACGGCATATCCTAACATAAGGATAATTTTCATCAAAATAAATAAAAAACTCGAAAATAACACCACCCAACAAAATTTCAGTGCAGGCTCAACTCGAGGAGAAACATGAAGTTTGGGTCTCCAGAGTCACATGCACTTTGAAAAACTGGAGAAAAACCATTCGGCCCTGTCTAAATATTTTGAAAAATTCAAAGTGCAGATGATTCAGGGGACCCCAGCTTCATGTTTCCCCTCGAGTTGAGCCTGCGCAGTAATTTTCATCATTTTTGTAAGTCAGTGCAAAAATAAAAAAAAATAAAAATCATGCAAAAAAAATATATAAAAATAAACTAAATAATTATCTTACCATTTGCAATTTGTTATAACTTGACGATTCCGAAAATTCTCATTTTTTATTAACTAAATCTTATTAACTGCATTCAGGCATTCATAGCATTCATTTCTTATTCAATGTTGAAACAATTATGTTTTAATGTATGATTTATTTTATTTTTTTCCAATGGTTTATATCAATCTTTCTACTTGAAAACTAATATAATTTACATGAAAAGGACTCGTAGAGGAAATTATTGCTGGATATTGTAATTTTTAAACATCAATTTACGAAAATTGTAAAATTTCACAGAATTTACGAATATTTCCAAATTCAACGAATTATAAGTCATGATTTTTGTAACTTGAGAAGAGTTTTTTAATTGATTTGGTATCTTCAGCAAAATTGTTTGTTATGAATTATTTTGCTTTTTTTTATTTATTTTTTATCACAAAAAATCGATTTTCTTTCTTGTTCTTTGCTTTTAAGGTGGGCAAAATGTTTCAACTTTTGAGCTGTAAAAAAAAAAATTCTGAAAAGTCATTTTCTCCCAAAAATCTGCAATTTACTGTCCTCTAACGCCCATGGTTACTCCAGAGCACCACTAATTTTTGCGTTCAAAATTAAATTTCTCTGCAACCAGACATTTTTTCAATTTGCTTCAACCTTCATTTGTTTATACAGAATTTGTAACAATTGTAACCTAAGTAATGTAGAAAAACGTAAAAAATCTCGATTTTGCGGGAAGGGGTTAATAATCCCGAAAACCATTCGTAAAAATGATTTGTAAGAACTTTTCATATGATTCATGATTCTCAATCCTATCCTTTCGGTGTTACTATCAACCTCTCAATCCAAACCAAGATCATTTTACCCTCAACCGTCAGCAGTGGATGTATTTTTAGAGAGAATTTAAGAATCAAAAATTCAAATCTTCTTTCTAATTAAAATGCAAATTAAATTTTCCACAAAATAGGCTGCATCCCTACATTTCAGCGAAAAACATGCACCACCTAAAGAAGATCAAAATTAACTGACATTCCTACTGATCCCATCAAAGAAACCGAAAACGTGCGAACACCGAATTTGCTCGTTCGCAATTTCTTGACACTTAATTCCGAAACCCAGACCACACAGCCTACGACCCCACACACAACGGCCTTTGATCGTTCTAAAACACCACAGAGTGCCTCTTAACGGAGTGCCCCTTTTTCCCGAGGATCTCATATAACCCTTGATTTTATAGCATCCGCCCACACCAATCAACATCGTCATCACCATCAACTCTGCCTCTTTCTGAGGGGACACAAGGTCGTATTTTAAAACTTTTACTTCCTCACTCACAGTTGATAAGGGGGAGGGGGGGGGGGGAGGTTGCCATAGTGAGAAAGTGAGAGAGCATACCTTGCCTTCTCTCGTGCAAGAATTCGGAAAAAGGCTTGAACCGGAACACAAATTGCAAATTGAAACTCCCACGCCAACTGTTGGACGGAGGCAGACACCGCCGGTGGGAAATCCTTGCGAAATCCGGAACCATCAGTTCCAATAAATAGTGGAACTTAATCTGGGCACCCATTAGCACGTGTGCTCTTTTGGCACGGGGACAACTTTGATCTGGCCATTTTATCTGCTCTGAACTCGGGTGTCTCCTTTCACCGTGACAGCAGAAGGATTGACCCTGTCAGCAGTTACGGTAGTCAAGGTGTGTTACAGTGCCTGAGAAGAAAAAAACATGTTTGGAACTGAATGTTCAAATTTTGAACGTAAATCAAATGTGAATTATAAATAAACCAAAATACACCAAATACTGTTATAAGATTATAATTCAAGTCTACTCCCTAACATTGTAGCTTGAATGGCATGCGACGATCAGTTTAAGTCAAGATTTCCTTATCTCACGTTCGTTTGTTTACAAAAACTGACAGGTATAGAATACACGCTAACGTGAAACAGCAAAAGAAATGGGTAAGGTCTTAAATTCTTGGAAAACATTAACTGTTCAAGCTTTCTTTTTGCCTTCCTCACCTCTATGAGGAAAGGCTTTAAAATCACTCGAAAAATGAACTTCTTTATTTGACCTCGTAGACCCACCTTCACGTATACCTATCGACTCAGAATCAAATTCTGAACAAATGTCTGTGCGTGTGTCTGGATGTGAGTCCGTGCACCGAAAAATATGCACTCGATTATCTCCTGACTGGCTGAACCGATTTGGACCGTTTTGGTCTCATTCAATCCGTTTTGGGGTCCCACAAGACCCGAGTTAATATTATGAAGTTTAGAAAAGTACTTCAAAAGTTATGCTAAAAAAACGATTTTAGCTAAACTTTGGAAGATTGTAAAAAGGGTGGTTTTTGTAAGAAAACCCGTCATGCTATACATTTTTAGAAAGGTATTTGAAAGACCTTTCCATCGCGTTAAAAAGATTGAAGATCTGACAACCCCATCAAAAGTTATGAGCACTTAAGTGTTATTAATAGACTTTTTGAAGCCGGATCTCAAATATTTTGATGAAAAAATAAGTGTTATTTATACACATTTTTGAGGATGTGTAGTGTCTTTACTTTATGAATGTGAGGAAGGCACCAACCACCTAAAGGTGGATTAAGTAACGTTTTTTTAATAATGATCAATTTTTTTATAGATTTACCCTGCTTTCAAAAAAGACTATTCACCACATGACCTCAACTGTACCCAATTCACACATCTCTGCTTTTGAAAGCGGGAAATCCTCGTAATTTGCACCTATTCAAGAAGGTCATGAATAAGGTTCACCAGACCGGTCTGACGGTTGCTTGGTGGTGTGGCCGGAAGAGTTACGCACGTGGCTCGGGCTTTGGCCCCCCAAAAAGGATCAACTGGTTTCGGTCTTGTTGTGCCAAAAGGTGAATCTTGTCGACATGTTTGGATTTGTAGCGGGGATTACTCTTCCGTGTACACACACGCACACAGTGTCACACACACAAACTCGCGCAAACATATTCGTTGTTCAAGAAAGGACGCTGGAGGTGAATCCTTGCTAGGATTTTGCTCAGTAAAGTGAAAGGATGTGGAGCGCTCAAAGGTTTAGAAGTTAGCTTTGAAGCATAGACAAGTAGACCGGGTTGAGTTCCAATCGAGGTTCCAATCCGCATTGATAAGTAAAACGGTGTATGTTACAATCTACGCAAACGTATCGAGCTGTCAAATCGCAACATGGAGTTAAACTTTCTATGCAGTTGCTGTGAAGCTTACCAAGACTTTTCAAAAAGTTTAGCTCTATGTTGCACTCACACACTCTCACTTTTAATTTCTCGATTGGTAGCGTTGTGGCTGATGTTTGATAGGGAAAATAAACCCATTTTAAGCCTTATAAGCGGAGTGTTCCTTGAAATTTTCTAAAACCAAGTACACCAACGAGTAGAGCAACTTTATGTGAAAATTTCTGTTTATTTTCACTTTTATTAAAAAATATTCTATTCCTTTTGCAAGCATTAAAAAAATATTTCCCAAATGCATTCTAATCAATCGAGTGCATTGGGCCACGCCATTTTCCTATTTTCAGCTCAGTTCTTTTTTTCTTCCAGCGCTCTTTTGGATCTGCTTAGTGCTGCCAAAATTGATGAAATTTTAAGTGAACACTCCCAAAAAGTATCATTTAAAGAGAAAATTTCCTGGCATCACTGGCTCACTCCAACAGGCGCTGTTGGTGGTGTTTGTGGCTCCCTTTGTTCTTTATTTGCCTTCGCTTCTCGCTCGGTTTTTTCAGCCTTCGATTGGAATGGGTCGTCAAAATTCAAACGTCAAAAGACTTAGCGTGTTTGTTTTTTTATGGCGCTTGCTAATTGTTTACATGTTTCGGGATTATTTTTTAAGTGAGTGACTAACTAATGTGCAAAAGCACATGTTGCCGGAAGTTGGAAGCAATTTTATATCTTAAGCGCTCTGAAATCGGTAGCGCAAGTGAAAAAATTTTTTGGCCAGTAAATGGCATAAATTTGCGTGCTTACTCGAGGCGGTGCTGTTGCTGGTAAGTTTATAGCCTAAATAGTATTTTTGGAGCTTTAATCGACCATCAAACCTTTCATATGACGAAGATAGGTGTTTGATTAGAAAGGGTATAATGACAATGTATTTAAAAAGGTGCAGATGGTTATGTTACATACATGACCAGTTTGACACTGACGCTGAGTTTGGACCGACACCACCGATAGAGATTTAAGGACAAAGTTTTTTTTTTGTAGTAAAAATACAACATTAGTCCCTATGTTTGTCTGTGCTCGAATCTGGGTAAGGTTGCCATATTTCCATGTCAAACAAAACAGTACCAGAACAAGAAGATTCCTGCAAGGTGCTTAAAGGACAGCATACACTAACATCACCAACCCTGCTGCGACAGAAGGTGCGACATACGGTTTTAATTCGATTCCTCCCACACCTAACGTACCTATACATTCGATGTTGTTGTCGTCTCCAGAGATGTTATGAATTCTTGGTTATAGTGCGTGCGTGTGTCCTGGTCGTGTCTGAGAGTGCACCAGACCTCTCTGATAGCATCAATTTATTTTAATGAACTGCAAAGACTTGTCTCGCATATGAACTCCAGGTCTCTTGTGTAGAGTCTTTGTTGATAAGTCGCACCATTACGGACCTGAAATCCTTGTCACGTAGTAATAGAATCTTGAAAATGGCCGTTTTAGGACCAATTGGACATGATTGCAAAAGTTTTTTTCTGTAAAATAACTGAAAGGCGATGCAGTGTGCCAGGATTTGTTAGGCTAATTAATTCCGAATGAAGGAACCGCTTATTACGAGCTGTGATGATCTAAAAGATTTAATTGCTGCAGATGTAATTACCCAACTTTTTATGTGGGAGTATGATTGTAAATTAAATTAGGGCTCGTTTATCGTTACTGCTCATGTTTTGGGTAGCAGATGCAATCAACCAAATGTACAAACATTACTTTAAAAATGTTTTATGCAATTTAATTTTGTACGCAAATTTATTTTATTTAACATAATGCACAATATTTGCCTTCCACTAATATCACCCATCAACGTAATTGTGTGTGTACCCAATCAAAACAGATCATTTCAGTGAATTATGCAATATTTGCGGAATGTGCAAATTTGATTATTAGCTCGCAGCAGTGCAAACATTTTACGAGCACCGCGAGTTGCATAAATGTTGGCGCAACTTTTTTTTTCAACACGCTTCGTCCCACGTGTGTAAACACTCGGTTTTCATAGCAAGGTGTGTCCTAATAAACAATTTACCTACTCCAAAACTCGCACATTGACGTGACCGTGCAATCTTTCCGTCAGTTGTTTTTTTGACTTTTTGGAAAAACGCGTTTTAATGTTTGACCTTGAATAAACAAAAGCAAGAAATGTAAACAATAACTAACACTTTTTTTACTAACAATTTTTCCGACATTTGGTTGAGTAAAATCAAAATTGTAAACACTAGACGTGCATGCAAGAATGACAAAACGGCTTCCGACTGATATTCGCTTGGGCAAACTGTCGCTGATGCTGGATGCACCAAGATAGCACGATCTACATTTCATATGAAGAGTGTCAACATTGCACGGAATTCTTACAGTTTTATTGAATATCTCAGGATTGGAGTCGAGTTTTGTGGATCTATGAAGTTGTACAAAACGGCGTCCTAAAATGAATGTGGTCCAAAATCGACGTGCGACAAGATAGAACGACCACGACGATATGATGACCACATTGGGACATGCCACCATCAGGGCTTCCAGCGCTAATTTGCCGCGGCTATCCTGGGTCATGTCACTCGTGCACGTTTTGTGGTTTCGAGCGGGAGTGGGCGTGATTAACCCTCGACAATCCAATATTTAGGACAATTTTTAAATAGAAAAATAAATCAACTTTTAAACGTCAAATACGTTTGGCATTCAACTAAAATTGGCATTAACTTGATATTTAAGATTTCCATTGAGGGTTAATGCACCGCCACCACACCGCGTGCCCGATTGGCCGGTAATGGCCGACGACGCCGGACATTCGGACATCAACGCAGCTGCAGCCAGTTCAATCGAACGATTAAAATTGAATCACAAGCAACCCCGGACAGACCATAAACGCAAACAGACGTTAATAATTCACCATTCGATTAGCAAATACGCACGCAATTCACCTGTCATTGCGCTCTGGCTCGCACCACTGCTCTCCCACCCTTGGATGCAGTTGAACCATCCGGAGACCTGTGTACCCCTGCCGGATGATAACAACCGACGGGGTCAATTTAAACAATATTGCTCATCGGCTGGGGAACGATACTAGATTGAACGACTCTGAAAAGACCGATAATCAGGTTATACTAACTATACACTCTTCCCGGTACAACAAAGATCAATATCCCAAAGAGAAGCACGGCTCTCTTTCCCCCGAGAAAAGCATTTGAGATTTTGCCGTCCTCGGAGTTATTCAATTAAATCCCTTCTCTTCGTTGCCAAAAGCCAAGTGTTCTGGTGCAAGTTAATTTGCTCAATTTGTATGCCCAGGGCTTCGTCACGGCCAAGATGATGGTTGGAAATTGGAGCTGGCCGAGGGGCAAAAGTGAACCCGAGCCGAGCACTAGAAGTGCTTGGAATGTTGGTTCTGGTGTCATCAGCAACACTTTCAGGTCAGAACTCCCGGACACGACGACGACGACGACGACTACGGAGAATTGGGATGGATGAACGGCAACGGTCTGAATCAGCAGTTTTTGTGCGACTTCTCCGGAATCGACCGGATTTGAGGAACCACTTTTTATTGGAGCTGAACGTGAGGGTGGGCAAAATTCATAAAAGTGGTTTTATAGACAAAAATAGAAGATTCGAGAAATGTATTTATCAGTCTGTATTCTTTGCAACTTTTTGATTTTTTAAGTTCAGACTTGTAACAAACTCTAAACTAAACTAAAAATAATTTCCCGATATTTTCGTAGCTTTAAGCAGATGTATAATAATAATCATGGCTTAAACATTTGGAATCCTTTTTGCCTCAAAATTTTGTAATATTTTTCTTAAGAGAGCAGTTCTTCAGAATGTCAGCCATCGATTACTTTGGTACGTCCAACGAAAATTATGAAACTATGCCTACAGCCTTGTCGTAACACCAAATTGATCAGAAATTCTGTTCACAAGATATAAATTTTCAAATATTTGGATACCAAACTTCTTGTATGGACAAACCAATTATGCGTCATTCGATCTCACTAGGTTTTTTTGACAAATTTTCTCTAGTTTCTGTTTAATTGCATTTGAAGAACCTTCTGTTACCAAGCGGTGATTGAAAAGGAAATAGTTGCAAGGAACACCAAATCTCTATGCACCAGTTATTCACACAAGTTGTAAAATTGTTATTTCGGTAAATAAAATGAATTGAATTGAATTATGCGTTATGGGCTATAGTTTTATCCAAATAAAAAAAATCAAAAATAAAAGTTTGTAAATAAATGCTTCAGTTAAAACACGATTTAAAATGCTTTGATTTTCTTCAATAATTAAAGATTATTGAAATTATTTTGAATCAAAACTGCAAAATATTAATTTTTGTCCGGCAGTTCTACATTGTGTCTGCAAATAAAAAATAAGTAAAGTACAAAGTAAATTTAAAGTTTGTGTCCTTCAGCTCTGATCAAAGCTGAGGGGTGGACCAATTTTAAGCCTATTTTATAATTTTTAAGCAAAAAAATATCACAAAATTCTTAATACATTGTTATAGTTATGCTTTTGTTATAAATTTGCACTGTGTTTTAAAATTTAAGTAAATATTTGTATCGTAAATTTTAAAGATTTTTCCGATCTGTCATGCATAAATCCATAATTTCTAAAAAGATCAATATTCATTTGTGTGATTAAAAATGCATAAGATCAATTCAAGTTCAAATCAAGATTTTTTGGGACGTTTTTTACCCGACCCTCTACGATTTCATTGAAACTTTGTAGACACCCTAAGCCATTTTTGTGTACATGGAGGCCAGTTAAACTCGAAAATTATATTTGAGATGGGTGTAAGTTATTAAAATATTAATGTATTTCGTAATTTTAAAATTACTGTATCTCGAGGCCGTTAAAACGTATCAACAAGTGATCAAAGACAAACTTGTAGAAAATTGGACGGGCTTTCTGAAATAAATACACTGAAAGAAAAATACACGCCATAAATTCAGGATTTACAAAAACTGTTTCTTTAAGTGGTCTAAACGTACACCCAGAACTGGGCATCGGCATACGAGAGGATAAAGAG
Source organism: Culex quinquefasciatus (assembly GCF_015732765.1). NCBI lineage: Eukaryota > Metazoa > Arthropoda > Insecta > Diptera > Culicidae > Culex > Culex quinquefasciatus. The sequence continues at coordinate 178,323,644 of NC_051863.1, forward strand.
CACGATTCGGTAGTAAAATGGTACTGTGTGCGGACGGAGAGAATAAATCCCGAAATTACCGAGAGTTCTTTACTCATGGTTCATTTTCCAAAAAAGTTCATCTATCAAAAAAAAAGTACCGGTACCGAGTCTCGAACCCAAGATCTTCGGCATATTGAACCGTGCCTTTGCCGTATGGGCCACCATGGTTCGGTGACTAAGTGGCGGTCGTTTGTCCATATAAGCCACTCATAGGATGAACTGTTCCAATGAACGAATGAACACGCGAGAGGACTATACTCTCGCAATATAGCACTTTCCTCACGTTTCTTTTCGTGAGGACTATCCCCTCGTTCTTTAACTTTGGGTGTAACAAATTTCAAAACACCATAAGACAAACGTATGGGAAATTGGACGAGCTTTTCGATAAAAATATTAACGAGACTGAAAAATCAAGTAAAATAAATAAATGGCCAAAAACAATATAAAACCTATTTTTCAACATTTTATTTTTAAAAACCGCTGTATCTTTACAAGGATTGGACTTAGGACAATGGTCAATATGAAAACTTTTATGTAAAATTGTCTGGAGAATTGATTCCTACTATTGGTTTTTGAAAAAAATTACGTTTAGACCACTTTTCAAAAAAACTATTTTAGTAAATGATTTTTGAATTTTATTTTTTTAGGAGAGACATGCAATCTTTAAGAGTCTTTTTTAACATTTTTGGCTATTTAAACTTAAAAATTAAAAAATCTCATAGAAGTGGTGTGTATTTTTCCTTCAGTGTATTTTTTCAGGAGGCCCGTCAAATTTTCTATAAGTTTGTCTATGATCACTTTTTGATATGATGTAACGGCATCGAGATACAGTAATTTTAAAATCACGCGATAGAAAAATATTTAAATAACATACACATTTCTTAAATGTCATTTTCGAGTGCAACTGGCTCCTTGTGTATATGGCTTATAAAAGCCTAAAATAATATGTCTACAAAGTTTCATTGAAATCGGAGAGGGTCGAGTGCAAAAGTCCCAACAAAAATTCCTGATTAGAGCTGGATTTGCTCATAAACAAACGTTGTACAAAATATTCTAATTAGTTTACTATCAATTCAATTTTTTTATTGCAATATTTCTTGCCTCAGTTTTTTTTTTTTTTTGAATTTTTGAAGGGGGAAAACAAAAACTTTAAATACAATTTGCATTGCGTCAATTTGCTGTTTCGTTATCAATTTAAAGTTTGGCTATTATTGGATATACCATTTTCAACGCAGAGATTTGGAAAAAAAAATTTTCAACTGAGACCAATTCTGAAGCCATTGGATGGAGGGTACCTACGACTAAATTTAAAATAGCTAGTTAAATAAGCTCTTTTAGAATAAATATATTAAAATATTTTTTTTTAAATTCCGAATTTTTACTACCCAGAAAAAGTTATAAGATATTTTGAGGTAAGTAATCAATGCACTTTAGGCACCCCCATCGTAAAACAAACCAACTCTGCGAAATCCATCCACAATATATATGGGCAAACATCAAATCTGTGACCGGACGACCGGTTTCCTTCCTCTCTGGAAGCAGACAGAAACATGGGCAGAAATCAACCAACCAACATGCACCGATACTAGGGTATTCAGTGAAGAGAAAAAGGATCGTCAAGACGAAAGCTCAGAAGTTGCCTCGCTCACAACCTTCGTTTACGGATCTTTTCTAGTTGACGTTCATCCTAGTTCGTTTTTATTTTACCTGAGCAATTCTCTGTCAACTTTTTGTTTGTTGTGTGTGTGTGTGTTTTTTTTTGTTAATTTTTGTGTGATATTATTTTCTAAATTCTAAATCTTGCTTTAAAAAAAATAATAATTAAAAATGTTGGTATAAAAATATACTTTTTCAAGAGAATTGCTCCCTAACTAAAAATTCGCTGCACCGGTTCTTGTAAGGTGCCTTGGCAGGATGAAGCCCTGCTGGGATCCAACTTCATCCATGAATCCACATCTTCCTCGAACAAGACCAAACCCCTCCCCGCCCCGATACCAAGGATAAACCGAGACCATCAACCTGCAGCGGCAAGGGACCGGTCGAATGTCGGTGGATATGTCTGCAGAAGTGCACGGCCCGAGCAGCGTTCGCCCGGGTCGTTGATTGCATCCATCACAGGCCAATGGCCAATCGATTGAACCGACCTCGGTGTTCGATATCGGTGCTGTCTTCCGCCACCCCCCTTTGTTGAGCTGTTTCAGCCCGGCGGCCCGGAGGCTGTGTCTGTACATGATTGGCCTGACCGAGGCCGGGGTCGGATGGTTGGTTGTAATTTATTCAATTATGTAGCTTAAATTTTCATTTTCCCCTTGCTGACAATAAAGCACAACGACATAAACGGGGCTCGTTCCGGCGATGGCAGCCTGTTGGGAGGAGGTCGATAGCTATTGGGGTGGGGCCAGGGTGACAACTTCGCAGTGGAAAAGAGTTTAATTTTAGTGGGTTGTTAAGTGTGATGGTTGACAATTGATTAAGACAAAATCTAATAATAAATCTGAAAAGAATTGTTCTGAGATCATTTTGTTGTGGTTCGAGCATGGTCAAATCACAAAGAACAAAATACATATTTGGAAGGTATGAAGTATCTATGGTACCTTTTGAATGGTGTAGTATTCCTAAATAGAGGTCAAATTACATTTTTTTCTGAATGTACCAATTGTCAAATGTAAAATTATATAACAGTACATTTAAAAAAAATAATGTTAATTTATATTTATTCAGATTTTCTCTTCCTTGTACATACATTCAGTTGAAATATTATTGAGTGTCCAATCACAATCGATGACTTTTCACCTCAATTATAAAAACTAGCAATTTTCATTTATTCATGAAATATTGTAGCTTTCGCTATTCAGTGATTTCAAAAGTAGGAGATCCTACATGTATTACTGTACTGTTAAAGTAATATTGATAGGTTTCAATATATTGATCAAATCTAAGGTAACATCTAATTTTCCTTAGATAAAAACAAACAGTTCATCTCGTTCACTTTAGAGCAATTCCAGCTCAAATCAGGAATTTTTCTGGTACTTTTGTACCCGACCCTCTCCGATTTCAATGAAACTTTGTAGACATGTTATCCTAGTCCTATATGAGCCATTTTTGTGTATATGGAGCCAATAGTACTCGAAAATGACATTTGAGAAGGGTGTAAGTTATTTAGATATTTTTGTATTCTGTTATTTAAAAATGACTGTATCTCGAAGACGTTGCATCGTACCAAAAAGTGGTCAAAGACAAACTTGTAGCAAATAAGACGGGCTTTCTGAAAAAAATACACTGAGAGAAAAATACACGCCACATCAATGAGATTTTTTGATTTTTAAGTCTAAAACTTAAATTTAAAGGTGATGTAACGATTTTTTTTTCGTTCAAAATTTTTGAGGAAATTGCCTAAAATGAAAAGACTGACGAAAAATGCAAGATAGTATGTCTCTCCTAAAAAAATACAAAAATCATTTACTAAAACTGTTTTTTTTTTTTTTTGAAAAGTGGTCTAAACGTCAATTTTTTAAAAACCAGTAGTGGGAATCGATTTGCCAGACAATTTTACATAAAAGTCTCCGTATAACTCATTGTCCTTTGTTCAATCCTTAGGAACATACAGCGGTTTTAAAAATAAAAAATGTTGAAAAAACGGGTTTTTTTGTGGTTTTTGGCAATTTCTATGTGACAGACTTGGTTTTTCAGTCTCGTAAATATTTTTACCGGGAAGCTCGTCCAATTTCCCATAAGTTTAAAAATGACTGTATCTCGAAGACGTTGCATCGTACCAAAAAGCGGTCAAAGACAAACTTGTAGCAAATTGGACGGGCTTTCTGAAAAAAATACACTGAAACAAAAATACACGCCACATCTATGAGATTTTTCAGTTTTTAAGTTGAAAAGTTAAATTTGATGGTGATGTCACGATTTTTTTTCGTTCAAAATTTTTGAGGAAATAGCCTAAAATGTTACCAAAAGACTGACGAAAAATGCAGGATGGTATGTCTCTCCTAAAAAAAATACAAAAATCATTTACTAAAACTGCTGTTTTGAAAAGTGGTCTAAACGTCAAAATTTTTAAAAACCATGCTTAAAAATGATCCTAAATGCAGGGGAATTCAAGTTGATTTCTGCTGATTGCACTTGAATTTCCTTTGAAATTTTGAAGTTTAAAGAAAATATTTTCTGTCGTCCGATTTTTCGGGCCGTTTTTCAAAGGGATGGGGAGGGTAAGAACAACTTGTAATAATAATTGTACCAGCCTTAGGGTTGATTTTTACTCTTGACTTTTCGAACCGCGATTTTACAAAAATTAACATTTTGTATTTTTTTTAAGCTCTTTGTTTCTTTGATCGACACAATAAACTTTTTTAAACCTTTTTTCGTAAAATCCTCAATAACTCGAGCAAACTCCTTATGTTTGTACATTTTTTTCTGTTATTATCTGCTACATTAGGCCGTTGCAAATATTTTTCTAAGTTTATGTCAAGTTCCCCCCCCCCCCACCCTCTAAATTGGTTTGAAAATACAAGGGGGCAAAACATATTTTTCCAAAAAACTTCAAAATGTCCATGAAAATAGACGTCAAATCAACTGAAAACAACCTAAAATGCATTTTTTTGCATTGATAATCATATTTAGCATGTTTGGGCTTGTTTGAAAATATTTTGAATTTTTATGAAATCCCAATGTGCAGCACCGCAAAAAAAATATTTTTCGCAAAAAATAAAATTTTCCTCAATACTTAGATATTTTGGAAACTAATGATGGCAAAGCAACTGGACAGTTGTATAATGGAATTTTAAACACTTTTTTCATTACAAAACCAAAAAAAAACGATAGGGCTCAAAATTTTTCTGGGGGTTCCTTGGCCAATATAATAAGACCCGCATTTTTTTTTTGTTTGGCCATTAGGGTGACCTACACCGTGCTAGGGTGGTTCAAAAAATGTTCGTAATTGAAAGACGCAACTTTTGATACCCAAAAATGTATAGCTCATCGCTAAAATTTTAAAGTTATCCCAGGCTCTTTGGTCCATACACGGTCAAAAAGCCATATTAAGTTTTCATACGACTTTTTCAAGAGTTAAGCTAGATTTTTGAAACTTCATACTATTTTTCCCAAATAACGTCAAGATTCGAGATCCGGACACTTAGTAGCATATCATTTTTGTTATAGCTGGCAAAAAAACCATGTTATAAGTTGGAAATGTAGAAATATCATCAGAATGTAGTATAAACAGTCAGTTTCAAGAAAATGCACGCAAAATATGTATTTTCTAACAATTTTTAATCAGAATTTTAAAATTAAAATGACTTGTTGTGCTTCGAATCCCGAACACTGATAAAAGCCAATTCGAAATCCGGACACTTTTGCTTCGAATTCCAGACACTCGATTTTATTTATGAATCGCACAAATTTGGACTGAAATGTTAGTGAATAGCATTCTTCAGGTCTTAAATAAGCTGTTAGAATCAAAACAATCGATAGTTTATATAAAAAATTGCTAGAATTCAAGGAAATCGAACCCATTTATTTCTGCTTTGCCTTCCCGGTGCTTCGAACGCCTATGAAATATTATAAGTGAAATGTTTCGCATTTTTAGTAAACTTATATTTTTTTTATTTAATTGTTTTGGCATTAACTGCAGTGTTTTAAAAACTTAAAATGAAAGTTGATGTTAGAATTCATCAAAAAACACAGTTTTGTCATTCATAATGCGAACTTATATCCAAATAATTGATAAAACAAGATGAAGTGTCTGGGTTTCGAAGCGTCTGGGAATTCGAATCATGACGTTAGCCAAACTAATTACCTTTCTTTTAAGTCAAAGACAGCTAGAAGCGGATAAAATGGCGCGGAGATATGATTTTTTGAAAAAAGTGGTTTTTGCGAAAAATTACGAAAATTGCAATTTTTTGAACCACCCTAGCACGATGTAGGTCACTGTAATGACCAAACAAAAAAAATACGGGTTTAATTATTTTGGCCAAGGAAAAAAACGAAGTTGACTTTATAGCTGCTAGTACCAACCACTAGTATCTTCCTTTTAACTACAAGGACTTCGCCGCCCTGGGCTCCTAAGTGTTTGAGTACGGCACGGAGCGACGGCGCCAGATACCCATATTTACACAAAGAATTTTAGAGCGCCCGCCGCGGTATTCGAACCAGCAACCTCTGGATTGTGAGTCCAGTGCGCGGTCTGATTGAACCCCCAGAAAAAAAATTGGAGCCCGATCGGAGAACTTTTTTTTGGTTTAGGCTCTTTTCAAATGGAATTGCTGCAAATAAACATGCAAAGTAAGAAAAACACGAAATTTTAAAATAAAAAATGTTGTCCTGAACGGAAAAAAATACCCTTGAGTGAAAAATACAATGAATTTCTCTTAAAATGGCATGTCCCAATTTTTTAACAGTCGATTAACGAAAAATGCCGAAGGTTTTTAAACTATTTTTGACTTTAGATAACAAAACTTTTTTCGGAATTCTGAGTACGTCATCAAATCGGGCGTTTTACATGAAAGTTCCTTTGACACTAAATTTCCATATCATCACCATTGCAGGCTGCAAATTAGTGAAAAGACAACTTTTTTGGAAGGGGTCGTACTGCCCCACCGTCACGGGTTTTTTTTTCAAAAATAGACCTCGGATTCGTGATCAGGAACCAAAATTAACAAAGGCTAGGACAACTATTTCCAATTTCGTAACCCAAAAAAAAATAAATTAAAAAAAATAAAAGAACGCAAATTTAAAAGATTTGGCTTGTCACCATGGTCCCAGTGGCGATGCGGGCCTCACCCAGGGAAGACCAGAACCAGGTGCGGCGGATGAGTTCAATCGTTCGAAGGGCCCAATGTGCGCCAAGTGCCATCTATAGGTTATGTCCCGGGTTACAATGGCTCGCACGACACGCCATACCCCCTCACCTCAACCCTGTGTCCATAGATTCAAACCAGGGGAGGTTGGACACTTGTTTTTGGTGTTTTGCCGCTAGCCGCAACATATTTATCCTTCAACAACGACGATACTTTGCGCCATGTCGTGGGGGTTGTTGGCTCTGCACAGACTCATGTGTGCAATACATCCACACAATCAGTCAAGCCCAATCCGGGGGGAAATGAGAGCGAAACATTGTAACTTGTTTATGGTGCCAGGACCTTGCATGGCCGGGATTGCCCCGGTGAGGACGACGGTTCCGGTGATAGAGTCGGATATCGGTAAGTGAGCCGTACTCTCCACAAGGGTACTACGGGGGATTTCGAGAACACAACACATTGCGGAATGCTTACGCACTTTAGAGATTCGAACGGGGGCCACAGACAAGCAGACTCAACTTTTAGAACTCAATTACACAATTAAAAATTCTCTCATAAAATGCCATGCTACTCCATGGATAAACTTGAACTGTGAACAATTTCATGGAGACGCATGCTGTTTCAAGGGAGATAAAATTACTTGGAGAAAATAACGTCATGATTCGAAATCCGGACACATAGTAGCATATCATTTTTGTTACAGCTGGCAAAAAATCATGTTATAAGTTGGAAAATGCAATGCAAAATATGTCATTTCTAACAATTTTTCATCAGAATTTTAAAATTAAAATGACTTGTTGTGCTTCGAATCCCGGACACTGATAAAAGCTGATTCGAATTCCGGACACTTTTGCTTCGAATTCCGGACACTCGATTTTACTTATGAATCGCACAAATTTGGACTGAAATGTTAGTGAATGGCATTCTTTAGGTCTCAAATAAGCTGTTAACATCAAAACAATCGATAGTTTATGTAAAAATTTGCTAGAATTTAAGGAAATCGAAACCATAAATTTCTACTTTGCCTTCCCGGTGCTTCGAACGCCTATGAAATATTTCAAGCGAAATGTTTCGCATTTTTGGTAAACTTATAATTTAATTTTATTTGACTGTTTTGGCATTAACTACAGCGTTCAAACAAACTATAAATGAAAGTTGATGTTGGAATTCATCAAATAAAACAGTTTTGACATTCAAAATGCGAACTTATATTCAAATAATTGATAAAACAGGATGAAGTGTCCGGGTTTCGAAGCGTCCGGGAATTCGAATCATGACGTTATCAATGCAGAACCAAATACTGCAATTTCATCGTGAAAACGAGTTTCACACATTTTATACAAGTCTAAACTACGAAGAACCCTCTCCTTCACACATCCAATCTAATGCAAACTATCTCTAGCTCGCAAAATGCAAAAAAAAAACCAGTATACTCACACAATGTTGGTGTCAAGCGGCATTTCCGGAATCTTATCGAGCTGCTGCTTGACGCACCGCACCGTTCGCTGTTGGCAAGAGCATTTCTGCGGGCAGCTCATCGCGTCGGTTGTGGTCACCAGTGTTGCCAGCAGCACCATCACCACCACTAGCGACAGCCGTCGCCGCCGGCACTGTTGCCAACCGCGAAGTGGTTGTGGGGGTGGCCCCGGTAATTGGTACATTTTAGGAAATTTGTATTTGTTCTGGCTACCAGCACTATTTATCAACACGAGCTGAGCAGATTTTTCTGGAATTGGTGATAAATTTTTGAGCTGCCAGCTGGGGGCTAGTAACACACTGACGTAAAGTGACGAGACCGATGCTTTTTAGTTATTTATGTCAATGCCACACTGTCCGGCGTTGGCTGAGCTGTCAAAAAATAGAGAAAAAGCAGTTATTAGTTACGAGGTTAGCTAGAGAATTTATTTAATTAGGTTTTACGCCGTGACGTCATTTGACAGCTCGTGTGCACTGTTTACATGGTCGTTGTAGATTTTCGACGAATTTCCCCAAAACAAAATGGACGACCGCATCGAACTGTACTAAGTCGATGTAAACAGTGAATTCCTTTCTAACCTCCAAATCGAGTCGGCGTAAAACCTAATTAGGTTTTACAGCGTGACGTCACGAGCGCACACGCACACACATTTTTACGGAGACACACGTGCAAAAAATGTAAACAGTGCAGCCAAGCTGTCAAATTTCTAACCTCCAAATCGAGTCGGCGTAAAACCTAATAGAGGAGATAAACAAATCGCGACAAAATTTTGAGGCTAGGAATTTTGACAGGTGTGATTATCATAAAGTATTCGCCTCCTTTTCTCTCCCACAGAAAACTTGGGAACGAGGTAGCTGTCAAACTATAGAGGAGAAAATCGTGACGTCAGGAATGAACTCAAATCACTCAAAGTTCATTTTGTGAGTGACTTTAACATTTTGGCCTAGTTTGACAGCTACCTCGTTCCCAGGTTTTCTGTGGGAGAGAAAAGGAGACGAATACTTTATGAAAATCATACCTGTCAAAATTCCTAGCCTCAAAATTTTGTCGCGAGTTGCTTTTCTCCTCTATAGAGGGGAAAAATCAACTCGCGACACAATTTTGAGGCTAGGAATATTCGCCTCCTTTTCTTTCCTACAGACAACTGGGGACAATGTGTGCTGTCAAACTAGGCCAAACTGTTAAGTCACTCACAAAATGAACCTTCACCGATTTGAGTTCATTTCTGACGTCACGATTTTCTCTTTTATTCTGTAGTGACGAAATAGAGGTAAACAAAAAGAACAGAGCTAAAAAGTTCACTACAGCATTTATTTGAGTGCTGATACGTTCAACTTTGCATAACTTGTATCGAAAAGTATTACTTTTCAACACTGTTTTAGTTTGGAATTGATGAAACACACATACGTCAAACTAACGTCTTATTAACTTTGGTATTTCTTGGGTATTTTTGCTTGAAAATTTGGATGACAAAGGCGGTTTTGAAATGCTGGCTTGAAAGTTTTAGTTATAAATTAAATAAAAATATAATATTTTGCTTTTGCCGAAAAAAAAAACTACTACTTACTGACAACGGAATTTCACAAAAATATAAAATATTGTTGATCGATCTGAAATATGATTGATTAAATTATTTTCAGTTTATCAGACTCCTTTTTCTATTAAAATTTTGAAGTTTTCGTTAAATATTGTTATTCTAAAAACTGAGGTGACTCCGATGGTCTCTGTGTTTCTTATAAATTCCAGCCTAAAATTGAGCAAATTGGAAAATTAATGGGAAACTGATGATTATAAAGGTTTCCTTTAATGTTTAATTTCATTTTTGTATGATAAATGTTTATTAAACTTAATTGATTAAATTTTATAAAATTGATATAAATTTGATCATAATTCATAAGAAATGGAAATTCTTCTGCTGAAAACGCCTATAAATCTGAAGATATTCATTATTTCTGTTTCAATAACACTAAGAACCTGAAATCCAAAAACTAATTTTAGCTGTCATAAGTATAAAATTGTACAACGAATCGGAAAATGCTATAATCCGATTCGAACAAATTTTGTAAAGAAAAAAACAAATTAAAAAACATTGCCAAATACAAAAAAAAATATTTCAAAATTTGTTGTACTTTGAAACAAATTGAATAAAAAACCAGGGCTGTGAAGTTGGAGTCGGAGCCGGAGTCGGAGCCGAAGTCGGTGGAGTCGGGTCTTTTGGGGAAAAAATACTAGCCCTGCTAATGCTAAAGAAAATTATCTTCAACACTCGTTGATTAAAGTAATTGTTTTAAGTTGTACTTATATTACAACAACAGTTTAAGGCACCGTGCTCTTCCATAAAAATAAGTTCTCAGTACATTTCACTGGAAACGCATGGTTCTTTAAGTTAAAAAAGACGTGTGAAATAATCATAGCAACAACAAAAAATACTGCAATTGCTTTGAAGTAATTCCACGTATTTGTTTTAATTTCAAACGCATATTCCCTGGAATTCTCGCGACAGCTTTTCTCATTTTTTTTCCAGAAAAACCCAATTTCATTGCAGACGAGTTTTCACAGCACACACTTAATCAAAACCACGCAATTTCGCCGCAGCACCAAGCCACCTCCAGGCTGTGTCTGGTCTCGGTCTCGGAAAAACTTCCTCCCTCCCACGCCATCCCACCGTTCCGCGCCGCATTCCGTCTCGCTTCGTTAATAAATGATTTATTATGCTCCGTTTAAGCGCGCCAACATTCGGATGCTAATAAACACTCTGTTAATTCGCGGAAATTCTACCCCAACTCACCAGCATCCCCTCCTCGGGGCGAGCATCCCTATGGCCATCAGCAACGGAATTTGTGTGCGCCACCACCACCGTTGCCAGGCCGCAGTGTTGGCAAGAGTTAATTATTATGTCTTTTGTCTTGTTGCGGATTCGGTGCCCTTTGGCATCCCTACAGCCTGTACAAGAACGCGTTAGATTAGTGACCGGCAGGAATGGTGCTCTAGCTTCCGGGGTAGGGATGTCACTTTTTGAGAACATGATCAGAAAACAACTTTTCCGAAACAGTACGAGAAATTTAAGGAAAGTAACAGAACGTAGAAAATTTCATACAATTTCGTGACCATCCCTAGCGTTGAAATTACCCAACAAATGAATTATACGCTTGCCCAACACCACGCCCCAAAGGTCATCACGGGGATGTCTATGGGTCTAGAGGCCACTCCAGCTCCGGTCTACAGGAGGAAGCAAATTAGAGACCAGCACTCGGTCTCTCTCACGCCGGGGTAGTTTGTTTTGGAAGATCCTATTTCATACTCCCGTTCCGGGTTTCTTTCCCCGTGCTGCGCCGGATGGAAGTGTTCGTGGACTAGTGAGAACAGAAGAACTGTGTTTTTTTTTGTTGGTTATTTCTTGTTTTCTGCTTTGACGACAACTAAAAATAGCGTCCATCTTTATCGCCTTAGCCAGTTGGTCTTCTATTTCTCCATGAAGGAGCACGACGACGGAGGATGATTTCATTTGGTCCGTTCCGTCCTCCGGTCTGGAGGGGCCCACTGCCGGCGTATGACGTGTTCCAAAACGATTTTAAACTTTAATGCTTTTGAGATTTCATTCCGTCTGGAGATTGTCGGAATCGACCGTCTCAAATTGGATTTATTTCTGTTAGACGATTTCTTTTTCAGTTTGACTACATCCTGCCACAGAGAGTGGCAGGAACAATTTTGTTTTTGTTTTTGAAGCATTAGTGGAGAGCATTGGAATGCTATTTCGAATTAGTCATTTGTGTGAATCAATTTAGCAACGCTGTAAAATGTCCGAAAAAAATGGACACACTTCATTCGACAAAATTTAAAATTTGGAAATTTCTGGTATAAATGCTATGAAACTATTTTAAGGAACCATGCTGCGGTTTTGTTTGCATTAGATTTGCCATCTCTTTCTAGTAAAGATCAACACAATCGGAATTCAATTCGAATCGTGTACGATTTACGTTTCAACAACCGGTACGTACACGGTCCGATTGAGTTTACTGGTTTACTGGGTGTCGGGGGGCCCATCTCACGATTCACGATCTTATTCCGTTAACGTATTTCAAGTATCTAGCTAATTCTTCAAAATTAAGCTATGGAAAACTCTATGTCCACATATCAAAACTTTACGTAGTCTACGCCATTCCGGTTATGTCTGTGACATAACTACTTTGACTTTTTTTTAAATCTTTTTAAAATCGACTAAATGCAACCATATCATGTTAAATTTTCAATGCTTTCAATAAGAATATTTTTTTAATGTAGTTAGTTTCAAAGTATAAATACTCAAAATTGTTCTCGAAATACCTTTTTTCGAAAGCACACATTTTCATGATATGGGTATTAACCGAAGCAAAATTTTGTATGTCGTTTCACTTAATCAGAGTTTTTGTTTATACAAAAATTATCACAAAATACCGTATTTTTCGAAAAAAAAATCATAATTTGCAATATAGAAGTTTTTCTGGAATAAACTGTAGTTTTCTAAAATTACTCCAATTCCAGCAAAATTTTTGATACAATATAAAATTTAAGTATTTCAGGAAAACACTCTAATAAAGCTAAAATGCATCTCAAATTTCAATTTCGCTTAAAATACATCCCAAATTTTGCTTCCTTTCGAGTACTTTCGAAAAATACGATATTTTGTGAAAATTTAAGTATTTCTAAAAAAAACTTTAATAATGTGAAAAAACATGACAAATCTCACTTCGTTTGATACTCATATTGCAAATATTGAAAATTTGAGTATTTTCGGAAAAATGCGGTATTTTATGTAAATTTTAGTTTTTTAACAAACAAAAACTTCAAAAAATAGAAATTGCATAAAAAAATTCGTTTCGTTTGATAGCCATATTGCAATTTTCAATTTTTTTAGTATTTTCGAAAAAATGCGGCACTTTGTGAATATTTTGAGTATTTATACTTTGAAACTTACTGAGCAATTCCAGCTCAAATCAGGAATTTTTCTGGTACACAGGCAAACTTATGGGAAATTGGACGAGCTTTCCAGAAAAAATATTTACGAGACTAAAAAATCAAGTCTGTCATAAAGAAATTGCCAAAAACCACAAAAAAACCTATTTTTTCGACATTTTAACTTTTTAAACCGCTGTATCTTTCCTAGGATACATAGGACAAAGGACAATTGTCAATATGGTGACTTTTATGTAAAATTGTCTGGCAAATCGATTCCTACTATCGGTCTTAAAAAAAATTGACGTTTAGAACACTTTTGGAAAAAACAGTTTTAGTAAATGATTTTTGTATTTTTTTAGGAGAGACATACCATCCTGAATTTTTCGTCAGTCTTTTTGTGACATCTTAGGCTATTTCCTCAAAAATTTTGGACGAAAAAAAATCGTGACATCACCTTAAAATTTGACTTTTAAACTTAAAAATAAAAAAATCTCGTAAAAGTGGTGTGTATTTTTTTTTCAGAAAGCCCGTCCATTTTCCTACAAGTTTGTCTTTGACCACTTTTTGATGCGATGCAACGGCTTTGAGATGCAGTAATTTTTAAATTGCAAAATACAAAAATATTCAAATAACTTACGCCCTTGTTTTGGGGGGGGGGGGTGTTTGATGCTTCTGTGTTCATTTTTTCACCGCCAATGCATGCAGCAGATGCAGATTGAAATTAATGTTTAAAGTGCAAACGGAAAGCAAAGTGCATAAAATCGCGGCGAGCTCGAAACTTCAAAGGAGCGAACATTATGAAAGACATCTGCTTCTCTCGCAGGGAATTCCTGATTACGGTTCCTCGGTGGCCCCGGACAGGCCACCAGAAGGGCAGTTCAAGGCCGCCAGCTGCAGTGTGGCGTGGCTATTCGCGAACATAGTTTATATAGTTCAGCCCACCAGTTCGGGGAAGTGGAGAAGGGGTGTGGGAGGATAAATCCAAAGTGTAGCCATCAGGCCACTTCAGTGTCCTGTGAGCTAATTAATTAGGTTCGTCTGAGTGGGTGCGCTTTATTCTGGGAGCGCTCGAAGCTGCTGATGGCTGGCGAAGTGATTTTCAATGGAGCTTGCAATTTGCAAGTTATGCGTTCCAGATGAAGGAACTTTAGCCGGGCATCTGGTTCGAGCGGGGAATGTGCATCAAAAGGGATAACTGAACTGCTGAGGCATGCTAAAATTAAGATTGTCGAACAATGTTAGATTGAAAACGTTACAAATTAAACTTAAAAAGTTTCTTGTTTCTTGTTTCTTGTTTCTTGTTTCATGTTTCTTGTTTCTTGTTTCTTGTTTCTTGTTTCTTGTTTCTTGTTTCTTGTTTCTTGTTTCTTGTTTCTTGTTTCTTGTTTCTTGTTTCTTGTTTCTTGTTTCTTGTTTCTTGTTTCTTGTTTCTTGTTTCTTGTTTCTTGTTTCTTGTTTCTTGTTTCTTGTTTCTTGTTTCTTGTTTCTTGTTTCTTGTTTCTTGTTTCTTGTTTCTTGTTTCTTGTTTCTTGTTTCTTGTTTCTTGTTTCTTGTTTCTTGTTTCTTGTTTCTTGTTTCTTGTTTCTTGTTTCTTGTTTCTTGTTTCTTGTTTCTTGTTTCTTGTTTCTTGTTTCTTGTTTCTTGTTTCTTGTTTCTTGTTTCTTGTTTCTTGTTTCTTGTTTCTTGTTTCTTGTTTCTTGTTTCTTGTTTCTTGTTTCTTGTTTCTTGTGTTTATTTGTTTATTGTATGACCGCTCCTTTCAACATTAAATTTCACCCAAAAACCTTTACTTATCCAATATTAAATTTCCGCCCGTTTCAACCACACAACGGTTTTCGGTGGAATCTCCAAGATAAACCAAACCAAATCGGAAATCGTCCCGTCAACCTTCCGGCTATGGTTTCTATATTCCATCAACGATCCCATCTCCCGGCAAGAATGTGGATCAATTTATGAGAAGGGACAAACGCGCCTCACCCCCTTCTCTACCGAACTCAGCTAATCAATTTAGCCTCTCAAATTCCAACCAAGCGGACAATTTTACCCCACTTCCCCCACCAAAACTCCTCCTCGTTGAACCAATCCAATTTGATTTCGCTTGTGTGCATTAGTTTGCGATAAGCCTGCTAAATTGAATCAAAATGGGAAAATATTCTACCCTTCCCCTGTCCCTCGCCTTAACTTTGGTTTCGAAGAAGCAGCTGACAACGACGCCCTCCTCCCATCACAAAATCCTTAGAGTTCTCGTTTTATCTCCGCTCCCCCCCCCCCCCCACCGGGAGGGACCACACCAGACGCAGTGACAAAAATGCTGGGAAATAAGCGATGCCCTGCAACGCAACCAAGAGATTCCACAAAGAACGAGCACAAAAAATCATATTCAAAGCAAATTCATGACCAGAATAATAATTGTACTCTTCATGAAGTTCTGGCCGGCCAGAGGACAGCAGTGGGTCCGAGGAAGGACGTCGTTGTTTGGATAGCCCGAGCGCAATTCCAGGGCCAGGAGTCTTGTACACATACATATGACCTTCTTCCTTCTGCTTTCCACGTGGAAGAAGGCCTGCCCCCAACAGTCCACAACGGCGGCCGACGATGCTGACATGCACAACTTTGCAACTAGACCGGCGGATAGTTCTGGAGTTGGGGAAAATTCTAAATATTAGAAGACTGGTCAAAATTTGTTATAATCATCACTTTAAAAAAAAATGTTTTGATAAAATTCAGTTAACTTTTGAAGAATACATGCCAACCCATTATGTTTATTAGGGTGTTCCAAATTTGGGCTTCCTCGGGGCTACCCCCTGAAATCAAAGATTGGCCCATCACTAACTAGGCTAAATTCCAAAAATGAGCTCATTCTGACCACGGGACATCTCCCTCTAAATGCTTGAAGTTTGTATGGGAAAAATCTTCAAAATGTATGGAGAAATGCAACCGTTTTACTTTTATACATGGTGAGGACGCCATAGTTATCCAATTCTTACCATTTCTCAGATGTAAAAGCTTCATTTTATTTAGAACAACTTTCCCGAAGACACCATATTTTTAGGATTATTTTCTCGCGAAGTTATTAAACGACCCAAAAGCGACCTTTTTTGCGCAGCCAGCTGTAGTTTTAAAATGATAAATTATGTTCCTAATCAAAGAATTACCTCTAGTTTATTGCAGAATCAAAAATTACATTAAATTTACCATAAAATGACAAGTTTTACGATTTTTTTAACTGGAAAGGGCGGCACTTTGACACAATTTTTTTTTCTCCTCACGGTTTCGAGCAACAAAGCACTGAAAAACGTGTCTTCGTAAAAAATCCGTACCATCCCATCCATAGACCTTTTATTCGTGATCAAGGATCAAAATTACCCCTTGGAGCAAAGTTTCAGGGAAATCGAAGAGAGGTCGGGGCAACTTTTTCCGATTTTGTGTGAGTTGGTGGACCAACCAAATCGGAGTTGGTAACCGAAACTGACTAATTTATTACTTCATATTTCAAAATGTTTTAAAACATTTTAATTTTTATTTGTGTATTTTAAGTATTTTAAGTATATTAAGTATTTTAAGTATTTTAAGTATATTAAGTATTTTAAGTATTTTAAGTATTTTAAGTATTTTAAGTATTTTAAGTATTTTAAGTATTTTAAGTATTTTAAGTATTTTAAGTATTTTAAGTATTTTAAGTATTTTAAGTATTTTAAGTATTTTAAATATTTTAAGTATTTTAAGTATTTTAAGTATTTTAAGTATTTTAAGTATTTTAAGTATTTTAAGTATTTTAAGTATTTTAAGTATTTTAAGTATTTTAAGTATTTTAAGTATTTTAAGTATTTTAAGTATTTTAAGTATTTTAAGTATTTTAAGTATTTTAAGTATTTTAAGTATTTTAAGTATTTTAAGTATTTTAAGTATTTTAAGTATTTTAAGTATTTTAAGTATTTTAAGTATTTTAAGTATTTTAAGTATTTTAAGTATTTTAAGTATTTTAAGTATTTTAAGTATTTTAAGTATTTTAAGTATTTTAAGTATTTTAAGTATTTTAAGTATTTTAAGTATTTTAAGTATTTTAAGTATTTTAAGTATTTTAAGTATTTTAAGTATTTTAAGTATTTTAAGTATTTTAAGTATTTTAAGTATTTTAAGTATTTTAAGTATTTTAAGTATTTTAAGTATTTTAAGTATTTTAAGTATTTTAAGTATTTTAAGTATTTTAAGTATTTTAAGTATTTTAAGTATTTTAAGTATTTTAAGTATTTTAAGTATTTTAAGTATTTTAAGTATTTTAAGTATTTTAAGTATTTTAAGTATTTTAAGTATTTTAAGTATTTTAAGTATTTTAATTTTAAGTATTTTAAGTATTTTAAGTATTTTAAGTATTTTAAGTATTTTAAGTATTTTAAGTATTTTAAGTATTTTAAGTATTTTAAGTATTTTAAGTATTTTAAGTATTTTAAGTATTTTAAGTATTTCAAGTATTTTAAGTATTTTAAGTATTTTAAGTATTTTAAGTTTTTAAGTTTTTAAGTATTTTAAGTATTTTAAGTATTTTAAGTATTTTAAGTTTTTTAAGTATTTTAAGTATTTTAAGTTTTTTAAGTATTTTAAGTATTTTAAGTTTTTTAAGTATTTTAAGTATTTTAAGTTTTTTAAGTATTTAAGTATTTTGAGTATTTTAAGTATTTTAAGTATTTTAAGTATTTTAAGTATTTTAAGTATTTTAAGTATTTTAAGTATTTTAAGTATTTTAAGTATTTTAAGTATTTTAAGTATTTTAAGTATTTTAAGTATTTTAAGTATTTTTAGTATTTTTAGTATTTTTAGTATTTTAAGTATTTTTAGTATTTTAAGTATTTTCAGTATTTTAAGTATTTTAAGTATTTTAAATATTTTAAGTATTTTAAGTATTTTAAGTATTTTAAGTATTTTAAGTATTTTAAGTATTTTAAGTATTTTAAGTATTTTAAGTATTTTAAGTATTTTAAGTATTTTAAGTATTTTAAGTATTTTAAGTATTTTAAGTATTTTAAGTATTTTAAGTATTTTAAGTATTTTAAGTATTTTAAGTATTTTAAGTATTTTAAGTATTTTAAGTATTTTAAGTATTTTAAGTATTTTAAGTATTTTAAGTATTTTAAGTATTTTAAGTATTTTAAGTATTTTAAGTATTTTAAGTATTTTAAGTATTTTAAGTATTTTAAGTATTTTAAGTATTTTAAGTATTTTAAGTATTTTAAGTATTTTAAGTATTTTAAGTATTTTAAGTATTTTAAGTATTTTAAGTATTTTAAGTATTTTAAGTATTTTAAGTATTTTAAGTATTTTAAGTATTTTAAGTATTTTAAGTATTTTAAGTATTTTAAGTATTTTAAGTATTTTAAGTATTTTAAGTATTTTAAGTATTTTAAGTATTTTAAGTATTAAGTATTTTAAGTATTTTAAGTATTTTAAGTATTTTAAGTATTTTAAGTATTTTAAGTATTTTAAGTATTTTAAGTATTTTAAGTATTTTAAGTATTTTAAGTATTTTAAGTATTTTATGTATTTTAAGTATTTTAAGTATTTTAAGTATTTTAAGTATTTTAAGTATTTTAAGTATTTCAAGTATTTTAAGTATTTTAAGTATTTTAAGTATTTTAAGTTTTTTAAGTTTTTTAAGTATTTTAAGTATTTTAAGTATTTTAAGTATTTTAAGTTTTTTAAGTATTTTAAGTATTTTAAGTTTTTTAAGTATTTTAAGTATTTTAAGTTTTTTAAGTATTTTAAGTATTTTAAGTTTTTTAAGTATTTAAGTATTTTGAGTATTTTAAGTATTTTAAGTATTTTAAGTATTTTAAGTATTTTAAGTATTTTAAGTATTTTAAGTATTTTAAGTATTTTAAGTATTTTAAGTATTTTAAGTATTTTAAGTATTTTAAGTATTTTAAGTATTTTAAGTATTTTAAGTATTTTAAGTATTTTAAGTATTTTTAGTATTTTTAGTATTTTTAGTATTTTAAGTATTTTTAGTATTTTAAGTATTTTCAGTATTTTAAGTATTTTAAGTATTTTAAATATTTTAAGTATTTTAAGTATTTTAAGTATTTTAAGTATTTTAAGTATTTTAAGTATTTTAAGTATTTTAAGTATTTTAAGTATTTTAAGTTTTTAAGTATTTTAAGTATTTTAAGTTTTTTAATATTTTAATTTTTTAAGTATTTTAAGTATTTTTAGTATTTTTAGTATTTTAAGTATTTTAAGTATTTTAAGTATTTTAAGTATTTTAAGTATTTTTAGTATTTTTAGTATTTTTAGTATTTTTAGTATTTTAAGTATTTGAAGTATTTTAAGTATTTTTAGTATTTTAAGTATTTCAAGTATTTTAGGTATTTAAATAATTTTAAGTATTTTGAGTTTTCTAAGTAGTCCAAGTAACAAATGTGTGTAGCGTGTTTTCAGCATTTCAAGTTATAAATGTTTTGTGTGAATATTTTTTTATATCTTTTCAGGATTTTGACATTGGTCGAGAGCAACGATGGATTTATGGATGGATGAAAAAACTGTCAAAATAGTTTCACTAATCAACAATTAGGTCATAAATCCAAAGAAAACGATTTTCTCTTTTGCACGAGATGTCAGTGAAATGAAAGATTTTTAATATTTTGTTCATTTTGACAGATAGTTTACCGATCCTTCAACGATTTTTCCACTACTCACTTCGGCAAAGAAGTTGGTACTGATTGTGGTAGCTTAGAGATAAACTTTGAACGAAGCATTTTTTTTTTTTTTTTGTGCAAGACAAATATTTTACGTTAATTGGTTTCAAATATTGTGTATGAATACTTTAACTTTAGGAAACAATACTCAAAAAATTATTCTCTATTTTCCTCCTGCAAATTGTCACAAAACAAATCTGACAAAATTATATTATCTCTTCCTTCTCGAGAATGCCATGTTCTTGAAGGAAAGACACCGCATGTTTGCGGGGACAGACACGGGACAACAAGAAAGGCCATGTTGTAGACTCACTGTTGGCAGAACTTATTCCTCCTTCCTTCCCGCCCCAGCAATGGACATCTTGTACGTTATCCCATCCACGTGGCCCCAAACAGAGCAGATGCGCGTCACATCGTCACAACCACGCTCCACCACACGTTACCACCCCCTCGGGGGAAAACTAAAATCAACACGGAAGCGGAGAGCTTTTGCGACGTTTAGCAGGCAGGTACAAACTCAGTGGGGGGGGGGAGGAGAGCCCTCGGAGTCTTCTGCAGCTGATCCAAGGGGGGAATTTGCGGAAGACTTTGAGTAATTAAATTTGTCTGATGAACATTTTCTTCGTAATTAAATTTTGGGGGGTGGCTCCTCGCCTCACACAAACTTGGTATTTCATTTGCATAGTTTTCTTTATTTTTAGCGTTGAAACGGGGAGGAAAAAAAGGCTCGAGATCATGGTCAGCAGATGCAGGAAGTTTGTTATTTCTTTATTTTTAGTTGGGACGAACGACCACGAGATAGTGAGGATGCATAATTTCTGCAAATTATTCCATTGTGGTGTGCACCTGCTGTCAGTTAGACGTTATGTCCTCTTTGTGAGTTTAAACAAAATGACTGCGTAAATAATGAAACAAACCGGAAAATATGCTAATTTTGTAAATTAGAATATGCCAAGCATGAAATATTCCATCAAGAAAAGTTTGTTTTCAAAAATATTTTCTTTAAATACTCAAACCAAATGGTTCAATGAATACAAACATCCCGGAATCTTCTATACAGTATCTGCTACAAGCCATCACCACACAGGTGTTCATAGAACCAAAACAGGATGAATGGACTTCCTGTGTAATTCCCAGGATTACTACCCGGTCTTTCCGGTCACATGGGACCGCACCTCCATCCTTATTCTTTCTCATTTTTCTAGCAAACAACCATTCTTTCTCAGAGAAAAAGCGCGAAGGCGGGGCGGCACGTGCTAAATCCGGTCCGTTAAGTGACACATCTGAGCTGGCTCCCACGACAGCGCGGTGGTGGTGACACCTCTTGGTGTGGGCCGGGTGTCTGTTCCCCACGGCGGAAACGAACATGATGGACATTTTTTTCCACCCAATGTTTCTGTCCGTCCGTCGTCGTCTGGCAGGCCGACGGATGTAACGTCTTGTTCCGTCAGCTCAAAGCCACAGAACTAAAAAGGAGGGGGTTGGGAAGAAATGTAACACAATTTCTTTTCACCATATTCTATTCTGCTAAGTTGAGGTTGTAGGGAAAGATGGAGACGCGGGCAAAATCACAGCTGTCTTTTGTTCATTTTACATTTTTAATTATAAATATCTCGAGTTTAAATTTATAAAAAACCCTCAACTGCGACGAATCGTGACACATGGGGCGAATTGGGACAACCGGATTAACCATGCAGGAGCACAATATTTTGATTTTTCTGGTTGGTTACAATTAGAACAGACTCAGACCAACAAAATGTGTACATCCATTTCCAAATTTAAAACCATTAAATGCTCTAAAACTGCTGTCCCTATTCTGACTGTAGTCCCGATTCTCCCCAGATGGCGGTACCACAAATTTACCTTTTGAAGTTTTTTTTTTAGACATTAGAGTTGCTTTCACCTGAGAATGGCTATAATTTTTGACCAACGAAAAGATTTGTATTCAAAGCTTTATAAGCGCTTCTTTCCTATAGAACTTAACCCTAAATTTAGCATGTTAATAAAAAAGATTTTTAGATTGGCATTTCCAAAGAGAAGAAAAATCCTAACCTAATTTTCAGTCAAGCCAAAAGTTGTACCTTCCCATTTAGTCGCCGTCGTGCTAACTTATCGTACGTGCATTTTGGGACAAATTGAGTTAAGAACGCCATTTTGTGCAGCTCACAATGCCTCACTTTTTGACTTTCACAGATCCCCAAAATACGATTTCAATCCTGAGATATTCTACAAAATCCCAAAAAAAAACTCCGTGCATTTTTGACACTTTACATATGAAAGTAGATTCAATCTTGTCATGCTGTCTTGTCACTCCCTGAAAATTGATGTAAGTGCGACAACTGGCCAAAGGAATTTCAGGTCAGAACTCGTTTGACGCATGTACAAGTTAGACTACCGTAAACATTTGTAATTATAACTCGGGACTCCAGCAAACAACTTCATCCAAAGTTCAAGAAAATGCACATAACTAGGCTTAGTGATTTTTCACGCTCGAAAATTGCAAATGTCACGGGGACCTCAATTTTAGAATACCAAATTTCACGCAAATTTCGCGGAACGTTAAATTTTTTAAAATATCTTTGAATATGTTATGTTAAAATCACAGGAACTACTTTTTATGCATCATTAGTTATTAATCTTCAATAAACAAAAAAAAATCATTACTACATTTGATCGTGACACGAAAAAAATCTCTTAATTATCAAAAAAGTTTCCACCTGGTTTGTCCGGGATAGTCTCTATTTATATTTCGAAAAAATGCAGGGCATGCGTATTCTCATTTATTGAACTTTTTTTAAATATCCAACAAATAATTTTGAAATTTTAATGGGCAAAACTAGTAATTGTAAACAAAATATTTAAAGAAAAAATAAGGCAGATTCTCTTAATTTTTTTAAGTTTTAAGTTTTCCTTTTAAATAAAATATCTCTAAAAAATTTATAATAGCGAATGAAAATATAACTAAACTTAGTTAGTTTCTTTAAAAAACTGAAAATCTGAACAGTTTATAAATTTCACGAATTTCACGCTATCCACGCAATCGTTTATAAAAACCACTAACCCTATATAAGTAATAGAAAAGGGTATTCACTCGCTTAATTCTACAGTATTTAATAAGGCTTTTTTTATTTCTATTTGTGTTTGACAAATTATTTTTAAAAAATCATTACATTTCACGGATTTCACGCTGACCGTAAAATCGTGAACTATCACTAACCCTACACATAACGGTCAGCCAAACAAAACGTTTTTTTTTATTTATATTTATTCAAATTTCTTTTCCATGTACATTCATTCAGTTAAAATATTATTGAGTGTCCAATCACAAACGATGACTTTTCACCTCAATTTTAAATACTAGCAACTTTCATTTATTCATGAAATATTGTAGCTTTCGCTATTCAGTGATTTCAAATGTAGGAGGTCCTACATGTACAAAAGGGAAAAGGGATACCTTAAAACTAACTTATAAACTATATAAAGAGCGGATCAATGCAGCTGAAGACTGCAATGATTTTTGTCGAAATGCATCAATTATCTTATTGGACACAACATTCAAAGTGTCAACTTCGGCTAATTGATGAAGTTCACTGGTGCTGAACCAGGGAGGAAGTTTCAGAATCATTTTCAGAATTTTGTTCTGAATCCTCTGAAGTTTTTCTTCCTGGTTAAGCAACAGCTTGTCCAGATCGGCACAGCATAAAGCATGGCAGGTCTGAAAATTTGTTTATAAATTAACAGTTTATTCTTGAGACAAAGTCTAGAATTCCTGTTTATAAGTGGATACAAACATTTAATATATTTGTTACATTTAACCTGGATACTTTCAATGTGATCCTTGTAAGTAAGGTTTTTGTCAAAAGCAAGTCCAATATATTTCACATGATCCTCCCACTTTAAATTGACCTCATTCATCTTTATAATGTGATGACTTTTTGGTTTAAGAAAATCAGCCCTTGGTTTGTGAGGGAAAATAATAAGTTGAGTTTTTGCAGCATTTGGAGTAATTTTCCATTCTTTCAAATAAGAATTGAAAATATCCAAGCTTTTTTGTAATCTTCTTGTGATGACACGAAGGCTTCTGCCTTTGGCGGAGATGCTTGTGTCATCAGCAAAAAGTGATTTCTGACATCCTGGGGGCAAATCAGGCAAGTCAGAAGTAAAAATATTGTATAAAATTGGACCCAAAATGCTTCCTTGAGGGACGCCAGCACGTACAGGTAGTTGATCAGATTTGCTATTCTGATAACATACCTGCAGAGTACGATCCGTCAAATAATTTTGAATAATTTTCACGATATAAATCGGAAAATTAAACCTTTTCAATTTCGCAATCAATCCTTTATGCCAAACACTGTCAAATGCTTTTTCTATGTCTAGAAGAGCAGCGCCAGTAGAATAGCCCTCAGATTTGTTGCTTCGAATCAAATTTGAAACTCTCAACAACTGATGAGTAGTTGAATGCCCAAGGCGAAATCCAAACTGTTCATCAGCGAAAATTGAATTTTCATTAATGTGCGTCATCATTCTATTAAGAATTATTCTTTCGAATAATTTACTAATAGATGAAAGCAAACTAATGGGCCGATAGCTTGACGCTTTAGCAGAATTTTTATCCGGTTTCAAAATCGGAATGCCAAACAAAACGTGTTTTTCATTGTTTACATCGCGTGCTTTCGTTTTTGTTTGTTCAAAGTCAAACATTAAAACGCGTTTTTCTCGGAACGTCGAAATGGCGGGTGCGACAAGATAGCACGACGACGTCGATTTGTAACTTCTTTTCATGTTCCAAAACTGCACTTTTTTTCGGAATATTCAATTTTCACTTCATTTCACGATCTGGACCACTGTGCAATGCGGAAGCTAATTTTGTATGTTTTGGTTTTGTATAGTTTGCCTGGCACGGAGCGATGCATTCACACTAATGCAACAGAGATGACTCATTCCTAAGAGATAAACCACTTGGATACTTTTTGGAAGGCTCCATGACGGTTGTTTTTGTCGGGTTTGTCGCGTAACAAATTTGTTTTGATTCAGCAAGAACGTTGTGTACCCATTGGGTACTACCCAAGTGTTTTTTGTGTTGAAAAGGACCTAGCTCGGAGGGTTCGACGTCGGTTGTATACGGGGGGATGGTAACCCTATTCCGACCAAAGCAAACTGACAACAGTCGACATTAGCACGGTTGTCAAATGAGAGCCCACAACAAAAGCACTAGCTGTCAAATGGTAGCCCATAACAAATCATTGTTTGGGTTTTGATTTTCAAATTTCTCGCAATTCAAACGATAAATACCCGAAAAATACGTGAATTGTGTTGCTGATGGCAAATTCTATCATATCCTTGGAGATTCCATCCCAATATTGGCTGAAAATTCATATCGAAAAAAGTGATTTTTCTGTTTACCTTTTTTTGCTTTTTTCTTTTGGTCGATCAAACAGTGCGCCCGTACACTGTGAATCGGCATTACACATTTTTCAGTTTGGTTTTACACATTTGCATGGGACTTTTGAGTTTAACCAGGATAACACACTTCGTGTTACCAAAGTAATATGAATAATACTGATTCTGAGTGTTTGTTATCTGAACTTCCAAGATGGCGGCTTCTTCGCTACCCCCTGGTTGTATATGTGTTGTTTATAAGTCCTCTCCATAACATCGTAGCTCGGGAGGCATCGAAAACCAATACCTTATCCTTCTAGCATAAAAAGAAGAATCATTTTTTTATCTAGCAGATTTTTGAATGCCCTGAAATTGCCATGAAATTCAATTGATTTTTTTTACCGTGTATCATTTTTTTCAGTGTAGTCCTTATCCAAACCTACAACTTTGCCGAAGACACCAAATCGATCAAAAAAATCAATCAAAAGATACAGATTTTTTTTTATACATCATTTTTGTATGGACAGCTGCCAAATTTGTATGGAAAATTATATGGACAAACTAATGCTGCGAAATGGCTTCTTTGGGCATACCGAAGGCACCAACAAAGTTTCAGCCGGATTAAAAAATACAAAAATTAAAATTAAAAAAAAAAGACCGATTTAGTAGAGAATTTGTCAACTTTTGTGCCGTGAATAACACTGACCTACAAAAAATGACAAAAATTATTGCGCAGGATCAACTCGACGGGAAGCATGAAGTTTGGGGTCCCCAAAAACACGTGCACGTTTCAAAAATATTTAGACAGAGGCCGAATGGTTTATCTCCAAAGTTTGTATGGAAAAGTAGTGCTGTTCACTACTACCACTTATTGCATGCATTTTTTCCTCGTATGCAACAGTGACGAACCGCCCTAATTCTCCATGCAAACTTTGGAGAAAAACCATTCAGTACTGTCTAAATATTTTTCGAAAATTCAAACTACACGTGTTTCTGGGGACCCTAAACTTCATGCTTCCGGTCGAGTTGAGCCTGCGCAGAAATTTCGTTGGTCGCCCAAGTAACCATACAGCACGATTTACCAGCTGCGGATTTTCGTTAACAAGTTTATACATCTGCACTAAATGCGCTTTTACAGCTGATTTGCGACCGGTTTTGGACTTTATATTTCTGAGTTCCAGCTAGCCTCTACTGTTGTTGATCCAACCCTGCACAAAATGTCAAAAAATCGAGAGAAGCAAAAATGTTGCTCTCTCTCCTTTTCCTCTCCCTCTACTGATCTTTTTTGATTTGTTTACTACTGATTTTAGATTTGTTTACTACCACGTTACCGACTCAGCTGACAGAGAGGAAGAAGAGCCGATTTTTTTGCGGGAAAGGGAGTTGTTGGAGATGTAATGCCAGGAGCTTGAGGTTGCTGCCGATGAGTGGAGTTTTCTGTGCCTTTATCCATTCGCCTAATTTGGAGGTGGCTTTTGCTCCGTCAGACTCTGCTGAGGCAGATTCCTTCTATATGACCAGTGAAAGGCACAATTCGGTGCATTGTGGTGCCCACGGGGAATTTCTGAATATTGGACGACTGCTTTAGATATCGAAAAGGTCCGAAAAATGCCAACCTTTACGCCAACTTAAATTTTTCAGTACAAAAGATTCAATCGAAACATTAAACCTCATCTTGTTTTGTTCAGCTCTTTCGAAAGATTTCGGAAAAGACTAAAAAATCAACAGCAGCTGATAATAGCATGTAATCACGATGAATCTCAGCCACCCGACAGCGTTTTCTCCGTTGATTTGTGATGGTTGTTCTGGTTGAAGGGTGAGCGAGCAAGCAATGTATTTATTTTCGTTTACTTCATTCTCTCTCTTTCACACCTCAACTGTGTTGCCAGTTAATGGGAAATAAACCCAGCAGTGTTGCTAGCAACAGCATTAAATCAGCTGCATTTCTGCAAATCCTAGAGCAGTTGTTTTAGAACTGATTTGTTCAGATCATAGCTGTTTTATGACTAACTAGCTGTTGAATACTAATGAACAGCTAGTTTATGATTTCTTTTAATGCTGGATGGTTACTTGGGCGGTGTAATCACTACATGAGCAAATACATTCGAAATGAATAGCGGCAATCTTCGCCTTTAGTTAAGGTTCAATACCCAAAATGCTAAAAAAAATCATTAGACCTTTTAAAAACTCCAGACATGTAATTCTTGTTTTAACGGTCAAAGCATATCTCTCTGGTGCACATCAAGCAGAGCTTTTGCACCTAGATTTTTGTTACAGATATTTTGGTATCTTCAAAACTACAGGAACTATCGATATAATTTTTATTCATCCCCTAATGTAAATACTGTCTACAAACCAATTTACAACAAGATTTGACTATTTTTACAATCAAAATGTTTCAGGATTGGGTCCGTAAGTTTGACAATTTTGGAATAAAAAGACAACAACTTCTTTGGTTGCTGTGCACCCTTAACGTCAAAATAACGTTATCGTTTTACAATCCAGACTTTATTAATACTCTTAATATCCAACCATCGTTAGACTGAAAACAAAAATAAAATACTAAAATAAGTTTTTTTGCAATTCCGTCGTGAAACTACTTACTTTTCCTGTCATACTTGAACGACGAAATAGCCTACTTTTCTGTACCAAAAATAACAGAATCGAATAGCAACACTTTTCAAAATAAATGCTGAAAAGTTCTACTTTTCAGCACTCAAATGGGTGCTGAAAGGTTGAACTTTTCAGCACTTGTTTCGAAAAGTAACACTTTTCAAAATGTTTTTGATTTAATCGATTTATTGACAAAATACATGAAAATTTGACATACAATTTCACTCAGTGTGTGTTTTTTGGAATTGCAAAAAATGTTGTATGGAACTCGTTGCAAAACTTGATTTTTTCAGCACTCTTCGTATTTATCCAACTCGGTGAACCTCGTTGGATAAATGTACGACTCGTGCTGAAAAAATCCTCTTTTTGCAACTTGTTGCATAAACTACTAATTTTTCCTCATTGTTCAATAAATGCCTTCATGTTTCGAAGGCAAATCAGAATCTGCTCAAAAAAGCAACTGTTTCAATTCAATGAACCTCCCTCCCCCTCAAACCGAATACAGGCTACATTATTCACGGGTACCGCACACTTTGCCATCCCACAGCCAACCGCAGAGATCCGCGCCCGAGGAATCCGTCTTTGATTCAGCAAAAGCCCGTAAAACTTTACCACCACCGAAACTACGTACGTATACCTACCGTATCTTCACCACACAATTCCGGCACAGACAGCAGCAGACGGCAGAGTAACAACACAGCCGAGGGTTTTATCGTCCTCTACAGCACCGACGACCACGGCCAGATATCCTTGTCCTGTGGTCTCCTGCCCCACCCGTTCCTGCTGCTGTCTTTGTCCAGTCGAGTCGACGATTATAAATTCAACAAATCCTCAAACATTTATACACTCCAGGGATTACCGGCGGGCACTTCTTCTTTCTGGTTTGTTTGCTTCTCAGTTTTTTTTTTTTCGCGCTTTTCCAGCGTCGGAAAAACCACTTTCCTGCTTATCCGCCGTGTTAAGCGTGTGCTGTATTGTTTTCCTCTTTCACAAGGATTTAATTCACAACAAACGTTTCGCGAAAATATATAAACTCTTGAGATTAAACGAACCAGATATTTCTCGCCTGGCTGTGAGCTGTGTCTTTTTTGCGAGTCTGGTTCGTCTTTTTGTCGCAAAATGGCACAAATTTTTATAATTCCATCCCCTGGTCTTCCGCGACGAGTTCCTTTTATCTCGCTTGATGTTCTGGAATGTTTGCCTCTGAACCCACGCGCGCTACAGCTATGTGCAGCAACAGCAGGGCACAGTTCTGCACTTGACACCGCGCTGCTCAGGCGTTCGCTTGACACACAAAGCTACTGCAGCTTCCTTTGCCTTTCCCTTTTTAATAACTCTTATCTCTTATCCACTTTTAGAACAACGGCTCGTGGAACAATGTGACACGCTCACTCCGCAGAGTGCTCTGCGAGATATCCGGTGGAGACGCTGTACGAGACTCTACACCACGGCAGCTGCTGACAGCATCTTCACGACTACACGACACGACACGACAACTCTCTGTTGATCCAATTCACCAAATCACTGTAATTAATTAATCAAGAGCAGAGTACGCGGCGTCAGTGTTGTTGCGCGACACTAAATCATTCATTCAATTTGGGGCCAAGAGACAGACGGGAGGCCGGACACCTCATTCCAGCACCGCACTGCACATCTTCACCGGAGAAGCGACCAGACACGTCTGGGACCTACCCCACCGAAAAGACTCCCACCACACACCCACACACAACCAACTCACTGACTGTGTCTGAGGACAAAAGCCGCACCGGAAGAGAGCGTCGTCCAAACACGTCCAACTCGAGTACCGGTCCACGAAAGACTGAATCGAGTGGGGTGCGAGCGTATAAACAGAACTTCGTCGGTACATCCGAGTGGGAATAGCACGGAGATGCCGGCCGGATGCTGCGTCGCAGAGAGAAAAGAGAGCGAGAGCGAAAGTGCATCCTTTTTGCTTGCGAGAGAGTTTATCAGCGGCGCGCACTCTGTCGTTTTGGGGTTCTTCTTGGCGGTTAGAATGTTGGTAGAATGTTGGTGGCTGATAGCAGGGGTGAAGTCTTGTGAGCAAGTCTCTTCTAGGAATTGGGAATCAACGATAAGATTAGTTGACACACAGAGAAACAGAAACTCTTTTCTAAAATCCGTCATTTAGTTACCAACCAGTCTCCATTACTCGAAGTCTCGATTATCCGTAGGTCTTCCAAAGTAATTTCTGATAACACAAGACAACAAGAATGGAAAACGTGAGATTCACATTTCATGAAAAAGCACACTTTTGAAGGTGAAATTTGATATTTTTTTTTTTGGACGAATAGGATTTCTCCAAAGTTTGTATGGAGAATTAGTGTACATATTACGGAACCATCCATAAACTACGTGGATCTTTTTTGAAATCACAAACCGCCACCCTCCCTCCTAAGATGTCCACGTGGTTTATGGATGGTCCCTACATGCCATTTCTGAGTTGTATGCGACACAGTAAAAAAAAACATGGTAATGTTATATCTGGGAATGAATACAAATGCCACAAAAAATGTGTAAATTCACCAATATTTGAGTGTTTTGTCACTTTTTAAATCTTAATTAAAATAATATTACATCATAAAGAGGAAAATTTACACAGCGACGAACCACCCTGCACGTAATTAAAAATAATGAACAAATCAAATTGCAAATTTTTATTTTGGGGGCCTTCTAGTTCCTTATGAGTTGAGAATGTGCTGAAAAATTGATGGTCCTTGTTAAAAAATATTTCTGCTTCACTTGGAGCATTTTTGAGGAAGATAACAAATTCGGCAATAATTTGAGCAGAGTTCCCAAATGAACCGGTTAGCTAGGTTCACCAATAAAATTGGTTCGGCTTAAGCCTCCTTTTGTGGTTCAATCCTGGTTCAGTGAACCATGACTATGCATAAGTGTTACGGTGCAACAATGCTACCGTGTAACAAATATAATGATGTAACAATGTTACACCGTAACATTGTTACACTGTAACATTGTTACAACGTCATATTTGTTACATCGTAACATTTATTACACCGTAACATTGTTACACCACAACATTCGGTGTAACAATGTTACGGTGTAACAATGTTACACCACAACATTCGGTGTAACAATGTTACGGTGTAACAATGTTACGGTGTAACAATGTTACGGTGTAACAATGTTACGGTGTAGCAATGTTACGGTGTAACAATGTTACGGTGTAACAATGTTACGGTGTAACAATGTTACGGTGTAACAATGTTACGGTGTAACAATGTTACGGTGTAGCAATGTTACGGTGTAACAATGATACGGTGTAACAATGTTACGGTGTAACAATGTTACGGTGTAACAATGTTACGGTGTAACAATGTTACGGTGTAACAATGTTACGGTGTAACAATGTTACGGTGTAACAATATTACGGTGTAACAATGTTACGGTGTAACAATGTTACGGTGTAACAATGTTACGGTGTAACAATGTTACGGTGTAGCAATGTTACGGTGTAACAATGTTACGGTGTAACAATGTTACGGTGTAACAATGTTACGGTGTAGCAATGTTACGGTGTAACAATGTTACGGTGTAACAATGTTACGGTGTAACAATGTTACGGTGTAACAATGTTACGGTGT
This sequence comes from Culex quinquefasciatus, assembly GCF_015732765.1. NCBI lineage: Eukaryota > Metazoa > Arthropoda > Insecta > Diptera > Culicidae > Culex > Culex quinquefasciatus. Next base: position 178,355,184 of record NC_051863.1, read on the forward strand.
AACAATGTTACGGTGTAGCAATGTTACGGTGTAACAATGTTACGGTGTAACAATGTTACGGTGTAACAATGTTACGGTGTAACAATGTTACGGTGTAACAATGTTACGGTGTAACAATGTTACGGTATAACAATATTACGGTGTAACAATGTTACGGTGTAACACTGTTACGGTGTAACAGTGTTACGCAGTAGTAGATTTAGGGTTGAACAGTATCCTGGTGTAACAGAACTCGCCGTTTAGCCTAACATTCTTTGATCAGGTTCAAGCCTGGTTCAAGCCAATGGTTCATTTTGGCTAGCCTCGCCTGGTTTGAACCAAATGAACCATGGCTCACGGCGCTCGTTGAGCCTGAACCGACGATGCTTGCCGACGTGTGGAGTGAACCTGAACCAGAAAAATGAACCTAGCCTAGCCGATGGCTTAGGCTAGTGGGAACACTGAATTTGAGTTCAATCAAGCATCACTTTCAAAAAAGCTAGAAACATTTATTTTCGACTTTTTTCAGCTTCATTTCACACAATTTTCAAAAAATACATTTCCGATTGCAAATTTGATTTTTCCAAAATTATTTGCTTTTCTATTTTGAAGAAAACATCTTTTACGAATTTTTTTTTAAAGTATTGACATGTTTTTTTTTGCCTTTCTTACTAAAGAAAGGTATAGGGGTAATTCTCCGCCAACTCACACAGCAGTTGCCCCGACCCCTCTTCGATTTGCGTGAAACTTTGTCCTAAGGGGTAACTTTTGTCCCTGATCACGAATCCGCGGTCCGTTTTTTGATATCTCGTGACGGAGGGACGGTACGACCCCTTCCATTTTTGAACATGCGAAAAAAGAGGTGTTTTTCAATAATTTGCAGCCTGAAACGGCGATGAGATAGAAATTTGGTGTCAAAGGGACTTTTATGTAAAATTAGACGCCCGATTTGATGGCGTACTCAGAATTCCGAAAAACGTATTTTCATCGAAAAACACTAAAAAGTTTTAAAATTCTCCCATTTTCCGTTACTTGACTGTAAAATTTTGGAACATGTCATTTTATGGGAAATTTAATGTACTTTTCGAATCTACATTGACCCGGAAGGGTCATTTTTTCATTTAGAACAAAATTTTTCATTTTAAAATTTCGTGTTTTTTCTAACTTTGCAGGATTATTTTTTAGAGTGTAACAATGTTCTACAAAGTTGTAGAACAGTCAATTACAGAAATTTTGATAAATAGACATAAGGGGTTTGCTCTTAAACATCACGAGTTATCGCGATTTTACGAAAAAAAGTTTTGAAAAAGTTGGTCGTCATCGATCATGGCCGTTCATGGTCACCCGCGACAGACACGGACGACGAAACAAAGAGAAACGCAAAAAGTAACTTTTTCAAAACTTTTTTCGTAAAATCGCGATAACTCGTGATGTTTAATAGCAAACCCCTTATGTCTATTTATCAAAATTTCTGTAACTGACTGTTCTACAACTTCGTAGAACATTGTTACACTCTAAAAAATAACCCTGCAAAGTTAGAAAAAACACGAAATTTTAAAATGAAAAATTTTGTTCTAAATGAAAAAATTACGTTTCCGGGTCAATGTAGATTCGAAAAGTACATTAAATTTCCCATAAAATTACATGTTCCAAAAATTTTTACAGTCGAGTAACAAAAAATGTGAGAATTTTTAAAACTTTTTTAGTGTTTTTTTCGATGAAAAATACGTTTTTTCGGAATTCTGAGTACGCCATCAAATCGGGCGTCTAATTTTACATAAAAGTCCCTTTGACACCAAATTTCTATCACATCACCGTTTCAGGCTGCAAATTATCGAAAAACACCTCTTTTTTGCATGTTCAAAAATGGAAGGGGTCGTACCGCCCCTCCGTCACGAGATATCAAAAAACGGACGTCGGATTCATGATCAGGGACAAAAGTTACCCTATAGGACAAAGTTTCACGCAAATCAAAGAGGGGTCGGGGCAACTGCTGTGTGAGTTGGCGGAAAATTACCCATATATTGTTTCCAAATTGTTGTCCACTGAAATTGTGGAAAATCAACTTTCACTTTTGGATGAAGTTTTCCTGATTCAAAAAATAATCATAAAAAGCATTCGAATCTGATATCTCCTGCATCATAATCTAAATAAAGTGCATAACGAGCTGTTTTAAAAAATAAGCCCATTCCACAAAAACTGATCGACTCATGAATTTATTATATAAAAATTATACATAGCCACAGCCAGGGTTGCCATGTTGCCAGATAAATCTGGGAATGCCAGATTTTTCATGTGTCAGCCAAATAAAGATTTACCCTTCCCTATGCCAGATATTGACAGATTTTGCTAGATTTGCCACTTTTGCATGTTATGAATTAATTCAAATCCTCCTCCTTTCACCGTTCAGAATTGTTAAATTTTCGTCTGCCAGATTTTGGTTTTACATATTAGACTTAGATGGGAGGGTAAGAACTTTTGTGATAGTTTTTATCTAAGAAGTTTGGTAATTTGGTATAAAATTTAATATTCAGTATCGAAGATCCAATTAAAATAAAATTTTATGTCGGCCATAAAGCAGAACGTTAATTTAAAATTCAAATTATTGACATAAGAAGATCAATTATAGAGTGGTGCTGGAGGAAACCCATTATTTAATTGCGTTTTCCATTTGAATCAGCATTCATTCGCACAGAGCATCGTAAATATGAAATGTAATTCCTATGAAATAATAAAAACGCCTCGCCTCGAGCCAATTACGATAACCACACATCAGGTTGCACCACGAAACCAAAGTCCTGTTAAATTATTTTGAATAATAAATGAATGGCCGGCTGGCTTCCATCAGGAGAAAAAAAAAAACAATTCAAAGAGCAAAATGCAGCAGCCAGATTTGTTGGGATGAGAGAGAGAGAAAAGAAAAAAAAACACTCGTCCTAGAATATTGCTATTGCTGTGTGCAAATAAACATGATTCATTTAATGAAACACCATTCGCACTCACACCCGCATAAAATGGGAAGATTGGTCCTGGCGTGGCATGCATATTTAAACGGTGTGAGCAATTTGATTAAAAACGATTTCGCAACGCCCCCGCCGCAGGTGTGTGCGATAGGCCATCGGGAAAATGTGAACACTTTTTTTTGGGTTGGACATTGAACTGAATTTTATTGCACGTGCACAGATGACCAGATTGGGATGATTTTTTTTTTGGTGAAAATGTGTCGGTATTTTGCTCTGTTACGAACATAATCAATCAATTGATTTAGCAAGTAAATTGATTAAAGATCCATATTTTTTGAACTTCCTGATAAGTCAGTGCGTGAATTGCGTCGGCCAATACCCTCCAGCAGATATCCTTCCCTAGGGTGCAATATTTCACCATCCCCCATTATCGGATCCGAAATTAACTAATTGAATTATTAATCAATATATCCGCCTTCCAATTGCGACGAGCAGGACCAATTGTTTTCGCATCAACGAGCAATGGACCCTGCGTCTCCACACCGCCCAACCCTTGACTACAGGCAATTCCAATCTTCACAGCACCCACCTTCTGATCTAAATTGTATGCTGATCTGCCTGCTAATCTCCAGTGCCTGATCGCACACAAAATATGCATCTAAAGCTGTCTGGCCGAGCACGCATTAATCATACAACTCTCATCTCCGTTGAAAAAGGGCTTAAAAACTTTCGTCCCTTTTTTTGTGCGAGTCAATTTTCCGAACTTTTCCGAGAGAATCACTCGTCCTTACTCTCCTTCTGTTTTTGCTCTCTCGAACACAGCCACAAAACGATGATGCGTCCATTCAGGATAAGCTTCCAAAGTTGCCTGCTGCAGTCAGCGGCAGCATCCGTAAGTGGAAATCCGGCCAATATAGACTTTTTTTTTTCACGGTGGCGTTTCTGTCGGTTCACGATTTGTAGTTTGCTTTTCCGTGGTCTGGGTTTTCTTTTATTTCCGGTTATCATCTGCTGTTAAAGATTGCTGATTCTCTATTGTGGCCAATTTAATCCTCTAAAATCCGACCCCGTCTCATAGACGGGTTTTGATTTGAAAAAATATTTTTCAACCAATTTCTGATCTTCAAAAAGCTTTGGCAAAAATAACTCCTAAATTTCAGTGCTTTAATTTTTTTTTTTTTTAGTTTTTTTGGAGGCCGAGACAAGAAAAAAATTTGGAAAATGTGACAATACTTTTTTCCGAATCCATGCCAAATCGAAAAATCTTTGTCTAATATGAGCCAAATTGGTTAAGGTTTAGATACCGCTGCTCATCGTTGAATTTAAATAAATTGACCATTGTGGCCTCCCCTAAAGCGTGGTACAGACCCGTTATGCTATGCTATGCTATGCTATGCTAATCGATTTTATTTGTTTTTCATTGTAATTTAAAAATTTGGACATATCGGTCATATTGATCTTCAAAAAGTAAGATGACTCAGGCACCATAACCCAGCTACATGTTTACATTGCACATTTTATATTAAGTTTTTGTTCCTCGGCTCTGGAGATTTTTTTTAAAGGTTCTATAACAAAATTTAGATTTTAAGATTTTTGACCTGAAAAACTCTAGATATAACTTAAGTTGAATTATGCATGGTTTGCCTTTTTTGGAGAATAATCAAAAGGACAACATTATTTCAAGTTGTCTTTTTAAATTCCGCTTTTTGTACCTTGAAAAAACTAAAAGTACCTAAGTAGTGCGTCCATCCCGGGATTTTTCCAAACCCGGGAATTCCCGAACCCCCGGATTTTTTTTATATTTTGTCCTGGGATTTTCCGAAGTTGAAAACAAATCAAATTTTGGTCTAGTCCAATTAACCAAATTGAGTGCATAATTGACAAAGGGAGCGCGTGGTCGTAAAAAATCATCGGAGTGAAAAGTGATTTTTTTGTGTTTGCCTTTTGTTTCGCATTTTTGTCGTGTATTGTGAAAAATTATTTTGATTCATCAAGAACGTCGTGTGGTGCGCGAGTCTTTTTTGTGTTGAAAAGACCTTCCCATAGCTCCGTAGCTCGGAGGGCTCAACGTCGGTTGTTTGTGTGTTAAGCCTTCTCCATAGCATCGTTGCTCGAGAGGCAACGAAAATCAATACCTTATCTAGCTAACAGAAAGAAGATCGGAAGGCACTTGATGATTGAGTTCGTCGCGTCTATTCCGTAACAAATTCATAAACTAAATGATTTTATAATTAAAATCAGACTACGCTATCATTGCAGCATTGCGTTAAACATTTCATTTTATAAATAAATATTATTTGGTTTTATCTTTCCACAGACGGCTGTCTAAGATTAAACCATCTCATTAAAAATTTAACAACAGTTAAACGGGAAATGTCTCATCCGCAGCAACCGATTGTTTGCCTTGAGAATAAAATATAATACCTTTCAACAAACACTATGATTTTGGGTCGCATCATCATCTTCTATGATGAATCCTGACCAAACACCCTATCCTAATAACAAGTTTTCAGGTTCCTGGCGCTCGTGGGGTGTAAGCACAGAGTAAATCAGCTGCCCTAGTAGCAACCTGCGCTAACTAACATTCCCGTCCCTTAAAATCGAGATCTACAAACTGACATGGCGGGCGCCGTTGGTGGCCAATGACTGTTACCTATTCGCAACTGATCTAGTTTTAGCAATCATGATGTTTTATCTTTTCGGCGCATTCATACATGCTGTTGATAAGGGAAATACCACTTGATAGTCGAAGCCTATGATCAGTAGTGCTGAAAGGATATTTCGGTTCTGTTCAGCAACGGAGAATGACAACCATGGGTGGTCTCTCATGCTCATGCTCAAAAAGTCCAATAAACCAAATTTTCAGTTTTTGCTTTTTGGGTGTTTTTTAAAAACCCCTGACTCAAGGCGGTTTCAAAAACTGGAAATTTTTTTTTCATTAAAAAAAAATCTAGAAATACATTTGGCTTATTAGGGAAATTAAAAAAAAAATAGTTTAGGGATCCGTAAAATGCTTTGTGCCTGAAATACTTTCCATTATCTAAAATTTATTTATAAAAAAATACTTGGTATAACATCCACGTATATTTATGACATTAGACTTTAAAAAAGATGATATATTTAAAAAAAAAATTAATTTTTCATCAAAACCGGCATCTGGAGGAAATCAGGACAAAAGTAACGAATCAAGACAGCTGTTTAAGCTAATGTTTTTTGCAGAATGTTCTTATTGTTTTAATTAATTTCGTTTACAACAGGAACATAACAAAACAATTAGTACACCAATTTCCAAATTTATTCCTCTAAAACCTCCTGTACCTATTCAGACTGTTGAAGGTAGTGACTCAAGGATAATTTTTAAAGTGTTACATTGTCTGGTATAAATTATGTTGCTTTCGTTTCTTGTTTTTTGAACAGTTTCAAAGAAATAGTTAAAGCATTTGTAGTCATGTTATATAAATAAATAAAAGAAATATATTAAAAAATTTTGGTTCATTTAGCACATCAAAGAATATGTTTTTTTATGTATTATAAACTATCTAAAGACTGCTGTCCATGTTCAGATTGACGTGTAGCTTATCACCAATTAACGGTATTGAGCAAATTGTATGATTTAAGCTTGAAAAACATAGCAAATATAATGAAAACATAGATTTAATGATTACTTCAAAAATTTCCCGGGATCTCAAAAACATATTTCGAGCCAAACATTTCATTAGGGCACAAAACCAAAACGTTAACATTCGGGATTGTTTCACTATTCCATTCATTAGTACACTCTCTACATGCCCTCCAAGATTCAGATTGATAGCAAACAATTTCCTATTGAAAAAATCACAAACACAAAAGGGCACATAACAATGTTCACTCCAAACTAGACAAAAAGTTCAATTGTGCCCTTTTCGTTTTCGTTAGTTTTTCGTAGTTGAGAAACTGTCTATGTCATAAAGTGAACTTTTCATACATTCTTAACACTAATTCACTTCAAAACAAAGTTTGATTTACGTTTCACCAAGGATTTCTACATAAAAAAACTTCGTCGGAATACAATATTTGTTACGGTCCCGCGGCTGCTGTTCACTACACTTTTGAAGATTTTTTTATGTTTCACATACCTTATCTACACCATTCGATCACAAAACTTCACCAATTATCAATATTTCCGCTGGATTCCTCATTATTTCTAACTAAAGGCTAGTATGTAGATCGGAAGGAAAGGGGTCAAGAAACAGCTTTACGAACAGCAGAACAAAGGAGAGGGAGCGATTTCTTGGGGCTTTTCTTCACCCTCTCTGACTTACTTGCGCTGCCGCTGCTACCCATTGATTTTTTTCTTGACCGATTCCTTCCGAAGTGCGTATACCGCTTAAACAAAAGGGCCCATAAACATCATTCAAAACAACAATCGGGTGACAGCGCTTTAGTGCCTTTTTAGAAAGGGCCCAACAGTTGGAAAGCTAAAAGGGCCAATAACGAGATTATTTTAAATTATGAGTTTTATTGCGAAAATCAACATAAATTAGGAAGCATTCAAGCAAAGTTGAGGATAATGATGTGTTTAATCGTATCATTTGTAAAAATACCATCAGTCAAGCTTCTTTTTTTAAAAAGGGATTGAAACAAGTTGTCCACTTTTTGCAAGCGATTTTCTCGAATCGTGGATTTTGGTTTTGTGCCCTAATGAAATGTTTGGCTCGATTTTTCCCGTTTCCCGGGGAATACAAAACCCGGGGAAATTTGACTCCCTACTCGCTACCTAAGAGTGACTTTACTGAGTCAGTCTAAATTTCAATTATTTTTCTCATTATTTTGCCCAAATAAAACTCACACATTAAATATTATTCCGTAATTGTATTTCGGCCTCAAAAGTCTATTTACATCGCCAGTTCAGTTGTTGATATTCCAAATTTATTCAAACGATAGCCACTTGTACTGTACGAGTGCGCTTGTTATGTGTATCAGTAAGGATAATCTAATGCTTTAATAAAACGAAAGAAAAAAAAAACTTCCTTACAAAACTAAAACTCGATCCGCTCGAAAATGTCGGGTCCTCCCTCCCGCCCTCAGTCCGAAATCCACATCCGCAGCTCGCGACCACCTATCCGCATCTGCTGGTGCGTCTCGAGCGCCCGGTGGGCATCCTGTGGCGACTGGAACCGCACCATGGCGTCCCCGGTGGAGCGCCCATCCGGCAGGTAACGCCGCTTAACGTCATCCAATGTGATGTTATACTGTTTGAAAAAGTCCACGATTTCCTCGTTGCGGGCGCGGAACGGCAGGTTGCCCATCGAGAGGATACTGCCGGGAACGGGATGGTCGTTGAGGCGCATTTCTCCAGGCCCTCCACCCAGCGATTGTTGCGATGAGTTGCTGGGGGCACCATTTTGCGTACGCAACGATTCGGCCGAATTGACCTGCTCGGGTGGATCCGCGTGGTCGTCCGGATCATCGTGGATCACAACGGCAACGTCGTCGTCGTCATCGTTTTCTCCTTGGCCACCGTTGTTCGCGTTTGGCGCATTTTCATTCGCTACTATCTGCACGTCAGACTGATCGTCAAAGTTCTGCTGATTGTCGTCATCGTGCCGCCGTTCGTGTGGCTCGTCGTCGGCAAACTGCGAATTGTTGACTTGGCTTGCATAGCTGTTGCCTCCACCGTTGTTGTTGTTGTTGAAACGGTCGTTACCTCCCCGGAAGTTGTTGTTGCCAAAGTTGCCGTTTCCACCGAAATTCCCGTTTCCACCAAAGTTACCGTTTCCTCCGTACCTGCCGTTACCGCCGTAGCCGCCCTGAGGGGGTCCACGCTGGTTTCCACTGTTGATTCGCATCATCATCTCAGGCAACTGACCCCGGACGAGATGCTTGAAGAATGCCTTCCGATTGCCGATCACGGCCGCATTCTTTATCAGCGAATCTCCCGCCTCCTGCACCGACTCGAACTCCACCAAGCACTCGCCGCTGGAACGTCCGTTGAACGCGTTGCGGATTATCTGCAACTTCTTGGGCGTAAACCCTTCCCGATCGAGGAAAGTCTGCACCGTTTCTTCCCGCATCGAAAACTCCAAGTTGGAAATCAACACGAACGCCGTCCGCTCGTTACCGTCCGGCATCTGCTGATCGTAGCGATTCTGCTGGTGCATTGGGGACCCTGCTGTGGGGGCGGTCCCTGCGAGTTGAAGCGTGGTCCATTGTTGAAGCTGTGCCGACTGTCGAAGCTTTCTCGACTGTTTTCGCTCTGCTGGAAACCTCCGCCGCCTTCGTTTCTTTGGTTGATCTCTTGGCGTCGGCGCGGATCGCGGCTAAAGTCACCCCCAAAGTTGTTGTTGTTGTTGCTGCTGTTGCTGTTGAAGTTAGGGGGTGGGCCGGCAAACTGTGGTGACTGTTGGGGCGGCGGCTGTTGCGGTTGAAGTTGTTGCTGCTGGAAGGAAGGTGGTGATTGGTACAGATTAGTGCTGAACGCATTTCTCGGGTCGCGGTTGACGAAATTCACCGGCGGTGGCTGCTGTGCCTGCTGTTGCGGTTGCGCTTGTTGCTTTGGAGATTGTGACTGATCGTCAACCTCCCAGCACTGGTCTTCGTCTTCAGTTTTGCCAGTCTGCACCGGTTTGAGATCATCCAATGGTGGGTCGTCGTCAGCGTCTTGCGGACGCACCTCCTCGTCCAATGGAATCTTGTTCTGAACGACCTCCTCTTGACCTTCTTCCTCTTCGTCATCATCCTCGGCCAGATCCATTCGGTCGTCTTCGTCCTTTTTCGAATCTATCGAATCTTCGACGACCTGCACGGAATCGTCCAAAGGATCCTCCTTCACTGGTTCCGACTCTAGCTTAGGTTCTTCGATCGTCTCGGGTGCATCGTACTCATTCTTGGCCGCGTCGTACTCAATATCGCTGCAGGGTTTCACAAATACGCGTTTGCTCCGAATGAAGTGCTGATGAGTGCTCTCGCAAGCCCGCCGGGCGTCCTGCAGTCGACAGAACTTGACGTAGCCATCCTGCTGCTTTGGGTTCTTGTAGTTTTTAATGATCAAAACCTCCACAATGGTGAAATCTGAGAAAATCCGCATCAAATCCAGCTCGGTCGTCCCGGTCGGCAAATTCCAAACCATCAAATGGCCACACTTTCCATTGTCGCGATCGTTCAACGACTCATCCCCAATTTCAATCACCCCAGCATCGTCCCCACGTTCGTTCTTTTTCTCATTCCTTCCACCGTACGACTCCACCCAGTACGGCTTACGCTCGTCAAAGCCCGGCTGATACGAGTCGATAGCGTCGTCAAACTCCCGGTCCGAGATCGATTCAACTTTGACCGCCGATCGACGCATGTTCTGTCCGTTACGCGACATTGCGTACCGTTTGGCGTCCTTGCGCAGGAACCGCACGTACGCGACTCCCGTGCGCTTGCCGTTCGGGTCGTTGATCATCTTGATGCCGTTGCTTGAAATCGCCTGCCCGCTGAAGAACCGTCGAATCTCGCCGTAGCCCGTGGCCGTCTCCAGGTTCGAGATCTTGATCGACTGCCCGTCCATCTCGTCATCGTAAATCGACGACTGCTGCCGGTAGTGCTGCTGGTTTGGCGGTCCACCAACATCCCCGCCCGAGTTGTAGTTGTTGGGCTTGTTCGGCAACAGTCGGGAAGCAATATTGTTTGCAATGTTATCGTTCCCATAGTTGCCATATCCAGGCGGATCTTGCTTCCCGTAACCTCCGTTACTATTGGACTGATGCTGTTGCGGCGGGTTCTGGAACATGCGCGGATCTCGTCGAGAGTGCAGCTCCTGCAGTTTACTCAAGTGCTCGTTGCTGATGGGCTTGGATGCTTCAAACGATCCGTAATTCACTTGTTGTACAACCGGTTTCCCTTGATATCCCGGCTGAGAAAATTCTCCTGGTCCAGGATTGAATCCACCTGCGATGGGCGACCGGATGGAAGGCGGCACGGATGTCGATTTGGCTACCGAACTACTCGCCAGCTTCAACAGGTTCTGCTGTATTGGCGTATCCCACGGGTTGACCTTACCCGACCTTGCATCTACAGCCGGGGGAGAACCCATAGGATTCCCCTCGCCCCGATCACTGAAACGTGAAACACGTGGCTTCGGTTTATCCTTCGAGTCTCTGTCCCGACTACGATCCTTATCCCGACTGTCTCGACGATCTCTCGAACGAGACCTTCTCGACCTCCGCCGGTCCCGACTCCGGCTTCTACTACGCCTGTCCCGGCTTCTGCTCCGACTACGATCTCTTCCACTGCGACGTCTACCCCGGTCTCTGCTCCGCGACCTCGATCGCTCTCTGGACGAACGACGTCGATCCCTTTCGCGCGACGATGATCTGCTATACCGGGACGTAGAACGTCCATCCCCACCATCCTTCTTCCCCATCGTACCCGCAGACGACTGAACAACGGCAGCGGCACTTTTCGCCGCGGCTGCCTTCTCCGCTTCGGCGGCCTTCTTCAGCTGTTCCGATAGCTGAGTGAACGCCGAATTGGCACCGGCTCCAGCTGCCGCGCCACCGTAGGGTTGCGAGCTCAGCGCCGAAAACAAACCGGCCGCCGGAGCGTTCGGTTGAAACATTCCCCCACCGGCGGCCAGAAAGCCCAACCCCGGAATCTCCGAGTACAGCGACGCAGTCCCGGCCGCTACCTTCTGTTGGTTTAAATTTTGCGCCAAAAACCCAGACAAGCTAATAACCGGCGGTTGTGGCTGTTGAGTCGCCACCGTCGTCGGAACAACGGTCGCCACCTTGGGCAATACGGGGGCCACGGCCGGCGGAGACGGCGCTGCCGCAACGCTCTGGGCGGACAACTGCATAAAGGACATCGTCGTTCGACGTGCCTCTTCGATGACCTTTTGCATTTCGGCACGGGACGACAGCAGAAGCGAAACCTGAACTTCCTTGATCTTACCTCCGCTCATCATCATTGCCTGGCGGGCATCTTCATCGGTGCTGTAGGGTTGGAAATAGGGAAAGCAAACACATTACGATGATGAACACCTGCAAAATCAGCATAAAAAAACCATTGAACAGCAGCTCATTTTTACATCTCTTGGGCACTATATAATATTAGCGTGTCCCAAAAAAAACACGAAGTCGAGGAATTCAATGTGCTCAGTTCTCAAATGATAGAAAATCATGTTAGAAACAACTCTCTCATACATGAAAACTTTCGGAAAAATCGTTTACCACGTTCCCTGGGCATTTTTTTTGAAAAAGTCAGTTTTTTCGACAATTTCACAAAATCTGCTCAGAAAAATGGAAAATTTTAAAATTTCAAATAGCCTATACCATTAAATGATGGTCTGTGGTCCAATGAACAAGTTAATGTATCGATTTGGCCTTTTAAAACCTTGTTTTTACTTTCCCGGTAGCTTTTATGTCGAAAAATACGAGTTTTGCTTTACTTTTTTCAATCTTTTCCTCGGTATTGAACACAAAAATTTCCTCATATGTGAGAATACATGCATCTTGTAGGAAATTTTCCGCCAAAGATTTTCGTCTAAGCAACTTTGAAGTTTCATCAACTCTGAGCTGAGATATTCCAGTTTTTGTGAAGAAAGAATATTGATATTTGAAAATGTTGATATTAATCATCATTGGCATACAATATTAAGAATAATTTAAGCCTAATTTGAAGTGCGGCTGTATCGCATCTGTTTTTAAACATGATTGGTTAATCCTTCAATACTAAGGGCCACCTGGTGTTGTTTTCTCATGGCACACTACGTGCTAAATCAATGAATTACTTTTAGCAAATAACTCATATTTAGAGCATTTTGCATTTAAACCAATCGATGCACGTTTGCTGTGTTTCCATGGATACAAATAAACAAATAACAAATCGATGCATCTGTGCTCTCTTATGCTATCTAGATAGGAAAACCAGTAAGCTTAGTACAAGAGCACAGAGGCATCGAAATATATGGTTCGATTGTACGGGGTTGGCAATTGTCCACGCTCCATCCAAAAAAGTTTTTTTTATGGACAATTGACCATGAGAAGGGGAGGGAGCTGAGATTTAAAAAAAATGTCTACGTGATTAATGGATGGATCCCTATAGAATAAATTCCAAATATTAGTGATATTTTTAATTGACCTGAACATCGGATTTATCGACAGGAGTTATAAGAAGGGAGTGTAAACGTTACGTTGTGGTTCAGATCACGGAAATGCGTACAATTGAACCTTATATTTAAAAAACGAAACGAAACTATTGGCACTACGCCCCCCGGGGCATGGCCTTCCTCTAACGTGGGATTTCTGCTCCAGCGCCTCTGACGAGACAGGAGAAACCGGGACCGACGTTTTACTTCACCATCCGATAGAAGCTCAGTGGATAAGGCGGGAATCGAACCCACGTCTCATAGCATCATCGGGATCGGCAGCCGAAGCCGCTACCCCTGCGCCACGAGACCCACGAACCTTATATTTGTTATTTGTTTATTTGTATCCATGGAAACACAGCAAACGTGCATCGATTGGTTTAAATGCAAAATGCTCTAAATATGAGTTATTTGCTAAAAGTAATTCATTGATTTAGCACGTAGTGTGCCATGAGAAAACAACACCAGGTGGCCCTTAGTATTGAAGGATTAACCAATCATGTTTAAAAACAGATGCGATACAGCCGCACTTCAAATTAGGCTTAAATTATTCTTAATATTGTATGCCAATGATGATTAATATCAACATTTTCAAATATTCAATATTCTTTCTTCACAAAAACTGGAATATCTCAGCTCAGAGTTGATGAAACTTCAAAGTTGCTTAGACGAAAATCTTTGGCGGAAAATTTCCTACAAGATGCATGTATTCTCACATATGAGGAAATTTTTGTGTTCAATACCGAGGGAAAAGATTGAAAAAAAGTAAAGCAAAAACTCGTATTTTTCGACATAAAAGCTACTGAAAGTGAAAACAAGGTTTTAAAAGGCCAAATCGATACATTAACTTGTTTATTGGACCACAGACCATCATTTAATGGCATAGGCTATTTGAAATTTTAAAATTTTCCATTTTTCTAAGCAGATTTTGTGAAATTGTCGAAAAACTGACTTTTTCAAAAAATGCCCAGGGAACGTGGTAAACAATTTTTCCGAAAGTTTTTATGTATGAGAGAGTTGTTTCTAACATGATTTTCTATCATTTGAGAACTGAGCACATTGAATTCCTCGACTTCGTGTTTTTTTGGGACACGCTAATATAATATACAGTATGTAAAAAAAGTATTTACACCCCTTGGGCACTATGCACATATTGTGATGAAACATCTAAACAATTTAATGTTGACAGAAACCTAGTACTACGTTTTGTTCAGAAACTCATGCCAGACATTTTGCTACAAAAAGCTCATGAAAAGATGATTTCTATAAAAGTTATATAACAAATACTATTACGAAACTAAAAAGGTGCAAAAAGGTTTGTACACCTTTCGAAAAATTAACATAAATAATGTTATTTGTTGACAAATCACCATAAATCTAGTCTCCCAACTTCAAATAGGCATCCTTGACTGATTTATAAAATAATTTGGATTGAATATAAAGTTTACTAACAACTTAGTATAAAAGTTTATATAACTCTGGAAATTCTATATAAAACTTATCTAAACTTAATTTTGCAAACTTTTGATACAATTAAATGTCAATATATTACCATATAATTGCTAAATAAACATTTTGGAGTGGGTATAACACCGTTTTGGGGGTATTTGTATCGATAGAATAGATTTTTCATTGGAATTTCGTACCAACCCGGAATTACGTCGTCGGAAAATCCGCCGGCATCCGAACCGGTCCACGATTCACAAGTCAACCTATGTGGAATCGGAAAGGGCATAAAATTTCCGATCTTTTGATACCCATAAATCTAGGTTTTCTATAAAACCTACGTTTATAAATACCTAAGCAAAACGTTGTTATGGTTTCGTTTGAGCAACCTGCCAAAAATGTATGGAATTTCGTAATTTTTGTTCTCGTGGATCAAACTTACTTTTTGCCCAGGTATTTAAAAACGTGGGTTTTATAGAAAACCTAGATGTATGGGTATCAAAGATCGGAAATTTTATGCCCTTTCGATGCCACATAGGTTGACTTAAGAATTATGGACCGGTTCGAATGCCGGCGGATTTTCCGACGACGTAATTCCGGGTTGGTACGAAATTCCAACGAAAAATCTATTCTATCGATACAAATACCCCCAAAACGGTGTTATACCCACTCCAAAATGTTTATTTAGCAATTCTATGGTAATATATTGACATTTAGATGAATTAAAAGTTTGCAAAATTAAGTTTAGATAAGTTTTATATAGAATTTCCAGAGTTATATAAACTTTTATACTAAGTAGTTAGTAAACTTTATATTCAATCCAAATCATTTTTTTAATCAGTCAAGGATGCCTATTTGGAGTTGGGAGACTGGATTTATGGTGATTTGTCAACAAATAACATTATTTATGTTAATTTTTCGAAAGGTGTACACACTTTTGCACCTTTTTATTTTCGTAATAGTATTTGTTATATAACTTTTATAGAAATCATCTTTTCATGAGCTGTTTGTAGCAAAATGTTTGGCATGAGTTTCTGAACAAAACGTAGTACTAGGTTCCTGTCAAACTTTAAATTCTTTACATGTTTCATCACAAAATGTGCATAGTGCTCAAGGGGTGTAAATACTTTTTTTACATACTGTAATTCAACAACAACAATTTCAAGTTGAAAACTTTTAAAATGCCAAATCGTGCAAAACAAAGTTTGTACACCCTGTTGAGAAAAACGTTATAAACACCACCGGTGATTTTTAGGCCTGAATGATAATCCGATATTTTGAAAATATTCTAACGGTGGAGGTTTTCTGGAAATACAGAAATAGAGACACATAACAAGAAAAAAAAGAGGCGCATAACATAAAAAATATGACCAACGATTCTTTACACGAAAACTAACATTTTAATTGTGTGTTCAATTAGTTTTGTTAGTAATCGGCTCTATGAGCACGAAAAAAAAAACTTTTTTCTGAAAACCTCAATTTTCACCAAAAGAATGTTTTCAAAAAATCGGATTATCATTCTGGCCAGCGAAGCAAAACTTTGTACGTAAAAATCTCCAATGGGGTCTATAAAAGTCTGTATAAAAAAAAAAATTAAATTACTTAGGACCGATTTTCAATGTAAAAAAATGAAACAAAAAAAAGTTGAACTTTTCAGCACTTGTTTCGAAAAGTAACACTTTTCAACATTTTTTTGATTTAAACGATTTATTGACAAAATACATGAAAATTCGACTTAAAATTTCACTCAATGGGTGTTTTTTGAAATTGCAAAAAATGTTGTATGGAGCTCGTTGCAAAACTTGATTTTTTCAGCACTCGTCGTATGTATCCAACTCGGTGAACCTCGTTGGATAAATGTACGACTCGTGCTGAAAAAATCCTCTTTTTGCAACTTGTTGCATAAACTACTATAATATTTCTTTTTCTTTTATCCGCTTTATCTCAGCAACCAGTGCACAGTGGTCCAGATCGCAAAATTAAGTGGAAAATGGATTTTCCGAAAAATGGTTAAGTTTTGGAGCTTTGGTGTCTTCAGAAGAGTTGTTGCATATGGAAAGGGGCAACTTTTGGTTTGGTTGAAAATTAGGGTGGTTCACGATTAGGGTGATTTTGGAAATCTAACTTTACAGGAATATTTTTGGGAATTTTTCGTCTTCTAGAAAGTTGACGGGCTTGCCAATCCAAGCAACTGTCGAAGACACCAAAATTTTATCTCGTAATCTACGCCTTCTACGACCAAATTTATAAAAGCATCTGAGCAAACCTTCAAAAATCAGTTTTTAACGTGGCAATTCAGGTTAAGTTTTAGTGAAAAGTGGTATTTGGGGCACTTTTAGAGCTCTAAAAACAAACATTTTATTATCTGACAAGTCAATTTGGACTTAAGGGTCAAAAGTTACAGCGCTTTTAAGGTAAAAAAGATGCAAATTTAAAACTTAAATATCTCAAAAAGGCGCAAGCCAAATTTTAAGCACTAGGTTGCATTTGAAAGGGGAGATCCAGCACTACAAACGCTGAAAAAATCTCAGGGGTGTTTTTCTTTAAACTCGAGATATCTTCATTTGAAAAAGTCTAATTTTCAAGGGAAAACCTTATGGGACCACCCTAACGAATTTCGAAAATTGTCCAAATATATGTTTTTCCATGTAATTTTGCCCGCTGAATCTGAATCTGTCCTCAGAATTGACCCAAAGTGTCGAAAAATCGATTTTTGGTCATATTTTGGATTTCCATGTAAAATTATCATTTAAACCCAAAATATGACCAAAATCGATTTTCGACACTTTGGGTCAATTCTGAGGACAGATTCAGATTCAGCGGGCAAATACATGGAAAAACATATATTTGGACAATTTTCGAAATTCGTTAGGTGGTCCTTTTCCTTGAAAATTAGACTTTCAAATGAAGATATCTCGAGTTTAAAAAACACCCTGAGATTTTCAGCGTTTGTAGTGCTGGATCTCCTTTCAAATGCAACCTAGTGCTTAAAATTTGGCTTGCGCGAGATATTTAAGTTTTAAATTTGCATCTTTACCTTAAAACTTTTGTTACCCTTAAGTCCAAATTGACTTGTCATAAAAATGTTTGTTTTTAGAGCTCAAAGTGCCCCAAATACCAAAAACAACCTTGCCACGTTAAAAACTGATTTTGAAGGTTTGCTCAGATGCTTTAAATTTGGTCGTAGAATACGGATAAAATTTTGTGTCTTCAACAAAGTTGCTTGGATTGGCAAGCCTCAACAGAAGACGAAAAATTCCCAAAAATATTCCTGTAAGTTAGATTTCCAAAATCACCCTAATTGAACTTTTTCAACAAACCAAAAGTTGCCCCTTTCCATATGCAACAACTCTTCTGAAGACACCAAAGCTCCAAAACTTAACCATTTTTCGGAAAATCCATTTTCCACTTAATTTTGCGATCTGGACCACTGTGCAGTGGTCCAATCTTCAATGTTTCTTTTCTGACACTATTTGAAAAAATCTGAAATTTTACGAACAAAATTTAATTTTGAATTGCTATATTTTGGAAACGGTGCACTTAAGGGGTTACATACATGTAAATTGACTAAAATGTCAGAGGTTGATATGAGCAGACATTTCAACTTTTTTTAAAATCTCAGGGTATTAAAATATACATTTTCATCTTTTATTTAAATATATATGAAGACATCTGGATGTACCAGTGCCGAGATATAGCTATTTTAAGTTAGCAGTTTCAAAAAACGGGTGCCATGATAACTCAACACTGCGTTGACCAAATCGGCTCAACATTTTGGTGATGACTCACTAAACGGGTCCCGTATGCATGACGAAGGCCGATTCTCAAAAAGTTTATTTAAAAAAAAGTTAAAAATATTTTTCTGTTTTTCAAAAAAAAATCAACAGTTTTTGATTTTTGTAATTTTTTAAAAACCTAAATTTCAAAATCGGGTTTCGTCATGCACACGGGATATGTCTTGAGAGTCCTTACTCCAAATTTCAGCCAATTTGGTCCATCCCATCTCGAGATATCGTGACATCCGCAAATCAACTCGGTGTTTTGAGAAAAACGCTCACAAAGTTTGACGGTTCGCTTTGCGCATGGCAAAACTTTAAACTTAAATCGTCTTCGACTCACTTAAATCATGAAATATCTTTATGAAACTTTTAGGAGTGATTGGAAATCATCCTTTGAAAGGATTTAATAAATAATCGGGAATATGAATTTTGAGATTTTTCACATGTATGTAACCCCTTAATCAAAAAAATTACTTTTCGATTGGAAATTCGATCATACATCAGGTCAAAAAAAATTATAGCACGAGAATAGAATATTTTACAAAAAATCATTATTTTACAAAAATCATATCTCGTCGGCAAAATTTTGGTCCATACTTCCAAATGGCTTACAAGATGCGGGGTTTTGTCCCCCTAAAACATATAAAATAATTCAAAAATTTTAAAATACGGATTTTGGGAAATAGATTTTTGTGAAAAACCTTAGTTAGAAAATCATCAATTTGTTTTCCTTGTACTTATTTTTTTCTGAGAGGACATCAATACCTACACAAAATTCCTTCAAACGACGATATTTGAAAGAAAAACGACTGCTGTTATCAAAATGATCAACGAAGCGAAAAAAAAACACCGGACTCTGGATTTTGAGTCCGAAACTTCCTCGTTGGTACTGAGCTCCTTGAAATTCTATTGTGGAAGAATCGGAAGCTATAGCGGTGCCGATAAACAATAGCCCAACATTTGAAAATACCAAATTTAAGTGTTTTTAGCCCTTTCAAAATGTTATCCTTGATTATAACATTTTTAAATGATTTTTATTGAAAAGAGTAGAAACTTCTACTTATTTATCATTTTCAGCATTGTTTCCGAAATTTCGGTGATCAAAAAATGAGGGCTAATCGGGCCACAAAGTTACCTAAAATTGCTAGGTACAGTATGTAAAAAAAGTATTTACACCCCTTGGGCACAATGCACATTTTGTGATGAAACATGTAAACAATTTAAAGTTTGACAGAAACCTGGTAATACGTTTTGTTCAGAAACTCATGCCAAACATTTTGCCAAAAAAAAGCTCAAGTAAAGATGATTTCCCTAAAAAGTTATATAACAAATACTATTACAAAAATCAAAAACAGTGCAAAAAAAGTTTGTACACCTTTCGAAAAATTAACATAAATAATGTTATTTGTTGACAAATCACCATAAATCCAGTCTCCCAACTCCAAATAGGCATCCTTGACTGATTAAAAAATTAATTTGGACTGAATATAAAGTTTACTAACTACATAGTATAAAAGTTTATATGACTCTGGAAATTTTATATAAAGCTTATCTTAACTTAATTTTGCAAGCTTTCAATTTAACTAAATGTCAATATATTACCAAAGAACTGTTAAATACACATTATGGTGTGGGTATAACACCGTTTTGGGGGTCTTTGTAACGCTAGAATAGATTTTTCGTTGGAATTTCGTACCAACCCGGAATTACGTCGTCGGAAAATCCGCCGGCATCCGAACCGGTCCACAATTCACAAATCAACCTATGTGGCATCGGTAATTGTAATAGTATTTGTTATAAAACTTTTTAGGGAAATCATCTTTTCATAAGCTTTTTATAGCAAAATATTCAGCATGAGTTTCTGAACAAAACGTAGTACCAGGTTTCTGTCAAACTTTAAATTGTTTACATGTTTCATCACAAAATGTGCATAGTGCCCAAGGGGTGTAAATACTTTTTTTACATACTGTGTATCTTAAAAACGGTGCACTTTATCAGAATTTCCCTAAAATACTTTTTGATTGTAAATTTGATAAAACATAAAACAAATTTCAGAAAATAAATAAGAGTTTTCGAAAGCCTTCAAAAATTACTATAATCGAATTTTTTTAAATCAATTTGAAATCGTATGAATCTTGGACAAGAGTTTTCCAACCTTCTTCATTGCCGAGCTCCCGTGGTGTAGTGGTACGGGTTTCGCTTTGTAAGCGGAAGGTCGATGGCTTGAAACCCATCTGGCGAGGAAAAATTTAGAATGTACCCAGAATCCAGGGCTGTCTCATTGTTCCCCACTCATTTTAGCCCATGGGTAACAATAAGACATGATTTTTTCTTCATTAAACATTTCAAAATCCATGTAAATCTATCAAAACATGAATTGAATGTGATTTTTGGCATATTTATAGAGTTTTAACTTCATTTAACCAAACATACAAAGTTATTTGGTACACATATATGGATTTTACAAAATTTAAATACTTTTTAGTATAACTTTTGTTAATTAAAGTTTCATGTTGGCAAAATTGCTCTAAAATGTTCAAGGCAAGTCACCTGTAATGGAACAATACAAAAACATGATGTTTTACTAGAAAAGTATTGATTTTCGTAGAGTGTCTCATTGTTCCCCAGCTGTCTCATTGTTCCTGCCAAGTGCGTCTACAATGAGACAGTTGAATAACTCTGGCTGTAGATGTCGGATCGATCTCATATTTTGGTCAATGTTAGAACACACTAAAAGAAAGAAAATGCAACAAACAGCACATTAAAACATAAAAAAAAATTAGAAAAATCGCTGAAAGTTGAAAACCAAAAGTGTCTCATTGATTACTACCCTACCCTACTATTTTTACCCTAAGCAAACAGCTCTGAGCTTTAAAAGGTTAAAAAGAAGGCCACAATTGAACATCTTTTTTTCTATTGACTATTTCCATTGCTGTTTATAGTAGAATGTAATTTCAAAATATATGAGAGGCTTGTGATATTATTCAATTGAAGCAGTTTCCAGAATGACCGATCATGAAACCGAATTTTCATTTAGACTCACAATAAAAAAATAAAAAATGGAGTGAAATGGTCAATCAAGAAATTTGTATAGAAGAAATCAACTAAAAACTCAGACAACTTTAGACAGACTTTAGAAAAATCAAAATGACAAAATTTATTTAAGCACTTGATTCGAAATTTGATTGGCGTTCTTTTCTTTAAACTTGCAATAGTGGTACTTTAGCAAAACTATTTAACAATACTATGTTTTAAAATATTTTCAAAGCGAAAAAAATAAAGCAAAATATGTAGATCCCTGTCACCGACGTGAAGTTATAGTACCTAGAATGTATAAACTTCCCACTGGGACGTGGACGTGAACTTCAAGTGCCGTAAAACGGGGTTACATTGAAAGGATTTTTTCAAAAGCGCTATAAAATTGTTTCGTTGAAATTTTCATTTTAAAATCCGGAGTGACGTTGATTGTATCTGTGTATTTTAACATTGGTAGGATTTTTAATCTATTTTTGGAAGATTTTCAAATTGGTAAGGTTTCTCAAAATTATTATTTTTAAAACATGTACTGGGGTAGGCCACACAAAATCCATGCACTATTTATTGAAAAAAGATTTTTCAATAATGTTTGAAAAAAAAAAAATAGTTCCCATGAAAACTCTTATTTTCAATTCTGGGATGACTTTGATAGTCATAGTTTTTCTAGTTAAAAACTGAGTAAACTTCAAATTAAAAAAAAATGAAACTGCCTAATAAGTTTATAAGTTATTTAGCAAAATACATATACATTTTAGGAAAAAATGTTAAAAAGTCAAAGTTTTGCCTGAAATTTGTTAAAACTGGATTTGTTTGAAAAATTATCGATTCATATTTCATTTTAAACTGAATACGAAGCACGAATCAATTTTTTTCACATTTTAAATGAAATTTGTTCTACTGAAAATGCCGTAATATTTGAAGATTTTTTAAATTATGTTTCAAAAACATATGATATATATTATTTAGTTTGTAAATTATTTTAGCTTCCACTAGCGGAAAATTGTCCAGAGAATCTGAAAATCTGGAGTTTTTTTAAGGTCCAATAAACCAAATTTCCAGTTTTTGATTTTTGGGTGTTTTTGAAACCGCCTTGAGTCAGAGGTATTAAAAACACCCAAAAAGCAAAAACTGAAAATTTGATTATTTGGACCTTTCAAAAAAAAATTCCAGGAATGCATTTCGTAGCGGAAAAATCTCAAACCTATCATAGTCATTCCTTTTTACAGTACCTAAACATCATAAAATCATGGCGCAAAACTGGTGTTTCCCAAACACAACATTTGAGCTAACATGAAAACTAATGGTTACCTGTCCTGTAATAATTAATTGGATTGGGTACCAAAGTTGGGATATTGGAAAAATACCTACATTATGTAGTTATTCGTCATTTCGGTTATGTGTATGACATAACTAATTTGACTTTTTCGATCAATCTACGAACACTCAATTTCGAAGCTGCAATAGATTGTATATCTTTACGATGATTTGTGTAAGAGATCGTACAATTCAATATTGGTAGTGGACACGAAAAAAAGCAAAAAAAAAACAAAGCATTTTGCTTGTTTGATTTTTGCTGATTTCGGCAATTTTTATAGAGAAACAAGGGCAGAAAATTGCGATTACGGATACTTCTTAACCTATTGAGAATGCAGACATGAATCGATGTACATGCTAACGCTAACAGCAGATATACAAGCTTCCATTTAATGTCGAAGGTATAATATTAAGATTCGCAACCTGTGGGAAACGCAACCCTTCCATTATAATGCATGTCAAAAATCTAAATAACACGCTGTCTCTTTTTTCCTTGCAAATAGTTTACTCAACAGTTAATTTAACTTTTCGGATGATTTGTTTGAAGGAAGTTCGTTTGTACGATTCTTGCCACATACCGGATTGCATTGATAACATTAAGATTGGTTTGCAAATACAACAGAACTTTATAGAGAAGTGTACGTTGATTCTAACAGATTTAAAATGTAGACTACAGTCATCCCTTATATTCGGAACAGTTTACAGATCGGCCAATTTTCAACAAATCATGGAAAATCGATAATTGAACATAATGATTTGCTTTTACCTTCATGTGAAAGCTTTTCTTGCGATGTATAGACCGGCTGTATATTTTTTTCTTTTTATATCAAGTTTTTAAAGAAAAACATTGACCCTTGAAATCCACAAATCCGGAACACTTTTTTCTTACGATGTAAACAAACTTTTTTTTTCTCTCCAGGAGTACTTATTTTTTACAAAATAATGACTTCACACTCTGAAACCAATAAAACACATGCTTAGTAAGGTCTGAGGAGGGCCTCGTAGCGCGGTGGTTAGCGGCTTCGGCTGCCGATCCCTAAGTTGCTATGGGGTGCGGGTTCGATTCCCGCCTTATCCTCCTGACCTTCTATCGGATGAGGAAGTAAAACGTCGGTCCATTTGCGTAAAAGTGGTTTTGGGTGACTCACCACACATAACCTTCGGACGCCTAGAAATGAGCAGAAACTTGCAACAGAGCCCACAAAAGACCCGGGGGTCGTTAAAGTGGATTGCTTTGCATTTCGTGAATGGTCTGAAAACTTTTTTTTGTGAAAATATCAGTTATATTCAGGTGCTCCGCAATTGTGGGTGGTGGTGGTGGTAGTTAATTTATTTCAGGCAGCTGTAACATTTACGTCATTCGCTGCCTCGCAATTGTGGGAGGCACAATAATATCCCACAATCATGGAACAGGCAATTAGGAGGCAGTGTTTTGTTGCTCTGGATAAAATAGTCTTGAAATGCAGGTTTTTGTTTTAAAAGTACTACTTTTACTAGTGAAATAGCAAGAGAATGTACAAGTAAAGGTCCTAAAAATAGTAGGGTCGACAGAAAAGTTGCATTTTGCATCCTATTGACAAATTACCACAAAAGTGTACTTTAATATTACCGCAAAAATGCTATTATGTGATTTTAAAGTTTTAATTCCAAGATTGAGACCAAAATTGTTAATGGTATTCAAAACATAAGAAAAAGACGATCCATAAACCACGTGGACACTTTAGGGGGCGGGGGTCTGAGATTTCCAGAAATTGTCAAAGCTCTATACAAAAAAGATATATACGTTCCGAAAAAAATGCATTTCTGGAGTTTTTTTTTTTTTTTTTTGAAAAGGTCCAATAAACCAAATTTCTAGTTTTTGCTTATTGGGTGTTTTTGAAACCGCCTTGAGTCAGTGGTATTAAAAACACCCAAAAAGCAAAAACTTAAAATTTGGTTTATTGGACCTTATAAAAAAAAAACTCCAGATTTTAGTGTTTGACCTTGAGCATGCATTATAAACAATAACACACACGTTCTGAATGAAATCCTTTTGGCCAGTTGTCGCACTCGCAGCAAATTTAAGGATGTGTCAATGCAGCACAATTCAATCGCAACTACTTTCATCCTCCCGAAATGCAAAGTGGTTCGCACAAGTGCCCAAATATCATAGTAATAATAATTTTTTATATAATGCTGAAGGGTTCATAAAAAAATTGTGTGAGACCAGATTCCGCCCGGGAAATCGTCTGCCGAGGATGACCAGTGCGGACTGACATCCGATCTGGCCGAGCGTCGCTCGAGGAAAGAGGACGAGAGCTGGACCTGCTTTGCCAGCTGTCACCGAACCGTTCGCGTGGCTGCGTCCATGCGCTGTCAGCGCTTGGCTGCGTCGAGCCCAGCGTACGAGGGGCTTATTCGACTACATCCAATGGAGTGCGTTCGCATTCACCGCAACAGGGTGTATCACGCCACACATCTCTCCTCTTCTCCATAAAAAAAAACAAAATCTTACATGAGCCACATAC
Organism: Culex quinquefasciatus; assembly: GCF_015732765.1. Lineage (NCBI taxonomy): Eukaryota > Metazoa > Arthropoda > Insecta > Diptera > Culicidae > Culex > Culex quinquefasciatus. The sequence goes on from NC_051863.1 coordinate 178,380,316, forward strand.
TACTTTTGGTCCACAATCGGCTCGCTCTTTAGCTGCTAGTCCATGACTCGGTCAACTGTTTTCCCATCTCGGCATTAAAGCTTTCGGGCAATTTTAGAGCAAGCCCAATAATGTAGTGGTAGTTCATGAAATATGCCGCGATATTCAAACCTATCCAATATTTCTCTCAAACTCTCAGTTATACAAGATTAAATAATAAGCATCAGATAAACATCATCAATCTCTTAAAAGATCAAAAAAAAAATTACTACTGCGGGAATGTAAACATACATAATCGGACACCCAAATATTGCTGCCAATCTACATTTCTCTCTCTCTCTCTCGTTCTCTCTCTATCTACAATTCTCTCTCTCTCTCTCTCTCTCTCTCGTTCTCTCTCTATCTAAATTTCTCTATCTAGCTTTTCTCTCTCTCTTTCTACCTTTCTCTCTCTCTCTCTATCTACCTTTCTCTCTCTCTTCCTTTCTCTCTCTCTTCCTTTCTCTCTCTCTACCTTTCTCTATCTCTCTCTCTATCTTCCATTCTCTCTCTCTACCTTTGTCTATCTCTCTCTCTCTACCTTTGTCTATCTCTCTACCTTTGTCTATCGCTATTTCTACATTTCACTCTCCCTACATTTCTCTCTATCTTCCTCTCTATTTCCCTCTCACTGTTTTTGGTTCCTTCTTTATATGCTATGCTTGTTCTCATAATTCTAACACATTTCCTCGAAACGCAATTCTTCGCTACCTTCTAGCCCAAGTTTACGCTTAAAAGTTCACTGCTAAGCGTATCAATAACATCCTATCACAGCTTTATAGTTTATAGCTAAAATAGTAACAACAATAGCGGCATTTCAGATTACCACGTCAAACCGGCTTACCGTGCCAACGCAACTCAATCTTATCTTATAACAATCGCGGCCTTTCAGGCTATTTACCACGATGGGCTCATCTGACCCACCGTGCCCAACGCGATAAAATATTCCACTAATCGCGGCCTTCCAGGCTACTTACCACGGCAGGCCCATCTGACCTCCGTACCCAACGCGATTCTTTTTCTTGGAACAATCGCGGCCTTCCAGGCTATTTACCACGGCAGGTCAATCAGACCTCCGTGCCCAACGCGATTCTTTTTTTCTTGGAACAATCGCGGCCTTCCAGGCTATTTACCACGGCGGGTCAATCAGACCCACCGTGCCCAACGCGATAACGTGTTCCACCCATCGCGGCCTTCCAGGCTATTTACCACGGCGGGTCAATCAGACCCACCGTGCCCAACGCGATAACGTGTTCCACCAATCGCGGCCTTCCAGGCTACTTACCACGGTAGGCCCATCTGACCTCCGTGCCCAACGCGATTCTTTTTATTTCTTGGAACAATCGCGGCCTTTCAGGCTATTTACCACGGCGGGTCAATCAGACCCACCGTGCCCAACGCGATAACGTGTTCCACCAATCGCGGCCTTCCAGGCTACTTACCACGGCAGGCCCATCTGACCTCCGTGCCCAACGCGATTCTTTTTTTCTTGGAACAATCGCGGCCTTCCAGGCTATTTACCACGGCGGGTCAATCTGACCCACCGTGCCCAACGCGACAAGATGTTCCTCCAATCGCGGCCTTCCAGGCTATTTACCACGGCAGGCCCATCGGCCCACCGAGCCCAACGCGATTTTCGAAAATGATTTGACTTTCTGTCAAATTCAATTCCACCAAAAAACTTGCTCTAACCATTGAGCAAACTTCCGCACACAACCACAAATCTTTATTTCACCGATTCTTGTCCACTTGCCACACTCTACTTACGATGAAAACAAAATTGCCAAAACCTTCTTCCGACAACTTTCCTCACACACTTCCCTACTTTTCCACTTTCCTTGGCAGACGATTTCCCGCAGATTCTTTTAAATTGCAAATAAAAATGCAACTCCGTCACGGTCGCCAATGTGTGAGACCAGATTCCGCCCGGGAAATCGTCTGCCGAGGATGACCAGTGCGGACTGACATCCGATCTGGCCGAGCGTCGCTCGAGGAAAGAGGACGAGAGCTGGACCCAGTGTTGCCACATGCTCGTCTGTATCAGAGGGTCCAAAAATCTGTCTTATCTGCACCAAGCATGGCGAATATCTGTACCATTATCTGTACGGTATATTTTTTGTAAAAAACTTTTTTTTAACATGCATTTTGAACAATCTTATGACAACACTAAATGCTGATATGCAGCTCTGAAGGAACGCAAAACTCCATACAAAAAAACGCCCAAGAAACGTTCATGGAAAGGGTCACGAAAGGATTTTTCTTAAGTGGTACGCTGCTGAAAAGTAACAGAAACGGAAAGTGGTTTATGACGTTTCTTCGCGCGATGTTTGTTTGCAAAATGTTCTGGTGATTTTTTTTAAATATTCAGGAATTGTTTGTTTTATTGAAACTGAAATTTATAAATGTATCAATAATTTTGTAATCGATATTATAATATTGAAAATTCCGAATTGCCTTATGATGCCGAATCTCAAAAAGCAGAATCTTGAAATTAAAAGGAACGATTTTGTATTTTGCTTGAAAGGAAGTAAATCAAAGAGAAAATGCATAAACACACAGATTCAAAAATACAATTATTAAAAACAACATTTCAAAATTGAGAAATAAAAAAATCTTAGATTAAAATAATAAAAAGAAATATGTATACAAAACAAAATTTAAAAATAACAAATTCAAAGCTTTAACATTCTAATAATTAAAAATTAATAGAATTGAAAAAATATAATTTAATAATTCAAAAATTCAAAATCCTTCAAATTCAAAATTATAAACCAAAAAATTTAAAATTCTAAATAAAAATCTAAAATTTAAAACCTTACCCAGAATAAAAATTGAAAAAATATCAAAGAATTTAAGAATTTAAGAATTTAAGAATTTAAGAATTTAAGAATTTAAGAATTTAAGAATTTAAGAATTTAAGAATTTAAGAATTTAAGAATTTAAGAATTTAAGAGGCAGTATTTGTAAATTCTGTTCGGTTTGTTCTAGAGGTCGTATCGAGGTTCTCCGATTTGGATGAAACTTTCAGCGTTTGTTTGTCTATACATGAGATGAACTCATGCCAAATATGAGCCCTCTACGACTAAGGAAAGTGGGGTAAAACGGGCATTGAAGTTTGAGGTCCAAAATACATGAAAAATCTTAAAATTGCTCGCATTTCCGTAAAACTTCATCAATTCCAATTTTCGTAGATGCATTTGAAAGGTCTTTTGAAGCACTTCAAAATGGGCCATAGACATCCAGGATCGGTTTGAATTTTTCTCATAGCTCTTGCAAATTACTGTTAAAAAATGATTTTTTTAAAACCTTAATATCTTTTTCCAACAGCCTCCAACACCCATACTCCTATAGGTCAAAAGATAGGTAATTATATGGACTATAAGCTTACGGTATTAACTTTTTGGCCAATCGCAGTTTTGCTCATAGTTTTTCGATTTTTCTACAACAAACATTTTACAACGTTGGTTTTTGCCCTGTAGGTCTCCATAGCGGCACTTTTTGGTCTCAATTTTGTCATATTTGGAATCCTCGGAAAATTTCACGTTAGTTAGAAGTATTGGAGTGGTAAATTTGATTTAAAAAATAATTAAATAAAACGTTTTTGAAAAAAGGAAATTGATTTTATTTACCCTACGATCAATGCGTCAAATGCTGTATCAAGTAGGCGAAAATCTGTTTTACCCCTAATCCAACGAATTGTTAAAAAATATTTTAATTCATTCATTATTCATTCAGTTTTGAAAAACGAGGATTACATTTTTTTTTAAATGCAGGCAACTATAAGGCGGTTGTAAATATTTTTCAAATTTAGTGCATGTAAAGTTTGGAATGCAATAAGCAAGATTATGGATATAAAAAACCTGTTTTTTATCATATGATTTAAAAATATATTCCAATTCATAAAAAATAATACAATAAACATTACTGCCCATAATTGAAAATTCGGCTAGGGTAGAGGACCCAGTTTTCGCCCTGCTCCAGTTTTCGCCCACCTACTGGATTTAATCAGTATTTAGCAAACTTATATCATTTTTTGGGTGAATTACTTATGCAGGTTTCAATATTCATTCATTTCTAGCACTAATTGAAACTTTTCTAATAAATTGCTATTGTTTATCACGTTTTTATAAGCACGTCAAAAAAAGCCTTCTTACAGCCGCCATATTTTTGTCAATTTCGACTACAGCGGGTAATAATGTTAATGAGGGAAAACAACTCATTTTGTTCGAAAATAATGTAAATGAGTAATTCACTGCTTCACTGTATGTCTGAACTTCATGAAAGTCTATCGATTAACCTGTTTTAACCGTTTACCAAAGGTTATTTTAATAAAATAAAGTGGGCGATTTCTGGGGTCATGAAAAAACATGCGATCCAATTTTCGCCCAGGGCGAAATCTAGTACTGTGTTTTCAGATTTTATCTAGAACCAGTTTTCGTTTACCATAAAAACTAATCTAATCACCGCGAAATGTGCTTGAGAATATATTTGGAACATTCTAGATTATTTTTAAAATTTAATGTATCAATTTATTTTATTTCTTTCATTAGGGACCATCCATAAACCACGTGGACACTTTAGGAAGGGGGGGGATGTATGGCGATTGTCCACAATCGATACAAAAAAGTTTTTTTTGTATGGACAATTGTCCACGAGGGGAGGGGGGGGGAGGTAACAGATTCCCAAAAAAGTGTGCAGGTGGTTTATGGATGGTCCCTTAGGGTGTTTTGGTATAAACATCTGTTCAAAATTTAACTTAAGCTGAGATTTGGGACAACTATTTCAAATGTGGTAAGAGTTTACTGGTACATAGGAGAACAAATCAAGCAAAGGATGGAAAAGCAGTTACACAATATCCTTCAAAATAGCACATGTGCTTTAATATTTTTATTAAAAGGTATTTAAAGTTTTCTATTGAGTCAATTCGGGAGCAAATGACCCATAGGGTTAAAGCTCCCCTAATAAAATCAACAACAACATGGAGCTAATCTCGGAGCTAATTGTAACTATGTGCCCTTATCTTGGGTGAATGGAAACACATGAGTTCTACCAGGAATTTTGATTTAGTCATATTTTTTAATGAGAGTACAGAGAACCTCAAAATTAGTATGATATCTGTTAATAAAAACTCCTAGGGTTTTATGACCTTCAATTTATTTTACGACAAAATTTGTGCACATCAATGAAATTGAGCTTCGGGAACATATTGGGAATCAATAGGAGACCATATTTGCTTAGCTATGTGCCATAATTTCATTTGATTTCTTGATTTTTGTCGTGGGCGAAAACTGGTTCCAAGGGTGGGCGAAAATTGGATTTAGGGGAGCGAAAATAGGCACTTCAGAGCACTTTATTAAATTCAAAAATTTTAACGAAAATAAACTTGTTTATGATAAAAATCTTGTGGAAGCTTAAAATCAAATAGTTTTTCAACGTTCCACGACAAATAGAACCGAAAAACATAAATTGTGACTAATTTCTCGACAAATTTCCAGGATTCCCACTATAAAGTGGGCGATTTCTGGGTCCTCTACCCTATTATGCCAAATCAAGTATTCCGAGAAAAACGCGTTTTAGTGTTTGTCACAAAATCTCTGTCAAGGCAATTTCCCATAAGAGTGGCATATTAGCCGTTTGGTTTTTCGCATCGGCAGCCAAGTCTAAACACTATTTCAGTGAAATTCAAGTTCCAGAAGATGCGTTGTAACATCCTCTACCACCTGGTGCTAATATCTCGTTTTTGCCAAAAGTGGATATTAGCCGTTTTTTCAATGGTGGGCAGATTATGCCTCATTATTTTTAGTTGGATTCACTACAACTTTTAATACATTTTTGAAGTATTTTAGATTTTATTTTACCTGAGGTCTCCTTCATTTCAAAATTATGTTATAGCTTTATTAGAACGAAATGCTATGCTTTGAATTCTTTTTATTAGGTCCTTGTCGGTACTGAAACCTGGTTAGCAATGAGTCTGCTTTTGTAAATACCGTTCTCTTAAACCTAAGAGTAACTACAGAGGATCTTGTGTGTAAATGTTAGTGGGATGAGCCAATTACCCGCAGCGTACTGGTGGTTAGTAGTGAGAGGGATTGCTAGTTCAAAATATTCTAGCATAACTGAATCTAAGATCGTTAAAAAATATAAGCATGATCCATTTCTAAATGTTTCAAAAGTTAAACTAGATTTAATCAATGAAAAGTTCTTAAATGTTGAGGTAACTGCAATAACTTAACTGTTCAATAATATTATTTTGAGTAAGAATCTGTTTTATCTGAAAATCTGTACAAATCTGTACGGTGACCCAAATATCTGTCATCTGTACGTACAGATTCTGTACTCAGATCTTTGCTGAAAATCTGTACCATGACAGATAAATCTGTACATGTGGCAACGCTGGCTGGACCTGCTTTGCCAGCTGTCACCGAACCGTTCGCGTGGCTGCGTCCATGCGCTGTCAGCGCTTGGCTGCGTCGAGCCCAGCGTACGAGGGGCTTATTCGACTACATCCAATGGAGTGCGTTCGCATTCACCGCAACAGGGTGTATCACGCCACACAAAAATGATTGTAAAAATAATTTTATTTGAGTGAATAAATCGGGTAAAAAACAATTCAAAATACATAAATAACAAAATATTGCGAATCTTACATGACACCATCGCAAAACGTTTTGAAATTATCCCAAATATCGATGCATTTGTGCTCTCAAACTAAACAGAAATCCTAGAAAGCTTAGATCAAAAGAGCACAGGAGCTCTAAAATATCATTTTTATATATTTCACATCAAACAAATCAGTGGCTTGTTAAAATGTGTTCTAATGGTAACAAACACAGCTTTGTGGGTATATCATATTTGTAATGGTTCATTCTCCGCCAACTTACTCAGCAGCTACTATTCAGTACACTGCCCATGTTTGCATAAATGTCCCTTATGCAAAAACAGCAAGCTGAGAAAAACGCATTTGAAGTTTGTCCCACACATAAGGCTACGTGTTAAGTTTTCACGAAAAAACTGGATTTCCTCCTGATTTCTAGAACAAAGTACTGGATGTTATAGGCTTTTCTGAAAGATCACACGATTTTTAACAAAACTGCATCAATAACTTAAAAACGATGAAAATGCATATGGGACATTTATGCAATCAGGGGCAGTACAGTACTTGTTCGGTAACTGGGCTGAACAAAAAAAAACGAGGGAACCACCGATGAATAATATTTTCCAGATGAAATATAAAAATAAAAGTTACTCAAATTTATTTACAATTCTTACTTTTCATATTTCTTTAATTGTAACTAAGTTTGAAAAAAGTTTTTTTATTTATTGAATATGATTTTTGCATCCATTAACCCCTCGGTCATTTTGGTTTGTTTTGGTTTTTTGACGTTTGTCGTTTGCAGCCCAGTTAAGCAACGCCTAGTTACCGAACAACTACTCTACATGTTAAATATTTGAGGAATAAATCGAATTGTCAATTTAAAGATAAGTTCTAGTTCTTTTTATCGCAAGAGAGAAAATGAGCCTTGTCGAAGTTATAGTTACTTTGAAGCCAACTTTTCAAAAAGCATGACAAATAGAGCGCAATTTAAAAAATGCGTTGGTTCATATTTTTCCGTATACAGTGGACTCTCTTCGTTGTCGATATTGAAAGGACCGTCGAGAGCTGGAGGTATCAATTATTTTGAAAATTCTAAAATTCCTTATAATTCCGAATCTCTATATGCATAATCTTACTATTAAACGGACGGATTATGTTTATTTCTCGAAATGAAGTAAATTAGAGGGAATGATCAACAAATTATCATTAAATTGTCTGATAAAAAAATTAAAAACTTTAAAAAAATAATTCAGAAATTTTGTCATTTTTTAATTTTAATTTAAATTTTAAAATTGGAAAAAAACATCAGAAATTTATAATTTTAAAATACAAAAAAAAACATAATTAAAAAAACTAAAAAATTACATCAAAAATAAAAAAAATCAGAAAATTAAAACTCTTTGAATCAGAAAATTCCAAACATTAAAAAATAAGTAAAAATTGTGCTGCCAGATTGCTTAATTTTTGTAAATAAAACCCAATGTTTATTCAAATCCACATTATGCTACCATTTTTCAATCTAAAATTTGCCATATTTTTTCCAAGCAATGGTTTACTTGTTTAATGTGGCATTTCCAATATATTGAATAATGTAATTTTATGGGTCATTTACAGTCGTGCTTTTAACTGAAGTGCAACCACGATTTTCACATGATTCTTTGCACCTAGTTTATGGAAAAAGTTTTCCAGAAATAAAGTCTGAACATATTGATATGGGTGAATGGCGCAATGACGACAATTTGTCATGAAGATTTATTGTATTCATTAGACTGATTATGATGTATGTATCAAATAACAAATGATTAGAATCCTGTATTATGAGAAACAAAACGATTTTTAGAAGTTTTAAAATATAATGTTCTTTTTTTGTTGACAAAAAGATTTTTTTTGTAACCATGAAAAAGACACCTCTAAACGCAATTTTCCTGGTAATTGAGCTAAATGATCGTTCAAATATGACAACGCATCAATCTGGTCCGGCTTGCACCCGTTACTACTTACCTGTTGCCCAGCAAAAAAAGGAAACCCATTTGCCCGGAGAAAAACTGATTCCTCTCCTGACCGAAAAAGGAAACCTGCGACAGAGGAAGCAAACCGACCAATAGCGTTTTTTGTATGTTACTCAACACTTGCTCAAATGAAATTACAATGTTATACACGATAAACGATTGATTTATTGCACCAAAATATCAATCTCGCTGTCTCGCTCGTTTGCAACAAGCCGAGTTCCATTACATTGCCCAGATATGTTAAAACATGTTCCTCGTTGTCTCGAACGTTCCCGCGCTCGCCGCTGCTGCCGGCTCAAGAGACTACTGATTCGTGTGCTAACTGAACTTGATCATGGATGAAAGTGAAATCCCGTACGCGCCATCATTAAGTCATTTGCGCAAAAGAGTCACTAGGACTAGGCAGCAGAGCGCATCGACCCACAGAACAACAACTGCAGCTCACTGGTTGCACTACTGGTAAGTGGTGATTGATAAAAACCGGTATCGAACGCCGCACAGTTTGGACAAACGAAACCTACTGTTGATGAGAGCTGCTGCAGCTGGTCTGTGGATCTGGTCAGTGACCATGCGTTCGTGAGATGCCGCCTCTGTGCGAACTGTCTCGTTACGTTTTCTAGGAAATGTCTTCCTTATTAGTGAGATCAACAGGTCGGTAGCATGTCACTGCAATCAAACGTTGCCTGAATAACCGGAAAAAAGTGCGCTCGCACCTGTTTGACTGTCCTGCGTCTATCACGGCAACCGTTTATCACACTTACCTGGTTACACAATACGACGGAGCGTAATGTTTAGACGTTTAGATCAAGCATCGATTCCCGAAAGAAAGTACGCTACGGCGTGTGACCGCCGCAGACCGACTTATGCAAGCAAATAACCCACTTTCCTGCGTGACCCGGCGAGGACCGACAGAAGTTACGCGCTCCATTATCTAACTCCCCGCGTGCTATTTAAACATAATTGAGCTGCTGTTTGCAATGTACCAATTGATGCTGATTTGAAAGAGAACTCTCGAGAGACTTGATGTCGCAGAAGTATACCAACCTGAACGCGATGAACGCGTCACCCATTTCGCCGCCAACGATGTGAACTCCGCCGTCCGGGATCGAAAGGCCCTTAAAGAAAGTGCGTACGTCCAGCGCATTCGCGGACCACGGCAGATTTTGCAACCGTATGATAACGCTCATGGTGATGATCAATTAAACCGATTCGAGTTCTATCCGGCACCAGCACCAGCTTTCCGGTGCACCTCTCTGGTCACCAGCCGCAGCGACGAAGATTTTACCCACGACGCGTCCGATGTTGACCTAGAAGAACGGAGAAAAAACGATGAAAAAGGGTAATACATTAACAGGGACGCACCCTTCACAGCTCTGCGTTCAAGGGCGTTCGCGTAATCCTAAAGCTATATCAGTTTCAGAGCACAGAAAAATGCAGTTCCACTCTCTCTCCCTCTCTCAGTAATTAGCAAATACAAGAGTCGCGCGCGCAAAGCAACAAGTACCAGTTTACCCTCAAACCCACAACATGATACCCTCCGCGAGTGGAAAAGTGGTTCCTCCAGAAAATTTCTCTAAGTCAACATGCTGATGCCGAACATGAAAGGGTGGACTCGCGTAGAGCGGGGGAAAGTTTTTCCAAAGCCGTCCGTTTGCCGGAGGAAAAGCTATAAAGCAAGGTTCAGGTGACGAACCCAGCTCAGTTCGGACGGACTTCAAATGGATACGACGCGTCGCTAGATAGTACAGGAGTTGTCGGTTTAGTAGCAGCATACCGGAGACAGTGCAAAACATATCACATTTTATCGCTACATTCAACGGCATGGCAAACCAAGCGAAAGTGAGTGACCGGAATTGTGATATTTATAAGAGTGATTTGAGTTCTTAAACAAATCTTGGTAATTTACCTCAAGTGAACTTATTTTGCTGCAATTAAGGACTTTTAGTGAGCTGGTATCTGGAAACAAGAACTTCTAAAAATGTATACCTTGACACCAGAAAACAAAATTAGTGAATAAAGTTCAAGAAAAACTTCTAGAAGGAAATAGTCCATCCGGTACCGGTAACAATTAGGTACACGGAATATCCAACGGTAGAAAATAAGCCACCAAGAAAGGCCTTAGAATAGGTCGAGCTGAAATCGATCAACACTCAATCCCCGGTGGTTGGTCACTTTTTCGTTTGACACTTTTTTAGTTTGTACCCCGTTGGTTGGTCAAAGTCAAACTAAAAAGTGACGAACTGTCACTTTTTACACGGCGCTCACGCACACTATCAAAACACACGTTTGATAGTGTGTGTGAACTCCGTGTAAAAGGGGTGTCAAACTAAAAAGTGACCCCGTTCGTTTGACACCTTTGTAGGCAACCTATTTTTGTTGTTTTTTATTCTTCTTCTGAACCATACTTCAAAATCAATGTCGGATAAAATGGTGGGATAACCATTCTTAATTACATATTGAGCTCCACAAAAGATTTGTTTTGTATGGAAATTGTTCACGAGGAAGAGGGGGAGGGGGGAGGGGCTGAGATTTCATTTCCTCTTGCTATACCACATGTAAACAAGACACAATGCTTCATAAACCAATGATTTCGTGAAAAAATACTTGTTGGGACATTTAAGCTCGAAGTGTAACGATGGGGTGCAATTTTTAAATTTTTTGCGATTGTCCACGATCCATACAAAAAACTGAGATTTCCAAAAAAGTGTCCACGTAGTTTATGGGTGGTAGCTTATGCGTAGAACGGCATGAATTTTTCCGCTCTTTTTTTTTTTTTTTTTGTTATTTAAAAGCAGGCGATTTTGTTGTTTGAGAAAGACAGGAAAATGAAGTGTTTCCGAAACGGCACGACGATGTCAAGAACTCTGCAAAATCCAGCCAGACCCTAAGATGACAGTTTTCGTGAGTTGCGCGTATTCACCGACAGATGGTAAATGGGCCTCGTCGGAGTCCGTCCACTAAATACAAAACTCAAAATTTGCATGGGAAACTTTTTTACGTGACGGCTTTCGCGGCACGCTTACTTCAACTGTTGTAGACTAATATTTGAACGTGGCGTATCTCTGAACAAGTTTTTTAAGACAATTATTCCAGAATGCTTATTTTGTCGTTTAAACCGAAACAATAAAAAATCTTTGACCGAGTTATGATTTTTTGAATCAATATAGATTTTTTTCAAAAAATCGTATATTGGTCGCAAAAAATTTTCAACTTCATTTTTCGATGTAAAATCGAATATGCAATCAAAAAGTACCTCAGTGAATTTTTGATAAAGTGCTCCGTTTTCAAGTTATAACCATTTTTAGGTAACTTTTTTGAAAATAGTCGCCGTTTTTCATTTTTTTAAATTAGTGCCCATATTTGCCCACCTTTGAAAAAAATAATTTTGAAAGCTGAGAAAATTCTCTATATTTTGCATTATTGAACTTTGTTGATACGACCCATAGTTGCTGAGATATTGCCATGCAAAGGTTAAAAAACAGGAAAATTGATGTTTTCTAAGTCTTACCCAAACAACCCACCATTTTCTAATGTCGCTTTCTCAGCAACTATAAATCCGATTTACAAGGTTAAAACATGAAACATTCGTGAAATTTTCTGATATTTTCGAATACAATATTTTCAAAAATTTAAAATCAAGACTAACATTTCAAACGGGCCAAACATTCAATACTACGCCCATTTTAAGTGTTAGTACTTTGATTGCAAATTCGATCTTACATCGAAAAATGAAGTTGAAAAATTTTTGCGATCAATATTCGATTTTTGGAAAAAATCTGTATTGATCTAGGTATTGATTCAAAAAATCATAACTCGGTCAAAGATTTTTTGCACAACCTGGAAATTTCTGAAAAGTTGGAATTTTATGTCCTCTTAAACATATCAAAAAATTAAAAAAATTAAAAATAGTGTTTTTTTGCAAATCAAGTTTTAGTGACAAAAAGTTAAATTAAAAATCACAATTTTTTTACCGTGTATCATTTTTTTTCAGTGTAGTCCATATCCATACCTACAACTTTGCCGAAGACACCAAATCGATCAATTCCTTCAAAAGATACAGATTTTTGAATTTTCACATATCATTTTTGTTATATGGACAAACTAATGATGCAAAATGGCTTCTTTGGGCATACCGAAGGCACCAAAAAAGTTTTAGTCGGATTAAAAAATACAAAAAAAAAATCGAATGACAGAAATCTCAGGGAATTGCTCACAAATAAAGTGAGTACATTTTATATTTCAGACAAATGTATAATTTCCCAATAAAACATTCTGTTGTAAATTAAAACTTGTAATGCTTGTAAGTCTAAATTGAGGCAATATTACATTATAAAAGAGTTAATTTTAAACCGTCCAATTTTACAACTTTGAAAATTGCACAATGTTTTACTGTGTAGTTTTTGCGTTTGAGTTTTTGACAATAACTGCAGCTTAAAAAAGGAAACACAGACACATTTTAGTTCAATTAAAACAATTTGATTAAATTAACATACCACAACTTCAATTGACGATCTACTTAAGTGTCATACTTTTCTTCCATGCAGATTTAAAAAAAATAAGGCTATGTTATCAAGACCTTAATCTGCCGTTCTACGCATAATTGTCCCATGTTTAAAAAAGGGCAACTGAGAAAAACGCGGTTGAAATTTTTCGATCAATTTCTGTGTTTCTACACATAATTGTCCCGTGGGTCCATATTCGCTTTATATGTCCCTAATCACCCCGGTTAACATTTTATCACCCTTATTTGTCATTCTCTTGCAGGTAAACATGTAAACAAGATGAAATACTTCGTGAAACCAGGGTGGCCACCAGATTTAGATTTTCAATTTCCCGGTTTTTTCCCGGTTTTCTCCCGGGACCAGAAGAAATTTTCCGGAATGTTTTTAAACCAAATTACAATGTTCTTTAGGCTAACGTTAATATCATCATACTTTTTGAACGCATACATTTGGTTCAAAGTTTGAATTCCTCAAGAAAGCTTTCAAATCTTGAGTAAAAAGTAAGTAAGTTGTAAACGAAGCCGTTTTTATCTGTTATCAATCAAACCTCTAATTTTCAAATTATTGGATTTTGTCATCAAAAGTCGTTTTTTTTAAATAAGATAATTTATTAATAGAATTTATTAATTTTGTAAAATAGATTTACAAAAATACATTGTTATCAACATTGATGTAAATGCGCGTTAATTTTCTTTGAATAAAGGTTTTGTGAATTCAAAAAGAACAATTCTTCCAAGAATTATCAATTTCTGTGATTTTTTTTGCTAAAATTATGTGAGTACTTTCTTTTTAACCAAAAAAGTCTTTTTGCATCATTAGTCTAAACAAAAATGTATACACTTTGGCAGCAGCGCAGGAAAAGTGCCATACAAATGTAAAAAAATCGATACCTTGAAACTTTCTTTTTAGAATAATTTTAATAAAAAATACTTTCTTAAAAAAACACAAAACACATAATGGTAAAAACAATTAAAAAATTATCGTGATTTTTTTAACAACACATAAGGCGGGTACACATTTTATTTAAAGTTTTTGCTGGCCCGAAAAATCAGGGGACAAAAAATTATTATTTATTTTTTTCATAAAACATCAAAATTTTAATGGGAATTTAAGTGCAATCAGCTGAAATCAATTTAAAATGCAATCCCTTGCGTCTAGAATCATTTTTAAGCATGTTTCGGTTGATTTAAAAATCTTTTGAATTTTTGAAAATTTTCGATCTTTATGTTTTTTTCGTTCTTTTTTTTGTTTTCGTCAAATCTTACATTTTTTGAAGACTAATGATTGCAAAACAACTGAACTAGCGTAAAATGCATTTTAAAACACTTTTTGCATTCAAATGTTGAGACTATGGCTTGTTCTTTGAATTTTTATATTTTTTCAGATTTAAACATACTACACATACTTTTTTGAAGTTGTAGCTATTTTCAATTAAAAAATAATTCTATTTTATCTCTAAAAATCAAATGGTTGTGAAAATTCTATACAGCATTCTTTTTTGAACATTTTTGATCCATTCTTTTGTTGTTGAGATACAGGCCACAGAGATATTTACTGTAATGTTGTTTTCGTACCATGATATCTAATTTTCCACTTACAAAAAAAAAAATCTTAATTTTAATTTTATGCAAAACTAATATTTTACCAAGGATGAGGTAAATATCCGCCATTACGGGGTTTGTCTTCCGGACCCCCTGAGACCGCTCGTGGTACCCCCAGGGGTACATGTACCCCAGGTTGAGAACCGCTGGTAGAGCAAACATTTTGCTTTATTAAAAAAAAAACAAAATCGCCTGGTAAAAGTATCATAGGATACAACTGAAAAAAAAATCCCTAGCCAAGAAGCATGAGTCTATCACACAAATTCAAACACAGATTTCGCGAATTCTTCATTTAGAATTACAGGAATAATATTCTTATTGAGAAAAGAACATATTGAATACATTAAAGAGGCTTTTGTCAAATTCTACCGAAACTTAAAATATTTTCCCGGTTTGTCGGTCGAATTCCCGAGTTTTTCCCGGTTTTCTCCCGGTGGATAAAAATCCCGGTTTTTTCCCGGTTTTCCCGGTTTTTTCCCGAGGTGGCCACCCTGCGTGAAACTCATGATTGCGTGATAGAAAATAAATGGTGGAACAATTATGCGTAGAAGTTCAACGATGGGACAAACAGACTTGGTGTTGTTTTCAATGATTTTTTAAACAAAGAACTAGATTTTATGTGTTTTTCTGAAAGTATACGTAAAACTAAGCTTGAAAATGCTGAAATGTCAGAATCGTCCAAAAATGACATGGGACAATTATGCGTAGAACGGCAGCCTCTTTCAATATGATTTAGATTTAAACATGCGCAAAACTGAAACGTCAATCATAATAGCATCTCAAACAAAATCCATATATTCCAGTTTTGTCAAAACATCAAAAAATAAATAAAAGGAAAATATTTGAAAGACTTTGAAATATTATCCAGAAAAATAGCTGTTTTGCAAAAAACGTAGTTTTTCAGCACGAGTCGTACATTTATCCAACGAGGCTCTGCCGAAAACACCCTTTGAATAAAATTTGAAGTCAAACTTCCATAAGTTAAGTCAACTAACCGTTCAAAAAAAAGCATAAACTTTTGATACACGTGCTAAAAAGCTGAACTTAACAACACTCATTATTTCATGTTACGTTTCGATTCTGTATTTTTGTGTGAAGAAAAACAGACCATTTTGTCATGCGAGAACGAAAGGAAAAAAATAGTTTCACAATGGAATTTCAAAAAAGGATTTCCATCAATAACATAAATAATAACACTTGGGTAATTCTCCACCAACTCACACGAAATCGGAACTTACTCTATAGGTTAATTTTGGTCCCTGATCACGAATCCGAGGTCTATTTTCTGATATCTCGTGACGGTGGGGCGGTACGAGCCCTTTCATTTTTTCTCGCAACCGTGAAGAGATAGAAATTTGGTGTCAAAGGGACTTTAGTGTAAAATTAGACGCCCAATTTGATGGCGTACTCAAAATTCCGAAAAAACGTGATTTTTATCAAAAAAAGTTAAAAAATAGTTTTAAAATTGCTGCCATTTCCCGTTACTCAACTGTCAAAAATCGTGAGACATGTCATTTTATGGGAAATTTAATGTTCTTTTCGAATCTGAAATAACCCAAAAGGGTCATTTTTTATTTAGAAGAAAAAAAATCATTTTAAAATTACGTGTTTTTTCTAACTTTGCAGGGTTACATTTTAGAGTGTAACAATGTTCTACAAAATTGTAGAGCAGACAAAAAATTTTTTTTTGATATATAGACATAAGGGGTTTGCATGTATTCTTCACGAGTTATAGGAATTTTACAAAAAAAAAAACGATACTTAATCCACCTTTAGGTGGTTGGTGCCTTCCTCACATTCATAAAGTCAATACATTCAGTAAAAATAGCAACATTCCCTTAACATGTTTAACAAATCAATTTTATTACTGATTTCTTTTGATAGGGTTCGCAGACCTTCAATTTTTCTGGCTCATCGGCAAGGTCTGATAAAAAAAAAACTTATCCAAAGAAAGTTCACATGGAAGATTCAGGCAATATTTTTATCACAATATCTCAGATCCGGCCTCGAGAAAGTATATAAAAAACACTTAAGTGCCAATAACTATAACAATAACTTTTGATAGGGTTGTCAGATCCTTGATGTTTTAGGCTCATTTGAAAGGTCTTTCAATTATCTAACTAACGATGGGTCGCATGATGGACCCGGACATAAATTTTACTGAAATATCTGAGATCCGACCTCCAAAAAGTGTTTAAATAACACTTAAGTGCTAATAACTTTTGATAGGGTTGTCAGATCCTTGATGTTTTAGGCTCATTTGAAAGGTCTTTCGATTATCTAACTAACGATGGGTTGAATGATAGACCCGGACATAATTTTTACTGAAATATCTGAGATCCGGCCTCCAAAAAGTGTATAAATAACACTGAAATGCACTTGAGTGCAAATAACTTTTGATAGGGTTGTCAGATCCTTGATGTTTTAGGCTCATTTGAAAGGTCTTTCGATTATCTAACTAACGATGGGTTGAATGATAGACCCGGACATAATTTTTACTGAAATATCTGAGATCCGGCCTCCAAAAAGTGTATAAATAACACTGAAATGCTAATAACTTTTGATAGGGTTGTCAGATCCTTGATGTTTTAGGCTCATTTGAAAGGTCTTTCAATTATCTAACTAACGATGGGTCGCATGATGGACCCGGACATAAATTTTACTGAAATATCTGAGATCCGACCTCCAAAAAGTGTTTAAATAACACTTAAGTGCTAATAACTTTTGATAGGGTTGTCAGATCTTCAATGTTTTGGGCTCATTGGAAAGGTCTTTTTAATACCTTTCTGAAGATGTATAATACGATAGGGTTTCTTGCAAAAACCACCCTTTTTACAATCTTCCGGACATACGCCAAAATCGTTTTTTTCAGCATAACTTTTGAAGTACTTAACTAAACTTGCTGATTTTAAATAGAGACCTATGGGACCCCAAGACGGATCGAATGAGACTAATACGGTTAAAATCCGTTCATCCAGTCCGGAGATAATCGAGTGACAATTTTTTTGTCCACCCACCTACACACATCCACACAGACATTTGCTCAGAACATGATTCTGAGTCGATAGGTATACGTGAAGGTGGGTCTATTAGGTCGAATTAAGAAGTTCATTTTTAGAGTGATTTTATAGCCTTTCCTCAGTAAGGTGAGGAAGGCAAAAAAAAATGAAAAAGTTATAATTTTGACCATTTTTGACCAGTTTTCGAATTTTTTACCCCAAAAACTTAAACGTGTGCTTTTCAAAGTATTTTTTTCGGAAAGTTCAGCTGATTTTGCATAAGAATGACCCCTTGGACGATTGTTGTGGGTGGTGCACTGTTTGTATGTAGAGATTTTTCGAAAAAAAAAAAAAACAAACCGGATACACTCACTCATCACAAAAAAATATTTTTTTTTTTTTTGAAAAAAAATCCGATTCTCACAATGTACTACTTATGAGCAAATTGTAGGTTTTATTCAGATCTATAAAACGCTGTTTGAAGCTTGCAAAAATATTGTATGGTTTAAGAGAAATCTACAAAACAAAAAGCGTAACGCCACTGCGTAACAAGAGGTTTCTCTGTACTTTTTTCAGAATCACAAATATTTCACTTTCGGAACAGCCAGAAACTAATTTTCTTGTCAAACGGAAAAATATGTCGAACCATCATTTTTTCACATTCAATCAAAATCATTTGCGCTTACAAATAAATTAAATACATTTGTAGTAACAAATCCAAAATAGGTTAATAAAAAGTTTATACCAGTCCATTGCTTTAACTCGCTTACCGTTGGTATCTATACTTTTTCCAAAGATTTTTTCGCATCTCTAAATGAGCATAGGCATTTAAATAATTTCGTTCAATCTATCGTTTAATTACTGTGATTAAATAAGTTGGAAAATCTTTTTTGTAAGGAGTTTTATCGAACCGGTCTGCCTGTGTGGATCAATCAGACCGCGCACTGGACTCACAATCCAGAGGTCGGCGGTTCGAATCCCGAGGCAGACGCAAAAATTCTAAGTGTTAATAACTGCCCATAATTGAAAATTCGGCTATTATGCCAAATCAAGTATTCCGAGAAAAACGCGTTTTAGTGTTTGACACAAAATCTCCGTCAAGGTAATTTCCCATAAGAGTGGCATATTAGCCGTTTGGTTTTTCGCATCGGCAGCCAAGTCTAGACACTATTTCAGTAAAATTCAAGTCCCAGAAGATTCGTTGGAACGTCCTCTACCACCTGGTGCTAATATCTCGTTTTTGCCAAAAGTGGATATTAGCCGTTTTTTCAATGGTGGGCAGAATACACTCAAACCCCGATGGTTTTGACACCAACTGTTGTCAAACGAACAGGGTCACTTTTTAGTTTGACACCCCTTTTACACGGAGTTCACACACACTATCAAACGTGTGTTTTGATAGTGTGCGTAAGCGCCGTGTAAAAAGTGACAGTTCGTCACTTTTTAGTTTGACTTTGACCAACCAACGGGGTACAAACTAAAAAAGTGTCAAACGAAAAAGTGACCAACCACCGGGGATTGAGTGTATAGGTATTCGGTGCCCTCTCCCCGTGCCATACCTACACACTTGTCGCCAAAAGAACGATACACGCCTGTGGATCCGTTGACGAAACTGCAAGGTTTAAGAGGGCCACATTATAAGGGGTTACGTCGATTCCGTTTTTCTATCAAACCGGAAAAAAACAACTTTGAAAAACCCTGTGCCTTGCTTTAGCGAAATCTAATTGTCTTCATGTTGAGATAAAACCAAACTTACCTGTAGCATACCGTTACCAATCCATTCAACAAGGAAATCTAACCATAACGCATTGAATTACCAACATCAAGTAGATGTTTAAATTTGTCGATTGCAACCTTGTTTGTCCCAAGACTTGCTTAAACATTTAACTCTTCTTCTCTTGTTTCAATCCTGTGAGAGTGATTTACCGGTCTATTATTTTTAAATTTCCATAAAATGAGTAAAATAAATTGCAGGAATCATTGTTCGGAAACCTTTGGAAACCAAATAAAGCTTTCGAAAATGGTTCTTTTGTGTCCAAGAAAAAAACAAGATCTTTTAAATACGACAACAAATGACAGAATAAAAAATAATCTAAAAAAAAGTCGTGAACAAATTATTAGAACATGGATTTCCTTCTATTGCATCCGAAGTGTATATTTAGTTCCTAACAAATGTAATCATTTGAAACAACGTAGAGTGTTACAGATTATGTACAATCAATCGAGAACCAAAGTCTGTTTTGCCAAGCTAAAAAAAAATAGTGCCTCAAATTGCAAAGCATTTTTTAATTCAAAGTATGAAGTGTAATCGCTGTTAGAAAATGTCAATACAGATATAAATATTTGTGTAGCAAAATACATTAGTCAAAAAAATATAAAAAGCCATAAAAAATAAATATAAAGTTTGAAAACAAAACAGATTACAGAGACCATAAATGAGAGTCATCATAGACATTTATACCAGCTAGGCTTTTCAACTATTGAACTCTTTTAATAACAATTAAACAAATTCGCTTCTGTATTTGTCGGGTATTATTGTGCATGTTAGTATTTATATGAATCATAACTTACCATGCATTTCAATTCAAACCACCTTATGAAATTATATTTTTATGCATTGTTATTCTCTTTTTTTTTCAGCTCATAGTGACGGTACTAGCCGTTACGCTACTGCCGTCAATCCTATCGCTAGCCATCGAGCATCCTCCGCAGAGCTATTCGCTGTTCAAGCGAGGCCTCGTGCTGGGCGATGTGACCTACAGCTATGCAGCCACGGATATGGGTTCGGCGAATGGAAGTCGTGTCAAGACGGTAACTGTCATCAAAAACATGGCCCTGCCCAAAGCAACCAGTACGATGTTCACCGATCGTACGGATCAATTTTTTAGTTCATTTGACGACGTCACTGGTGTCGGTGGCGGCCATGGCCAGTCAAAATCAAAACAAAACGAACACGTCCAATACTGGCCCGCAAAGGAGTCGAATAAAATGAAAAAGGTCACGCTACAGCCACCGGTGTTTAGCGGAATTGGCATTAGCAGTGCGGCACCTGAAATTAAAGAACATCCCCAGGAAGAGTTCAAACATCCACTGGAGCTGCTGGAGATTGCCAAGAGTGCCGCTCGGACGCAGAACCAGCTGATGGGAACCGTTGCCGGTGAGGACACTGGGCCACACATGTTTCCGGCGGACGCGACAATGTCCAAGAAGCGTAACAACGGAGTTGTCACTGTGGCCAAGGACTACACCAGCGTGGTGACCACCGAACGTTCCAAACCCAAAACAGCGGGTAAACTGAACACTAAAGTTGAATCTAAGTCAAAAGACCCTCCACGCGATAGCTTCAACTCGTTCGATCCAAGTTCGCTGTACCAGGACGAGTTCGAGCAATCCGAGTACGTCTACTCGCCAAAAAAGAAAGAGTTCACGCTGAAGCAAACCTCCAAACCGTCCCAATCCGTTGGTGATCGCATCCGGAATACGCCGTTTGCATTCCGCGATCCAGCTGCACCGGCCACCTACGCTGAATTTGCACTGTACAACTCCAACCAAACCACGCCGGAGTTGCTGTTTTCCGAACTGGCCAACGCCGTCGCCAGCCGCAACATTTCGATGATCAAAAACCTTGCCGAGCAGCTGGATGACCAGGATCGGGACGTGCCAAAGTATGAGTTTGAATCGCTCAAAACTAACGACGAGTACGTTCCACTTTCCAAGTTCAGCTTTGGCCGCAAAGGACTGCCCAAATCATTCCCAATCAAGTCCGACGGCAACAAAGACAACGAATACGTTCCTGTTTCTTTCAAGTTGGAATCCACTGGAACCAAGTCCAACCCAGTCAACGATTATCCGTTCGATGGAGAGGCCAGCTACGACCAACAGTCGGAACCGGAAGTAACCACAGTCGAAGCAGATGATTCCATGATGGAAATTTCGGATACTCCTACCACGAGCGAACCAATTATGCCGAGTACGACGATGGGGACTACGACGACGATTGAACCGGCACCGGTGACCACGAAGAAACCGTTAAAGTACATTGCCCCGCGATTGAGAGGATTCAAGCGATTCTCCTCGAGAAGGCAGTAACAGTATTGACTTGTTTTAGTTATTTATTTGGAAAGAGATTCATGTTAAATTTAAGAACCGATATTTTGCTCAAATAAATAGATCCACCGACACACAAAATATCCACATTCAGCTGCATATGTAATTAATTGAATTTGTTAATACAAATTCGCCAACATAATATTACGGTGATCCCTTATCACTCAAACGCACGGAGTTCATTTCATAATTAAGAAGCCAAAATACGTAGGTGCCTGTAGTCGATACTTCCGTCGAATCGATTTTAGCAACAATTTTTTCACGACAGAAACCGTTTAATAAACGAACTACGATTATTCGAAGCGTCGTATAATCGCGTGCATTATCTGGATGTTGGCTCAAAACCTTCAGATCCTCACTGCAAGCATTTAACACTGATCTACAAAGGCTTGGTTGAGCTGTACCGCTGTACTGTATCTAAGGATTTTCACTTTAATATCATTCAACAAAAATTTTGTTGATTCAAACCACGTACAGGCTGATTCTACAAAATATTTTTCTGCGTGATTATTATCAGTTACTAGATTAAATTTTCAAAAGTGTACAAAAATATGATTAAGTCTTATGTTACAACAATGCACAGTGGTTAAAAACCGAAATCTAGCGTGACAAAATTAATAGCGGCCACACGTTAAGATTTAGAGCTTTGGTATCTCCGGGACAAATGATCAGGGTCAATTGGGGCATCTTTTGGTATGGTGGACATTAGGGTGGTTCAGAATTTTTTATTTTGGCAGGATGACGAGATAGCGCTTTGGTGTCTTCAGAAAAGTTGTAGAGAACACTATTCTGAGCAACTTTGCTGAAGAGCACAAAGCTCTATCTTCAAACGGGAAGTTTCTAGAGCCATTTAGTAATTTAGGTTGAAGTGTTTATGAAAAAATTAGTTTTTTTGGATTTATGAACTCCGGCTTGTGTCGTAGCGAGTTGGTGTCTTCTAGACATTTGTAGATTAAAATCACAACACACATTTATCTTCCAAGAAAGCAAAAATCGGACCTTCAAAACGAAAGTTATAGCCAAAATACGACGAAAAAGACGCCGTTTTGAAATGTGAATAACTCGAAAAGGTGGTGGAGTTTGACCTCGCTCTTAGAAGCATCTGAAAGTACACATTCTAGAGTACATTTGCTGAAAATATCTCGGAGGTCTTTTTTGTTTAACTTATTTAATCTAAATTTGAAAATGAGCATTTTTAATCGTTTTTTGCCCATAACTTTTGACAGAATTGACCAAAATTCGTTTTTCAAGAATAAAAATGTTCATTTTGACAAGCTCTACAATTGACTAGAAGGGCCCAAAAATGTACAAAATGATCTAGTGGTTGTAAAAGAAGAAACCTGGAGTTTTTTTTTTTTTTTTTTGAAAAGGTCCAATAAACCAAATTTCCAGTTTTTGCCTTTTGGGTGTTTTTAGAACCGCCTTTAGTCAGGGGTATTAAAAAACACGCAAAAAGCAAAAACAAAAAAATTGGTTTATTGGTCCTTTTCAAAAAAAAAACTCCAGAAACAAGTTTTAACTTAAATTTTTCAGGAATAAATTTAATTATTTTGTTGATTCCCGAAATAGGGCGTAATGGGCGTAATATTCAATGTTCGGCCCTTTTAAAATGTTAGTCTTGATTTTAAAAATTTCAAAATATTTTTTTCAAAAAGATCGGAAAATTTCACGAATGTTTCAAGTATTTAACATTGATAATCGGACCATTATGTGCTGAGATATCGTCATTAGAAAATGGTGGGTTATTTTTATGAGATTAAGAAAACTTCAATTGTCATGTTTCTTTTTGTTAAAACGGCTCTATCTCAGCAACCCGAGGTCCAATCTTCAATGTCTCTTAGACGATTTTATAGCAAATTTTCTGAACTTTTCAAAAAAAATATTTTTAGAAATGGTCACTTATGGTCACAATTTTTAAAAATTGAAAAACTGCAAATATTTAGCTAAAATCAAACTTTCGGTGGCTATATCTTGAAACCGGAGCCCTTTATCAAATAATCGGGGTGCCCAACCTTTTGGCCCTGCGGGCCAGATCTGATTTTTCTAAAGAAGAGGCGGGCCGGAACTAATATTGGTGAAGTAAAAAACAGTAAACATTTTTTTTATCTTAAAATTTATTTTAATAGGTTAATTCAAGTAAACAAATACATAAACAAGTGTTGCAAATAAGATTCAAATAATTTGTTTTGAAGAAAGAAATATTTTACAAAACATTTAAATTTTTTTTTAAAGACATGAAATTTAAAAAAAAAAGTGTATGCAAATAACCAACAAAAAACGTCATGATTCGAAATCCGAACACTTAGTACCATATTATTTTTGTTATAGCTGGCAAAAAATCATGTAATAAGTTGGAAATGTAGAAATATTATCAGGATTTAGTATAAACAGTCAGATTCAAGAGAATAGCATTAGCATTAGCATTTGGAGGACGCCCCACCACCGGAAGGCTCCACAACGCTTATCCCACTGTTTGGTCTGGTTGTGTTAGACCCTCATCCGGAACAATAATCCAACACGGGAGATACCATGTCTTCATCTTTTGATGAGTGTGTAATACTACCCAGGGCATAAGGGGGTCCAGGCCGGGTCCAAGCTATCCTCAGGGAAGGGGAGGATCGTTAGTAAACACCTATCTAAAGTGCGCAAGGACCCCTACGTCACCTTAGTGGTATAGGATGTTTGTAGGGAGGTTTTGGACTCAATGTTAGTAGGAGAGGTAGAACCCTAGGATACACCTCGAAAGGCGTTGCGGGTTGGTTGTAACAGTATTCCTAATTCCAGTCTAGGCTCACCAAGTCGCCATGGCCTAGTGGTTAGCATTTTTGCTTACCAATCCAAAGGACGGGGGTTCGAACCCCGCCACAAGCAACTTTGATTTTGCGTTCATATTCAGCATTTCAAGTATTTCTATGTCCTTAACTTTCTCGATGGGAGCAGATGGGAATCGAACCCAGAACCATTCGCTTACAAAGCGAACACCGTAACCATTCAGCCACAGCCGCTCCTAACAGTCAGATTCAAGAGAATGCATCCAAAATATGTCTTTTCTAACAATTTTTCATCAGAATTTGAAAATTAAAATGATTTGTTGTGCTTCGAATTCCGGACACTGTTAAAAGCTGATTCGAAATCCGGACACTTTTGCTTCGAATTCCGGACACTCGGTTTTGCTAATGAATCGCACAAATTTGGACTGAAATGTTAGTGAATGGCATTCTTTAGGTCTCAAATATGCTGTTAACATCAAAACAATCGATATTTTATATAAAAATTTGCTAGAATTTAAGGAAATCAAAACCATAAATTTCTGCTTTGCCTTCCCGGTGCTTCGGACGCGTATGGAATATTTCAGTTGAAATGTTTCGCAATTTTGGTAAATTTTTAATTTTATTTTATTTTGTTGTTTTTGCATTAACTACAGCGTTCAAACGAACTTTAAATGAAAGTTGATGTTAGAATTCATCAAATAACACAGTTTTGACATTCATAATGGGAGCTTATATCCAAATAATTGATAAAACAAAATGAAGTGTCCGGGTTTCGAAGCGTCCGGGAATTCGAAACATGACGTTATATATCTGATTCGTCATTCTTCAAATTTCTTAGAATTATTGAAGATTATGAAAAAATGCTACCTGATTTCTTAACTTCCTAGATTGTTTTTAAAAATTTTAAATATTTGCAGCGATCTTTATTTTCAATATGATTAATTTGCCTTTTTTAAGCTTTTTCCCAGCAAAAACTTTATCATTGAAAAGTTGCTCTGAAAAAAAAATTAATCAAAATCCCAAAAAAAGGAAACAATTGAATTAGAAATAGAAACAGCAAAAACTATAAAAAATTAGAATTCAGTGTCTTTTGCAATCTTTTTGTATAGTTTTCAAGTTTAATAATTAATTCAGATAACATCAATATTGAAATGATAAGAATTAAATTCAAACATAAAGAATGTTTAGATGTGAAATAACATCATTTCAAAAAATACAAAGGCATAATCCTAACAAACGTTCAATTAGCAACATTGTATGTCAAAAGCAAAATAAACAAATAAATGTTTTGTTATAATATCTGAAAAATTGATCTCAAGATATTTTTTTTGTTAAGACACTAAATTTATTTATTGAATATTTTATGAAGGGCCGGTCATAGAACTATTTCGAAAAGCCGTCGCTGGCCGGATGAAATGGCTTCACGGGCCGGATCCGGCCCGCGGGCCGGACGTTGGGCAGGCCTGTTTTAGATCTTGGAAAATGGGGGTAAAAACCTAGCGAAATCCAAACTGTTATTTGATATCAGACGAAAAATCAAAAGATTTAAAAATATTTAATGCAATTTGAAGTGCAATTCAAGTAAAAACATGTAAATAGGGCAAAGAAAAAAAAATGTTTTCATAATATTGTTAACTTAGAACGCTCAAGAAACTTGCTTGATTTAGTTAGAATATATAAATTGGGTACGTAATGTACTGCCCTCTTGCCCGTCTTCTACAATCTACTAAGAAAATTTGCTGGGCTGTTATACGTTGCTATGCAGTTATTTGAAACGTCAACTTAGCATCGAGAAATTAAAAGTGCAACATGGAGTTAAACTTTCTGTCAAGCTGCTGTGAAGTTTACTATGACAGCTGCGAAAGTTTCACTCCATGTTACCGGCTCACATCTTTCTTTTTAATTTCTCGATAGATTTTTAAATATTCTAAATCGCAAGTCAAAACACTAATTTACGTCCTTTCCCATTGTAGAAGATCCAAGATAGGAAGGGGTTTCTAAAATCCCGAAAATCTTTGAACGTTATATCTGGAGTTTATTTATTTATTTATTTATTTATTTATTTATTTATTTATTTTATTTTATTTTTTTTTTTTTGAAAAGGTCCAATAAACCAAATATCAGTTTTTGTTTTTTGTGTGTTTTTTAATACCCCTGACTCAAGGCGGATCTTTTCTGCATGATCTTTTCCGGATCTCTTCGGCCATGTACCTATTATTATCAAATTTTGACGTTGGCTGAGCTGCCGTTCTACGCATAATTGTCCCATGTCAGTTTTTGAGGATTTTGACTTTATGCCATTTTTAAGTTTAGTCTGATGTGTACTTTAAGAAAAACACATAAAATCTGGTACTTTGTTCGGAAACTCATCAAAAACAATACCAAGTCTGTTTGTCCCATCGTTGAACTTCTACGCATAATTGTCCCACCAAGTATTTTCTTACACGGAATCATTAGTTTTATTAAGCATTATGCCTTGTTTACCTGTTGTATAGCAAGAGGATCACAAATAAGGGTGATAAACTGCTAACTGGGGCGATTAGGGACACATAGGGTGAATAGGCACCCACGGGACAATTATGCGTAG
Source organism: Culex quinquefasciatus (assembly GCF_015732765.1). Lineage (NCBI taxonomy): Eukaryota > Metazoa > Arthropoda > Insecta > Diptera > Culicidae > Culex > Culex quinquefasciatus. Next base: position 178,407,505 of record NC_051863.1, read on the forward strand.
AAACACAGAAATCGGTCGAAAAATTTCAATCGCGTTTTTCTCAGTTGCACTTTTTTGAACATGGGACAATTATGCGTAGAACGGCAGTGAGGGTATCTAAAAATGTCAATAAAATTCGTAATAAATTTGTAAAATAAAATTCAATCGAGAAATTTAAAAGAGAGTGTGAGCCAGTTACATGGAGTTAAACTTTCACAACTGTCGTGGTAAACTTCACAGAAGCTAGACAGAAAGTTTAATTTCTTGATATCACTTCTTGCATTGATGGACGGATCGTTCCATCTTACTACTACGCCATTGGCCCAATTACATTGTTTTACTTAATTTGGTTCTTAATTTTAAAAAACATCCATGACTGAAAAAGAAGTTGCAACAGCTGTTTTTAAACAAAAAAAAAACAACACATTTTTTTTATTTCAAACATTCACCAAAACCTCAACAACAAACCATCCGCCATGTTGCTGTGCGGGGCAGAGTCTCAATTTCATTTCACGCGACACCAACCTGCTGTGTTACGTAGGCAACCATGGCGAAAACTAAATCCGTAAAAAACTACCCAAAACAAAACTTACCCGTCGAAATTTCTACTCTTCAATTAGCACACTCGAAAGGTCCACAAATTAGCAACAGATTCAGCCGGAACTGGTCCACCAATTTACGACGAAAACCGATTTTTCTCCGACATAAAACTTCACCTTCGCCATCGACGCGGCCTGCCTGCAAATTTGACGCTTGACGTTTGAATTGCAGGGTTGGCAACTGTGCGATCTTGATAGTCTGCAGGGAAATTGTTTAGGTGTGCTAAAATGTCTGCAGAAAGTGGGGTAAACAACAAAAACAGCTGATTGGAGCGTTTTTAAAAGCATCGTTGTTTAAAAATGAGTCAACCGAACATCAAAACGGAACCCGAGGACGACCTGGAGCAGGCCATTCCGCGCAGCGTGGTGCAAACCCGCAGTGCCCCCAATCTGGCCACCGCAGTCGACATCGTCGATCTGACCAAGGACGAGTTCTTTTGCGAGTTTCAGCACTTTCTCGGAAACGTCCAGGATCTGCGCCAGCGGCAGCAGAAAGCTGGCGCCCAACAGCGACGCCGGTTCCAGCCGGGTCAGATATCGGACGTGATGGCGGTGCAGGTGGCCCACCTTCAGCTGGTCAGCTTTTACCAGGAAGCTTACGTTTGCTCGCTGTTTGGCGTCAACTTTAAGAACGTGATGGTCTACGGGCGCGTTTCTCCGGGGCCGGTTCGGCAGGAAAACAACACGCACATTTATAGGCTGGACGACGGCACGGGGACTGTGGAGGTGCACTACCCGCACGGATTGCAGCGGGATTTGGGTAGTTGAAGTCATCTTGTTTTAAGTTTTAAAATTGTTTTTCACTCTGATCGTAGATAATCTACTAGCAGTTCGCTGCTGCGAGGACACTCTTCAGTCAGGCGGAACGCCACTCAACGAGGACCAGGTTCCAAAGGACCCAAAGGCGCGCGCCGATCTGCAGCTACTGATCGATATGGTCAAGTCACGCTGCCAGCAACGGTTGCGATACTTTCGCCTCGGAGATCACTGCTTCGCTGTGGGACGACCCTTCCAGAATCGGGCGGACCGGGTTTCGCTGTACGCGCACAGTATGCACGCGGACCGCGGTCCCGCGACGGAGCTATTTTGGAAGACGCACGTGGCGCGGTTGTACGAGGAAAAGTACGCGAAGGCTATTTTGGGGTGAGTTTTAAGGTGTTTCGAAGAATTTAAGAGATATTAACTTGTTATAGATAAGACTGAATGTGCTCATTTATTGTGTTTTATATTATGCTCGTTGAAGGATTGTAAAATTGAGTGTTCTAAGCTTTAATCCAATCTACACGAACGTGTGCCACTCTCAACTAAAAAAAATTGGTTACGAATAAACTGTTCGACAAACTGCGTCGTTTTTTTTTTTTATTTTTCCAAGTGGACAGAGAGAAAAGAGCACTGCCAAGAAGTGCCTTGTGGAATCGAAAAAGAAAAACAGAAAAATAAACACAAACCACTTAAGCCGTCTTCGCACGGATGGCGGCACGCTTGCTGGTGACGGCCTGGAAACCGGACTTAATACTAGCGACCGAGCATCGCGACCCGCACGACTCGCACTGCAGGAAGAACAGCCGGGTGTCCTTCTGGAGGATGGTTTCGGGCGAGCGGCAGGTGTGGCACGTCACGTACTCCTTGATGTACCGCCGCAGCACGTTCTCGATCTGCTTCGGCTGGAAGCGGCCCTTGATGATGAGCTGGGAGTTGCCGTCGACGGAACCGCTCGTGCCCAACTCGGCGAGCAAAAAGTCCAGCAAGTGCTTCGGCTGTCGATGCAGCGTTTTGCAGATTTCGGTAAAGTTGGCAAACGACGTCTTCTTCGTTCCTACGCGCAGCACCTGGGGCGGTCGCATCACAAACTTGGGCTTCCGGCCGGCCGCCATGTCCGGGTTCTTGTCCAGGATGATCTCGAACACCCGCTGGAGCAGCTCGTCGTACGTGTAGTCCCGATCGGAGCCCGCCCACGTCGTGCTGTGCTCGACTGAAAGGTACAAAGTGGATTATGATTAGAGATTGCATTTCATCAAGTTCAGGCTAAATGTTAGTTAAAGTACCGAATTCCGTGACGACTCCGTCGATATCCGTAAGGCATGTAATGTTAGAAAAGTTTGTGATAATTGTCGTTACAACAGATAACGATTTTTTAAGATTTCAATAATGTAAAAAGGCGAAAGAAAAAAGCCGAACGAAATCAGTCATTAAAATATAAATAAAAACAAGGCGAAAAATAAATCGTTAATTATGAACTATGTTCGTAAGTTGTCGTTTGAATAAAATCTATTTTTTTTTTTTTTTTGATAGTTCAATACACTTTTTTGTTTGTTTGTATTGAAAATTTTCGACCGAAAAACGCATTTTTAAACCATGTTTTAAAGGTCCAATAAACCAAATTTTCCGTTTCTGCTTTTTGGGTGTTTTTTAATAACCCTAGCTCAAGGCGGATTCAAAAACACCCAAAAAGCAATGACTGAAAATTTGTTTTTTTTTTACCTTTTTTAAACCATGAATTTTGAAACTTTTTAAAAAAAAAAGTGCTTTTTGATTAATTTTTTTATTTATGAACATCTGTATTTTTGAATGTAAGGCCGAATGTCGTTTTGCCGACGGTCATTTCGCCGAATGTCGTTTCGCCGCATGGGACATTTCCCCGAATGGGACGTTTCGCCGAATTGACAAATAATCGTATAATAAATATATAAAATGGACACTAATTGTATTAAAATATTTTGGAAAAATATAATGTCCCTAAAAGGTGATTTTTCAATCTTTAGAAAAAATATTTTTTTGTTTCTTAGTATGTTATTTTTAAAAGTTTATGCATTATTGTATGCATACACAATCGCTTAAAAAATAACCCAGTTGAAAAAAAATCTGTTTTAGCATTCTTTCAAACTAAAGCAGTTATTTAATTTCAGCATACAATTTCTGTGGGTTTTTGCATTCTTGTTTTAATAAATCATTTGAATTATTTCTGTGAGATTTTGGGTTCTGTTTACCATGAGCAGTTCTTTTAATTTTCTGCTTATAATTTTGATAAATTTCTGTTAGTCAGGGTTGTTACAATATCAAAATATCAGCTCTCAGCAACTACAATTATCCCGCCTGAATATTCATGCCTCAAATACAACTGCTCTTCTCTCTTCATTGAAACTCTCAGCGCCGAACATAGCCGAACACGTTTTCGTGTTTACCCACTCGCGATTGACATTTTCCTTTTCTCTCTCATTCCCGCTTCCACGATCATCCTACCGCAAAAGCGTTTAACCACAAAAGCCGCCACAAAACCAATTTCGCAAACGCAGTTTGACGGGACGTCATGCGTGGTCGGATCCTAATCGCCATCTCGCGTTCTCTCATTTCAGTTTTTGGAGAGATTGAAAGACTCAGCGGTGAGAGCGCATAGTCGAGGAAAAGGGGAAGAGTGATAGAGAGAGAATGACATCGCTGGGAATCAAGAGACACAAGAAGAGATCTCACAAGCTATAGTGACGGCCACTATACTCTCGGATATTTTTGGTGCAGAGATAATCTATTGATAGCTTTTTTATCACTCATTTGCAACACTGCTGTTAGTTTTTGCATTCTTTGTTTTTAAGCATATTATTTGTATACTTTTAGTAAGTTTTTGTATTCTTTCCAAGATGAGCAGTTCTTTAGATTTTCAGCATGACATTTTGAAAAAATACCGGTAGTTTTTAAATTCTTTGTTTACTGAGCATATATTTTAAATTATTTTGAGAGTTTTTGCATTCTTTCAAACATGAACAGTTCTTTTATTTTCTGCTTATAATTTTGAATATTTCTGTTTGTTTTTGCATTCTTTGTTTTTTAAGCAAATTATTTTTATAATTTTTGTGAGTTTTTGCATTTTTCAAACATGACCAGTTCTTTTAATTGGCTGCTTATAATTTAAATTATTTCTGTTTGTTTTTCAAGCAAATTATTTGTATAATTTTTGGGAGTTTTTGCATTCTTTCAAACATGAGCAGTTCTTGCAGGCCAAGGATTGATACCTAAGAGCATGCAATGGCACTGACCTTGTTGCGTGCTCTTCGGTTGACGTCCACGTAAGGAACATCCTGGAAGGAGCGTAACTAACTACATCCGTAGTTCTGTTAGATCATCCGAATTATCTTGATCAGAACAGTATAGCTCTGGTTCCTTGCGAGTGTCCTATTTTCTTACCTCCACGTTGGCTTGGTTTTCATGATGACCTAGCTGGTGGCCTGTGGAAACGGATCGTAAACCTTTGACCACCGCGGGTCAGAGTCGAGACGGCTAAAAGAAAGGGGCGCGACAATGTGGGAAAGGGAAGTAATTTGTGATTGTAGACGGTATTGTTTTGATTCGCAGTATGTTGAGTCAACTGCTGTGGATGTACCTAAAACATCGCACAACGGGGTTTCTCTTCTCTTCATTCTCAGCTACCACCTATCTCCTATTTTTATTTTGCTCTTCTGATTCCCAATTCTTCACTGATTCTTCTATTTAATATCCAACATTTGATTTTAATTTTACTAACTTTTGATTCTCTTATCTCTCAAAGCTTTTCCACTCTTTTCTATCAATTGATACTGCTGTAACAAACTTTGTTTTGTTTTTTTTTCCTTAAAATATACTTTTCCTTAATGTACTAGTAATATCAAGTCTATTTATCATTCGCCTTATCTTTTTTGATTTTATTGCGAATTTATTTATTTGAATAATTCTTTATCTGTCCTATAAATTATGATTACTATAATCTAAGCTTGTTTTGTATCTCTATTTATTAACTATTGTCTAATTTTACATCTAATACATCTAGCTTCTCATTTTTATTCTTCAAAATACGCTCATCATTCTCTTACTATTGATACTTGATTTTTATAAAACAAATTCTCTTTTACTGTCAATTGTTTTCAATCTTCACCCTTTTTTCAAACAAGTGAGGTCTGAGCCCTTACTCAATTTATGGAATGCCTAAAGGATTAACACAAATAATACTATTGTATTTTTGGTAAACTTTTAAAACATACTTAGGACCAAAAATTGTAACAAAACACCGCGACAAAAGAAATAGCAACAGATAAACACTACTCAACATTAGGAAAGATTTCAGGAGAGAACAATACACAGTAAAATAACAACTAGTTTTTAAATTCAAACTAAAAATAAAACAGTTTTTGCTTTAATGAAAGGTGATAGGCACACTTTAAATGGTTAGGCGCTTATACTTACATCAAACCCTACTTAATGTACCACCCCCGGCCGAGTTAAAATGCGTAACCGGAAAAGAAGGTGTGCATGCCTGGCACGAACACTCAAAGCGTGTTCTAGCATGCTGCTCGTACTGACTCAGAGCAAGGGTGAGATGTAGGTGTAAGGGCAGTGCGTGTTCGTTGGGAACCTGGTGCATAAGATCGGTCAAGGCCCGTTCTTACACTGAAAATTGCGAATTGCGAATCTTTCAAACATGAGCAGTTCTTTTGGTTTTCAGCACAACATTTTGCAAAATTGCTGTCAATTTTTGCATTCTATATGTTTGGCATACTTTTCAAATATTTCGGTGAGTTTATGCATTATTAGTTCTTTAAGCATATTATTTCTATAATTTTTGGGGGGTTTTGCATTCTTTGAAACATGAGCAGTTATTTTGATTTTTAGCATAACATTTTGACAAATTTCTGTAAGTTTTTGTTTTCTTTTTTTTTTTTAGCAAATTACTTGTTTAATTGTTATGAGTTTTTGCATTCTTTCAAACATGAGCAGTTCTTTTGATTTTTAGCATAACATTTAAAAAAAATTCTGTTAGTTTTTGCATTCTTAAATTTTTAGGCCAATTATTTGTATTATTTCTGTGAGTTTATACATTCTTTGAAACATGAGACGTTCTTTACTTTTTTTAAATTATTATATTATTATCTTGCCACTCCTTCTCAAGTTTGCATGAGTGAATTACAAGATGGCACTGCGAACAAATAGCATAAATTATACAAAAAAGTTAATTTTTAGTCAATTCGGCGAAACTACATTCGGCGAAACGTACCAGATCCGGGCCAATGACATTGACCCAATGTAAATTTCATGTCAAGGCCATATGAATTCATAATTCTTTTTTTCTTTATTTTATGTTTTTTAACTTAATATTTCCATTTATAAAATTGATGAGTTATTTTAAATTTTGAAATATGTGAATATATGTTTATCTGATGTGTTTTAAGCACTTCGTAAATTTTTAATGCAAGAAATCATAAATATCAATATTCTTAATTTTTTAGACAGTCCAGACTCGATTATCTAACAAAATTTCATTTCGTTTTTTTTAATGTTTTTTTTTTTGATGTCTTATTTTTGATTGTTGAGCTTTAGTATGACCCCTTAACTATTCTGTAGTGATTTAGAATGTTTAAATCCAAGATGGCAGCCAAAATGGCGGTTATGAAATATTGAAAAAATGCAATTTTTAATTAAATTAAGCAATCAACCATTCAAATTCGATTAAAATGGGGTTGCAAAACTCGAATTTGATATAATAGTAATAGTAATTACCAAAATTATTGTATATTATAATATTTTGATAGTTTAATTTTGTAAGTTTTATTTTAAGTTCATCAAAAATTAGTCAAATTTATTTTTTTTCAAATTTTTGGATTTTTATAATTAAAGGTAAATTATGGATTGGTTTTAAATTCAATGATTCTCAAACTTTAGAATCTTTGAATTCTAGAATTTCGATAATTCAGGAAACCTTTTGAATGTTTGAATGCAAGAATTTAATATTTTTTATTATAAAATTATAGAACTTTTGAATTGCGGAATTTTAATAATTTTATATTTTTATAATGGACAATAACTCAAGTTCATATGAATTGAATTTTTATAATTTGATTTATTTTTATTTCAGAATTCTACTTTAAAATGCATAAAAAAATAAAATAAATGCAATATTTTTTTTAATTTTAGAACTGTTGTGTTGAAAATTTCGCATTCTTAATGCATAATAAACAAAATAAATGTTGTAATTTTTATGATCACTGCCCACCATTGAAAAAACGGCTAATATCCACTTTTGGCAAAAACGAGATATTAGCACCAGGTGGTAGAGGACGTTCCAACGCATCTTCTGGAACTTGAATTTTACTGAAATAGTGTCTAGACTTGGCTGCCGATGCGAAAAACCAAACGGCTAAATATGCCACTCTTATGGGAAATTACCTTGACGGAGATTTTGTGTCAAACACTAAAACGCGTTTTTCTCGGAATACTTGATTTGGCATAATAGCCGAATTTTCAATTATGGGCAGATCATAAGTTTACAAAGTTAATTTTAACTTCGTGAACTTTATTATAAATATTGTCTTTCTTAAATATTAAAATTAAATACATTAAAGATTAATATTTTAGAGTTATACAAATTTTAAACATTATTCTATAATTAATTTTTTTTTTATATGTCAATGCCAATTTTATTTCAAATTCATCAGAAATTTAAAGAAAGGTTTTTAAGCTTCTTTTCAACTAAACGAGTTCTAAAATTGTTTCAGTTTATAAATATTTTTTAACAAATTTTAATAAATTCTGAATTTTTTATATTTTAAAATTATTTGATTTATGAATATGCATAAATTAAAAATTATTTTAATTTTATTTACAGTCCAGACTCGATCATCCGCAAACCTTGTAAAAATTTCACTTCGGATAGTAAAATAAACATAAAAAAAATTGTTCGTGATTTGATTATCCGAAAAAAATGATGACAAAAAATAATATTATAAATTTCCAAGGAAAAAATAAATTGTCAATCGATTAGAAATAACGTAGAACATATCTGGAGTTTTTTTTTAAAAAAAGGTCCAATAAACCAAATTTTCTGTTTCAGCTTTTTGGGTGTTTTTAATACGCCTGGCTCAAGGCGGTTTCAAAAACACCCAAAAAGCAAAGACTGAAAATTTGGTTTATTGGACCTTTTCAAAAAAAACTCCAGAAATTCTAAAACGTTCATTTTTGCTTTTATCATCTAATGTGGCACTTTCAGACCGGAAAAGACGTGAAAGTTTTAAGTTAAATTTTCCTTATTTTAATTCATTTATATTTTGATCATTATTGCAAGAAAAATGTATAGATGTATTTGTTTTGCTAAGAAAGTTATATTTCTCGGGTGAGTTTTCAAAAAGCCGTAAGAGCCACTGTGACCTCTGACACTAATTTTCGTTTTTCTCGAAAATGAAACAAAATTTCATTTATTTCAAGTATGGGTCACTTGGAGGACGTGTAGATGAACAATCTCGAGCATTTTTGATATTGGTTTTTCGTAAGTAGGTCGAATACCGATGCAAAAAGGACTTTGTTTACCAATGGCTCTTACGGCTTTTTGAAAACTAATCCGAGATTTGATATTTGATTTTTGCATGATGATTGGCCGTTTTGTTTCAAATGTTTTTAAAAAGTTTTATTACATTCTGATTTAATAAATTTTAAAATTTATTTCGTTTATTTGTTGAGTAACTACAGAATTTATGAATTCTAGAAAACTATTCAAAACTTGAGAACTGAAACATTTTTTTATCAAGAATTATGGAGTATTTTTTAATTATTGATTAATATAGAGACTTTACGCAGAGAAAAAAAAAACTGTTTTTTGACTGACTCCCAAATCAGTTGGAACGCTAATTCAACTCGCTGGTTCTCGGCCGTAACTTAACCAATCAGGACGATTCTTTTTTTCTCCAGTGATTTTGTACAAATGTCTAAATGATCCTAGAACTTTGCACAACTCAATTTGATCAAATCGGAAATTTCCGCTATCAAAATCATCGTTCTAACATATTTTTAGTTGATTTGATCAAGCGAGATCTGAAAAGTTCTAAGATCATCTAGACATTTTTACAAATTGCTGATACAAAAAATTGAAACCACTGTATATTGAAAATATGTGGAAATGAGAAAATGCTTGTGAAGAATTGAAAACGACGGAACAGGCAGAAAAATAGTGCTTAAATAGCAGATTTTAGTATTATAAGTTCGAGGAATGAAGAAGGAACCATACAATGGAGAAATCAAGATTCTCAAAATAACAAAAAAAAACTTTAACATAAAGATTTCTTGAATAAATATAAAGTTTTTCAACAAAAGGGACAGAAGATGAAGCAATGTACTCCCTCCACTTACCATTCTCCTTCTCCTCCTCCCGGGCCGCTTCCTCCGCTTCCATCAGCTCGCTCAGCTTCTTCTTTTGCTTCTTCTTCTTCTTGACGCTAAAGTCAATCTTCATGTCGTCGTCAAAGCCGTCGTCCCCACCAAAACCCCCGCCACCACCCTCGCCATCGTCCGCTTCCTTATCCTTGGCGCCACCCTCGCCGGCCCCTTCCTCCCCCAGCGCACTGTCCAGATCTTCCATGTTGAAGGGCTTCTTCTTCTTTTTCTTCTTCTTGCCGAAGCTTTCCAGATCCAGGTCGCCGTCCAGTTCGGCACCGCCCGCGCCATCGTCGCCGGCCGCTTCCGGTGCGTTCGAGCCCGCCTCCGGCTGCTCCACCTCACCGGCCTCGTCTCCGCCGAGTCCCTCCAGATCGAAGGAAGTCTTCTTCTTCTTCTTTTTCTTCATCAAGGAAGGGTCGAATATCTGCGGATGGGGAATAATTTCATTAGATTTCAAACCAAATTTGATGCATCCAGGTAAAATTCAACAGATTCTTAAACATTTTTAAAGCCCATAAAATTAACCTCGAAAAAACATGGCCAATCTCTCTACCTGACCCCGACCAGCATGGCATTTTGCTGGCCACGTAAAACATTCCCGAGACAGGTCAAAATTCACCGTTATCCGAACCCGAACTTACCGCATCATCTTCGGCCATGGTTGGACGATTGGAAAATCAACTATTTGCACCGAAAATCACCGAAATTCACCGGAATATTCACAAAATCACTGGATTTCAGTGTTGCATCAGCAATTTGCTCGACCTGTTTGACAGAGTGGAATCTGTCAACGAGCGAGGAAAAAACGCGACCGGTAGCACCAACCGTTTGATTTGACAGACAAAATGATGCCCGGCAGCACTGCGCTTAGGGAGCATACGTTGATAACGTAACGCAATATTTTTGATTCTGCAGACCACCTCCTACACTGAGAATGCGCATTACGCATTTTACACATTTTGCGATGTGCATCGAAATATCTCGTCGGAGGCTAGAACAACTTTTTCGTGTTTTTTTTTCTATTTTTTCAGAAAAGCCGCTGAAAATCGATGGATTTATTCTAAGCTGGAAGAACTAAACAACCAAGAAAACAAATTTCTTTGTAAAAAGTATCAGTTTTGGTTCAAAATATTTCGTCAAATAAAAAGAGACTTTTTTCACAATTTCTAGATTTAGTTCCTGCAGGCCAAGTGCGAATGATGCTGATGATACCTCTTCAGTTGACGCTCAGGCGAGGAACATCCTGGAAGGAGCGTCACTGACTACGTCCGTAGTCCTGTTAGATCAGTCTTGATCAAGACAGTATAGCTCTGGTTCCTTGCAAGTGTCCTATTTTCTTACCTCCACGTTGGCTTGGTTTTCATGATGACCTAGCTGGTGGCCTGTGGAAACGGCTCGTAAACCTTTGACCGCCGTGGGTCAGAATCGAGACGGCTAAAAGAAAGGGGCGCGCCAATGTGGGACAGGGAAGTAATTTGTGATTGTAGACGGTATTGTTTTGATTCGCAGTATGTTGAGTCAACTGCTGTGGATGTACCTGAGCATCGCAGAACGGGGTTTCTCTTCTTTTCATTGCAGCTACCACCTATTTTCTGTTTATTTTGTTTCACTGATTTTCTAACGCGGCTTCTGTTTACTATCCTCCATTTGATTTCGATTTTACTCATTTGATTCTCTTATTTCTCAACGCTTTTCCACTCTATTTTACCAATTGATGCTGCTGTAACAAACTGTCTGCTTTCCCTTAATTTGGCAACGATATCAATTTTGTTTATCATGTGCCTTTTCTTTATTTATCTATTTGAATAATTTCTCATCTTCCCTGTGAATTGCCCTCAATACTATCCAACCTTGTTTGTTACCTCTATTTATTAACTGTTGTTAATTTCTTTATCTGCTTCATAAATTACTATCTTTCTTTCACTATTGATTCTTTACATAGTATATTTCTTTCACTGTCCAATGTTTTCAATCTTCACCCTTTTCTTCAAACAAATGAGGTTCGAGCCCTTACTTAATTTTTGGAATGATCAAAGAATTAACACAAATATTACTATTGTACTTTTGAAAAACTTTTATAAAATGCTTAGGACCAAAAATTGTAACAAAACACCGCGACAAAAGAAAAAGCAACAGATAAACACGACTCAACAATAGGGAAGATTTCAGGAGAAAACAAAACACAGTAAATAACAATTAGTTTTTGAATTCAAAATAAAACTAAAATAGTTTTTGCTTTAATGAAAGTTGATAGGCACACTTTAAATGGTTAGGCGCTTATACTTACATCAAACCCTACGTAATGTACCACCCCCGGCCGAGTTAAAATGCGTAACCGGAAAAGAAGGTGTGCATGCCTGGCACGAACACTCAAAGCGTGTTCTAGCGTGCTGCTCGTACTGACTCAGAGCAAGGGTGAGATGTAGGTGTAAGGGCAGTGCGTGTTCGTCGGGAACCTAGTGCATAAGATCGGTCAAGGCCCGTTCTTACACTGAAAATTGCGAAATTGCGAATTGCGAATTTCTAGATTTAGTTCCTAATCTAAACTAATCACCTAAACACAAGCGAAGCCATTTCGAAGCATCGGGAAAGAGCCATAGAGATCTCCACGGTTTCTCTCACGCACACCATGATTCTGTGTTAGTATTTGTATTTGAAGCATTAGGTTTTACGCCGTCGCGGCTAACCTCAATCGTGTATTTCTGTTTGACAGCTCGCGTGCACTGTTTACATAGACTTAGTCGCGTTCGAACGGAAAGTGCTGGGTATTTTTTTAATTCAAAATCGGCCGAAATTACAAAAGTCAAGTGGTAAGTAAATTGTTAGTGAATTTATTTGCAAGATTTCAAGTTTTTTTTAAATTCATTGCAGGAAACCGAAGGCGAAGTGGGTGGCAAATTTGTCTACATGCTCGCTGAACCCAAACGAAAACGAAGCCGTGCTGCTGGCGGAGATGGTCAAGCAATGCCTTGTTCCGACGCTCAGCCTGGAATGACCTACAAGGAACCGATCACCAAGGACATGAAAGACCCAGAAAACTACCGCACCGTCTTCCGACCGCTTATGCTCCAGATCCAGCTCCCGAGGACATGGTCAAGTTCAATCTCGAGCGCTGCAACTTCGCCCTCCTCCACCAGCAGAACACCGGCAGACTCTTCATCGTCCTGTTTGAGAAGAAAAGAAGCTGCTCTCGGAGGTTTTCCGTTGTCGAAGGCCTGCGAAGCGGAAACGCTACCACCGCAACCCGCTCAGGCCTAAGAGGGTCTCCAGATTGTAACGGATGTACCGGCGCAGAATGGAGTACGCGTATCGCAAGGAACGACATGATCAAGCTGCTGTTTAAAAACAATCCGGAGAAGCCGCCGGAAATCGAAGAGCTGGGCGAGGAAGGAGTTGGAACCGTGCAGATGTGTGTCGGAGTATCGGCGGACCCGTTTGCGGTGCGGAACTATTATCCTCCTCGTGGGCAATTCTTGACATAGGCCTGACGGAAAAGGACGGTTTGTCCTTGGTTCAAATAAGTACGAACTGGTAGTTCGGTTCAACAAACAACTGGTCTCCGGCACCTGGCAGCGAGGGTGCTTCAATCTACAGCCATTCTTCGCCAGTTCTGGAATCACGGATACCGGAGATCGTCTGGTTGCCGTGGTGATTACCAAGAGTGGCCAAAGTTACATGCAGTCGACGATCGACTGCCACGTCGGCGTTGATTGCTCCTACGAGGTGATCCCAGGCCCAGGGTGACCACTGAAATCCCATTTTCAAATTCCCTACTTTTTCCTGACTTTTCCAGATGCTCAAATAGTTACCATTTTTTAATCTAAAGAATGATTTCAAATTATTTTTGATGAATTTTGAAATTTAAATCCTTGACAATTTAAGTAAAAATTACTTCAATAAATTTAAAAAAAAAAAATGTTACAAAGGGGAAAGCTCTCATTATTATGAATCAGATTTTTTTAAAAAGAAACATTAAGATTTTGTTTTTACTGGCTTTGAAAAAGGATTGAAACTTTTTTAATTTTATTGATTTGTCATGATTTCAGTTATCAAAAAACTTCAAAATATGTTAAGAAATTCGCTTTAAAAAAATTTACCTGATTCCCTTTTCCTTCTTTTGAATTTTGATATTTAATATTTTGAATCAATGTTGATTGTCGTCGGTTGATCTATAGAATTTTCGCTTCATTGAAAACCCTATTTTGATAAGACTAATTTACCACTAATTTGATGCGAAATGTTTGAAGACGCAAATCCTTTAAACATATTCGTAATAACTTAGTCCAATGTTCTTTGAATTTATTTTATTGCAATTTTATAATATTTTTCATAATATTTTTAATACGTAAAAGTTATTAATTTTATTCATTCTAAACGAAAAACTTTTGGATTTTAATTTTAATTTGGCGGATTCAAATATCTTTAAAAAAAATTCAAGTTATTCATAAAAGTTTGATGCTGGGGTGTAAAAGTAAATTATGGCCATTCCTTACAGGCTGGCGAAAATTATAATATTTCTTCCAAAAAAAATCGTCATTGCATATGGAATGAGTTGGGCTATAATGTCCTTTTATAAGATTTTACCAAATTTTAGAATATACCCAGAACCTAGGGATTTTCACTTTTTTTAATTAAATATACTTTATTGAATTTTTCTTATAATAATTACATTTGATTTACATAATAAGTGGATCACCTTCAGCTTTAGTTAGCTTTTTGTGATTTAAACACTGTTCATTTTCATAACCTAAAAAGTATATGATTTATCATTTCTGTAACACTAGGTACAATGAGGAAAAAAAATGTTAAGAAAACATAACCCAACCTAAAACTAACTTAAACTTAAAATAAACTAAACCAATCCTTGAATCAAGGGGTATTTAGAAATACCACATTTTCCCTGAATATGTGACGCGTTGATTTTTCTTCAATGAACTTTTCTATATCTATGTAAATCTTCCGAAACAATAATTAAAACTGAGTGTTGGCACATTTATTGAGTTTTAACTTCATTTAATCAAATATATGGAGCTATTTGGTATAAATATCAGGGTTTTATAAAATTCAAAAACTTTTGTTAATTATAATTGTTTTTTATAATGTTTCAAGTTGGCAGAATTCCTTTAGAGTGTGACAAAAACTATAAAAAATATTTTTGCAACAGTAATCACATTAATAATAATCTCAAATAGCCTTTTTACACTGAAGAAATCTTAAATTTAAAGTATGTTGCAAAAGACAAATTGAGTGAAATAAATTTGAAGATTGTGCAAAATATTACAAAATTATTCAAGAGTTAGAAAATAATGTTCAGATGTGCTTGGCATTCCCGACTTTTTGACAAAAAATTACAAATTCCCGACATTTCCCCGATTTTTGCGGATCTTGGCAAATTCCCGACTTGAGTGGCCACCCTAAATGATCCTGGTTCTTCGAAATAACGAGCGAGATGAAGTAGTTGGCCAACGCCAACCCCTTCCTGCAATTCGGATTGACCCGAAGGACCACAACGGAATGCTAATCAACTACAGTCTAGCGGACCATGTCGTCAAGGAGCTGCTAGATTATTAAGGATAAATAAATTCTTTGACTAAAAAAAAAGTTTGATTTTATATGTCAGAAATAAAAACGTCTGATTAAAATAAAGCCAAACAGGATTTTAACATTCCAAGGTTAATAACATCTCAAAAACTTTATAATATCATTACTGTCCAGCAATTAAACTCGAAACCAGGATCACGTCTCTAGTTGGTTGTAGATTGAAGCACCCTCGCTGCCAGGTGCCGGAGACCAGTTGTTTGTTGAACCGAACTACCAGTTCGTACTTATTTGAACCAAGGACAAACCGTCCTTTTCCGTCAGGCCTATGTCAAGAATTGCCCACGAGGAGGATAATAGTTCCGCACCGCAAACGGGTCCGCCGATACTCCGACACACATCTGCACGGTTCCAACTCCTTCCTCGCCCAGCTCTTCGATTTCCGGCGGCTTCTCCGGATTGTTTTTAAACAGCAGCTTGATCATGTCGTTCCTTGCGATACGCGTACTCCATTCTGCGCCGGTACATCCGTTACAATCTGGAGACCCTCTTAGGCCTGAGCGGGTTGCGGTGGTAGCGTTTCCGCTTCGCAGGCCTTCGACAACGGAAAACCTCCGAGAGCAGCTTCTTTTTCTTCTCAAACAGGACGATGAAGAGTCTGCCGGTGTTCTGCTGGTGGAGGAGGGCGAGGTTGCAGCGCTCGAGATTGAACTTGACCATGTCCTCGGGAGCTGGATCTGGAGCATAAGCGGTCGGAAGACGGTGCGGTAGTTTTCTGGGTCTTTCATGTCCTTGGTGATCGGTTCCTTGTAGGTCATTCCAGGCTGAGCGTCGGAACAAGGCATTGCTTGACCATCTCCGCCAGCAGCACGGCTTCGTTTTCGTTTGGGTTCAGCGAGCATGTAGACAAATTTGCCACCCACTTCGCCTTCGGTTTCCTGCAATGAATTTAAAAAAAACTTGAAATCTTGCAAATAAATTCACTAACAATTTACTTACCACTTGACTTTTGTAATTTCGGCCGATTTTGAATTAAAAAAATACCCAGCACTTTCCGTTCGAACGCGACTAAGTCTATGTATACAGTGCACGCGAGCTGTCAAATGACGTCACGGTGTAAAACCTAATTGTTTTGGTTTTGAACGATTGTGATTGGCTGAATTCCAAGCAGCTGATTTTGTTTACACTTTTTTTACGCAGACATAGGCAAATCGAGTAGATCAATCGTCTGTAAAAAACAGCTGTTTACCACGTGCTCGTGGTAGAACAAAGGACACAGCTGATTTTGACAGACGAATCATTCTACTCGATTTGCTTATGTCTGCGTGTAAATATTATTACAAACTAACACACTCTCGCGCGTGGATATCTCTATTCTTTCTCTGAAGAATGTTACACAATCAAGAAATAAAACAAGAAAATTTAAAAGCGCCAATAATAAAATTTATTGATATGCATAGCTGTGGTAAATAGAAGCATTGCTTTGTCTTTGTCCAAACGATTTAGTAGCTCACTGTATATGGATGTAGATAGATCTAATATTCGAACACGATAATCATATATTCAAGCAATTCAAACTAATCTCATTCAGGTTAATAACCAATTTGCATATTTTCCTTTCGCACAGACATCACTTTACACACTAAAACAATACGGGGCAGTATCGGTAGCTTGTGTGTGCCAGTCGGAAATAACAATAAACTGATGTGCGTGTCCCTTAGATCTTGGCCAGCTCCGGCCGAGCGCCAACACCCCCAGCCCGGTCGAACACAACGTTGGCCACTTCGAGCGCCAGCTGCAGCGTGCCGTCCTTGGTTTCGGACTCGGCGTACACCCGCACCACGTCCTCCGTTCCGGACGGCCGCACGAACGACCTCCCGCGGGGATACTTGGCCACGATTTCGTTGATGGCGTCCTGCAGACCTTCCGGCTT
Organism: Culex quinquefasciatus; assembly: GCF_015732765.1. Lineage (NCBI taxonomy): Eukaryota > Metazoa > Arthropoda > Insecta > Diptera > Culicidae > Culex > Culex quinquefasciatus. Next base: position 178,424,719 of record NC_051863.1, read on the forward strand.
GACGCAGACGCGTTCGGCGTCGGTCGTCGTGAACACGTTCCGATCTTCCACCTTGACCTTCATCAGCACGTTCGGCAGGTCGGAGTACGCCGCGAACCAGTCCTGGAGGCTCCAGCCACGGTAGTGCAGGACCGTTTCGACGAGCAGCATATCCGAGATGGCGTCGCCGACGGTTTCGTTCGTCAGGTCGATCGTGCTGAGCAGCAGCTTCGCAGCGTCACGTTGCTCCTGGGTAAGGGATTCGTCCTTGCTGGCGGCTGCAATTCGCTTCTTGGCTTCCGCGTTGTAGATGACGGTGCCGTGTCCGTTTGCCTCGAAGTAGACGCCCACGTCGTAATCGAGCGCTTTGTGGTGCAGATGCTTGACTCCGGTTGGGGCGCACGCAACGGGGACTTTCTGGAATTTGTGTTGTGGGTAAGTTATTTGTGTTTTCAATAGATAAATTCAAATCTTACCAACTGATTGACGATGTAGTCCGTTGAAGCTCCGTTGGCGTAGGCAGTCTGGACCAGTCCCATTTCAAGCTCAACCCCGCACTTTTCAACGAGTTCTTTGAGGTAGCTGCAATTAAATCTTGTCTAGTCCAAGTCTTTCATTCTAATTTAAGATAATTACCCGGCAATCAACGTGGCAATCCGGTCGCCGTCCAGCAGATGGAACACACCGTCCTCATCGGTGTAATAATACACGACCCGATCGGCGTCCCCGTCAACTGACACGCACCGTGCGTTCGGTTCCAGATCTTCAGGGATTCCGTGCGGCGCCCGTTGATTCGTCTTGACAAAGTCCGCCCCGCAGTTGAAGTTGATCTTTCCATTGCTGTTGAACACCTTCACGTCCAGATATCTGTCAAACTTCCGCACAAATCCCAGCATCTTCAGCGACCCGACTCCGTTCGCTCCGTCGTAAAACACCTTGTTCGTGTAGTTCCCCTTCGCGAAGGTGTTCCCCCGAATCCGCTTGAAGGCCGTCAACAGCTTCGTCATGTAGCCCTCCTCGGTCGGCAGTCCGTACGCCAGGTCCGTATTCGAGCAGGTCACAAAGTAGTGCAACATTGGCGTCGTAACGATTCCAAAGTCCCGCACGCTTCCCTTCAGCGCCGCAATCCCGTTCAGCACGGCCTTCGCCAGCTGCGGACTGTGATAGCGCGTGTCCATGCCCACGTACACCTTCGCAGGTTCGTTGTTGTCGATGCCCTGCTCGGTGCTGATCTTCGCAATTTGGCCCTCCAGGTCGGCGTCGCTCACGTTCACCAGATCCGTGGCCAGCCGTTCCCAGCTCTGCTCCAGCATTTCGCCCATGGGATCGACCAGCTTGACGCCGTTGTCCTGTTCCGGGTTGTGCGAAGCCGTGATCATCACGCCGATAACCTGGCCACCCTTTGCGCGCGACCGGAGCACCGCCAGCAGCCCCATTCGGTACATGACGTAGTCCAGGTTGTCGGCACTGGGGGAAAATTTTCGAGTTTAGTGATTTATAAAGTACTTGTTCGGTAACTGGGCTGAGAACGTAGCCCAGTCACCGAATGCTGCTCGCTAACTGGACTGAACGAAACATTACGAGGGGAACACCGATGCATAATATTTTCCTAATGGAATATGAAAATAAAGGTTACCCAAATTTATTTACAATGCTTTCTCATCATATTTCTTTAATTGTTACTTAACATTTAATAAAAAGTTGCATCCATTTACCCCCCGGTCATTTCGGTTTGTTTTGGTTTTTTGACGTTTGTCTGCTTTTTAACTGGCCTACGGCCCAATTATCAACAACAACAATTAACAACGCCCAGTTACCGCACAAGTACGTAGATTACAATAAAACAAAATTAAATTAAGCGAGTTGAGTTAACCTGTATCAGCATCTTATTCCAAGTCTGATACAGATTATACTTTTCCATAATTTCGCCGCCGGCCAGCGGTTATTGGATCGAAAGCACGCAGAAATAAAAAAAGGATTTTTAAAATTAATTGTACGCGCAATAAAAAGAAAATTATTAGAAGAATTATTTGTTTCAACGAAAAAACTTGTCTTTTCAAGCTGTACTAACTTTTTCTAAACAAGTTAAGTTTTTATTTGTATAACAATTTATTCATCAGTCGAAAATCACTAGCCAAATTTTCCCGTTGCAAAACCACTCAGTTTCAAAGCGTCATGTGTTTCTGCCTGCTATCTGTTAGTCAGTAATGTCGGCTGTATTAAAGATAAAAGTCTACAAGCCAAAAAGATAAGGGAGGAGGAAGGCTGGCCAAGACCGAAGAAACGGATATATCGTGACCAGAAACGGAACAAACAAAAGCACATCAAAAAGAACGAAAAAGCAAATCAGGGCAGCTTTAACTGCAGTTTTTATTTTTCTTATTTTAGTCACCACAGCCGCGAGCAGGGAGTGAATTTAAATCGCGTGACGCATCCCTGGCGAGATATATCCGATATCGATATGGTTTGGGGCCTTTTTCTTTAAAAAACATGTTTTGGAACACGAAAAAATTAGTTTCCCTGTATATATCAAGAAAATAAACAGTTAAATAGTTGATAACAGATGTGTTAACGTATATTCAACCATTTTTATTGATTTTTGACAGACTTTCTTGCCAAATAGTCCAAATGACTATCTTTTTCTAAATTTACAGTTTTCTCATAGAAAAATCAAACAAATATTGGAAAGTTATACACCTAATTGTTGGAAATAATTTTTCTCATCCGAATCCGGCATAATTTTTAAAAAAATGTTGATTATGAAGCTAAAAACACATTTTTTCAAAAAATCATAGGTTTACCCTATTTGTTCCTTTGCTGCAAATTCTCTATAATTTTACCTACAAAGACGGCACCTGATGTGATTTTACTCAGTTTCTAATGCAAAATTCTAAAAAATAAAACCAGAATTGTTGTTTCCTGAAACAAAAATTGTGTAATTTTACATGAAACTGGTGATTTTTTTTCTATGTTATTTTATTTTTTTACACATTGTTCTATTTACTAAACGTTACATAAAAATTAGCTGCCGTGGCCTAGTGGTACGGGGTTTGCTTTGTAAGCGGAAGGTCGATGGCTTGAAACCCATCTGGCTAAAGGTGAAGGCAAAAGGGGGTCTGTTGGTCACTTAGTCTGAGCGTTGAAGAACTCAATCGAGAAATTAAAAGTAAGAGTGTGTGCGTGCAACATGGAGTTAAACTTTTCAAGGTGCCATGGTAATCTTCACAGCAACTTCACAGAAAGTTTAACTCCATGTTGCACACACTCTCACTTTTAATTTCTCGATAGTAGTACACAGAGAAGAGCTTCAACTGCTTCTTTCGACTCGGTCAAATGCTGTCAGGCAAAATTGGGTCCTAAAATTAAGCTTAAATTTGTGATATTATTGTTCACAACGATAAAGCTTATTTTTCTGAATACAATGACCCTTTGAACGACCGCAAAGGATTTAAAATCGATTTTTAATTCATTTTTTTTTTTTAAATTAACTTCACGGCCCTTCTTGACAGAAAAGGTCCTACCAGAAATGTTTTTTACCGTTGTACATAAGAATTTACACATGGCTTTAGTATCCAATTCGAGCTGAAGATTGGGCTATATGATCGGTAAGAATATTTGATTTTATAAATGTTTGAGTTATAAAATCCTTGTATTTTTGAATTATTTTTTTTTAATTGTAAAATTTATGATTTAACATTTTTTAATTCTCGAATTTCGGGTTTTTTTATATTTTTTTATTTTTTTCAATGTTTGTAGTTTGTATTTCAAAATGTTTGAATTTCTAAATATCCGAATTCTTCAAGAATTTAATTGGGTCCTAAAATGAAGCTTAGATTGCTGATATTATTGTTTACAGCGATAAAGCTTATTTTTCTGAGTACAATGACCCTTTGTACGACCATAAAAAGTTTAAAATGGATTTTTAAATCAATTTTGAAAAAATAACCTCGCGGTCCTTCTTGACAGAAAAGCTCCTACTTGACAGCTCGTTCCAAGGGGACCATAGTTGATCCATCGAAAAAATGTTGTCTTGTCAATTTTTTTTTTTTTTTGCATTAAAATAAAAAAAAAAGTGATCAGAAATGGTTTTTAATCTTGTTTTTTTACCATTGTACATAAATATTGACATAGGGCTCAAGTACCCAATTGTGAAATTTTTGAATGCTAGAATTTTTCAGTTCATTTTTTTTTAAATTTGTTTTGTTATGCTTTCAATTTTTAGAATCTTAAAATTTGTAAGCTTTCGAATGTTTGTGCTTTTAAAATTATTTTTTTTACTTTTTAAATTTTAACATTCTTAATTTTAAAATTTAGCAATTTTTAAAACTTGTTCATTTGATGTCATTTATTGGATTGTTTTGTTTGTTAAGTAATAGATGAAGGATAGTTAGAGAAAAGAAGTTAATTAATAAAAAAATATTAATCTGTGTATTTTCATGTTTTTTTTTATTTCTGAATCGCTCATTTTTTTGTTGTCAGAAAATTCATGATTATTGTTATGGCTTTTCTCTCTGTTTTATTTCACTCTGAGCAAAAAAAAAAAAACTTCCTTGTTATTTTTGGTATTTAATCGAGGTTATTAAGCGAAGATGGCGTTCGAATGGTGAACGCCCGAAATGTCAAAATCACGCAGTGGTACCAACATTACGGAACAAGTGTGCCATGGCATGACAGCCATATATTTTTTTCTAATGTTGGTGCTACTGCGCGATTTTGACATTTCGGGCGTTCATCATTCGAACGCCATCTTCGCTTAAAGACCTGGATACTGTTAAGGTTCGGCCCTATAATCAAATTCTAAATTTTCAATAGGGACCATCCATAAACCACGTGGACACTTTTTTGTAATCTCAACACCACGCAAAAAAAAAGCTGCACACTCAGTTTTTTATGCCGAACTTCGGCAGAATTCTGCCGAAAACAGAACAACTGAGCGCTCGGCAGAGAGTTCGGCAGAAAATTCATCTGCCGAAGTCTCGGCAAAAATAATTTTGACAGCCAGCTTTTTTGTGCCGAAAATCTCGGCATCCCTGAAACGAATTCAACCGAAAATCTCGGAATTTATCATAATAAAACCAAATCGAGATTCTCGCAATTAATTTAAAGCTTTAAAACAATATGCATGCATGCTTTTTTATATTTATTGCTCTTTTTATGTATAATCTAATACAATCTGAACCAGAATGAATCCTATACTTCTACCAAGCACCATCGTCATGCATTTCCTTGGTAAAAGCTGCAAATGAAAGACCCTTTAGATATTATTTTTCCTAACAGATGTTATTAAAAATGTTTACCTTTCAAGTAGAAATCCAAGCAGAAATCCTGTAGAAATTCAAGTATAAATCCCGATTTATCCAAAGTTCCGGAACTTAGTTCAGTGAGCACTACTCATATCGAAAACAAATATGGCTACCTCAACATCTAACCGAACAGCTCGGCACTTTCTAGCAAATTTGACAGTTGAATTGCCGAACTCGGTAGATTTTGGACATGCCGAGATTTTCGTTAAATTTAACTGACGAACTTCGGCATTTTGCTTAGATCTGCCGAACTATCGGTTAAATTTAACCGAGAATATTGGAACAATGAATTTTCTGCCGAGATTTCGGCAGAATATCACTTTGCCGAGCACGTTCGGCAGATATTTCTGCCGAAGTCGAATCTTCATTCTGAGTGTGTGAACTCTGAGTACCGTAAACTGGGGTGACTTTGATAGCCCGGGGTGACTTTGATAGGTTTTTCAAATGCCCGTCAAATTAATATCTAAACATTTTTGAGAATTTTGAGTATGCAAGTATTAAGGGATCGAACATATATGCAAAAACGAGACTGTTACATTGAATGTATCAAAAATATGTAGTGGCCAAATCAAATTTCTATCAATGTCACCCCGGGCTATCAAAGTCACCCCAAAGTTTACGGTACCTAGAATTCATAAAATTGGCCACCAACAATGCGCTTTCCTGGCACGAACGTGAACTTCAATCCTAAAATGCATTATATTTTTCACGGAAACTGCACTTCCCGTACCCAGATGTGAACTGGATATCATAGCTTTTTTTTTGTTTTTGTAAAATTGATTAAAATTTGCTTGAAAATCCATTTGCTAATTGCATCGACTATTCTTAGATGCACTCTACGCAATAAATTGGCGCAAATTCGACCAAGGATTTGCACGGAAATAGCCAATTCCCACTTAAAGCCATTGCAGAGCCACAATAGATATACGCGGCGAGACCCGCACATATTTGGCCGAGGCGTGTCCCCCGCTCGCCCGCGTTCCCACAAAACCCACAAAACCGGAAATCAATTATGGAGATTGTTACGACCAGCACAGTCACTCTCTTTCGCTGGCTGCGGCCGGCGCGCGTTGATTGGACTGCACAGATAAGTGTATAATGCGATCGAACTCGTTTCTTTGGAATACCTATATGTGGAATGGAACACGAACACCGAAAAAGAGTGAAAATAAATCGAGTGAATAATATTACAGAGTCGATTCGATAATCCGAATTCCGGCTGCTAATAAATGCATTTGTTCCTGATTCTGATTAAAAAATAGTCAAGCGATTAAATCGAGAACATCGTATCGTTTATCCGAATGCTGTTCCGTCCGAGTTAGCGAACCCCTCCTGTACTCACTGTGACCGGAATCCTGCCGTGCCGTACTGGATCTCCTTCTGGGAGTCGCGCTTTTGGTGATATTCGCGGGCGAACGCATAAACCTGGCGCAGATTGAAGGTCATCTTGCTGCTGCGTTATCCAAAAGGAATGTCTTCAACACGGGTTGGGGAACAATCTGGCTTATCTTATCGGCGGCCAAAACAAGTTAATTGGACATGCAAGACTTCCGGATCGGCAGCTACTGATGCACCTCCACTCGACGTCAGCAACTTTTTTGGACTGACTGTTTTTGAGCCGCGTCCGCGTGTGAGGGTGGTGGCAGGTTCAGGGAGCGTTCTTTTAGTACGTAACGCAGTTAAGGTAATGGGGTAGGGGGTCAACGGCTATTTCACTCTTTATACAAAAATTTAAATAATTTGTATAAGAGAAGTTTTTTACGCGAATGGGGAGGGGAGGTCTGAAAACCCAAAATTTTCTATTACGTAATAAATGAACGCACCCTAAGCGCAGTGCTGCCAGGCTGGCGACGGTAAGCATCAAAATCGTTTGTCTGTCAAATCAACCCTGTTAGGCTCGGGTCCCGCGGTCGTGCGATTCGAAGCGTTATCTACTCGAAATCGATCTTGTCCTGCCATTTTCGTGCGATTGTCGAGCGTTTTGATCGAATGTCAGAGGCGACATCCGCAATTTGTGTTTGAAAGAGTAGGCTATGCAATTTGATGACAGTACAGTTTTTTTTTCAAGTCCTTTAAAAAGTTTTTTCTCTAGAAATATTCATAACTTTTTTTCAAATTTAGTGCAATATTCAGTGATATTTGGTAATTAATAGAACAGCAATGAAGTTTTCCCAGCAAATGGAATTCACAAAGCTGGGAAGATCTGGTGAAAATATCTACAATGACGAACGAAGATCCGCAGAATCTGAGTGGCCATCAACGAACAACAACGGACCATCCGAAACACTGGGTTAGTTCATTTCAAAACAAATATATTTCTGTCTCTAACTTTTTCTCAATTTAATTTTTCAGACTTCAAATACAACTTCACCATGTTTACGAAGAAATCACCAAGAAACCAGTGCATCGATTGAAATGACTTTTAATTAAACGCAATCACAATTGGTATAATAAAAATAAACCGTTTTCAAATGAAAAAAAAAAAACTATTGTTTTCATAACGAAATCAAAATTTGTGAAAAATTTACGTTAGATAATGGCAGGACAATCTAAATAACAAAGTCGCCCGAAAACGGCCCGACAACGGCCCGTCAACGTCGATTTTCTCAAACGTAGATTTCGACGATCGTCGGACAAAGTGTTGCATATACGCACGAAAAGGGCCCGAATTCCGTCGGACAAACCGTCGGAATTCGGGCCGTTTTGTCGAGCCGTCGGACGGATTTCGGGCCGTTGTCGGCCCCGTCCGTCAGTCAGGGAAATGGTTGGTGCTATCGGTTGCGGTTCTCTTTCCACGCGAAACCGACACTAGGCATAAAAGTCTTAAAGTTCAGCTTTATCGAACTAAAAAAAAAGCAATCGATCCACTTTAACGACCCCCGGGCGAGGCATAAAACAAGTTCGTTTATGGTCCTTCTCGACCATAAAACGCCTTTTTAACACTAAAACTAATATACACTGAAACTAAACTCATGATTGATTATATATGTACACTGCACATATCCAATCTTCAATGTAGCATAATAAAACCTATGACTCATCATATTAATCTCTATATGCTTAACAAATATTCTTTACAAGCAATTTTCTTAGATTTTATATGCGTATGCTTATAACCGAATTTTACTCATGCTCGATGAAAAATATTGCTTTGGCAAGTATGATTCGTGAGCTCCGCATATAACATCTATATGCGAGATACTATAGAATTTTGCAGTGTGCTTTTTACATGAAACTTATATGCAAGGTTCACAACATTTATGAATGTGTGCCAAAATGTGTACAAAATTGCATGCGCGTGTATGTCAGCCAGCAGCAACAGCCGCGATTCATTTAGTCTTTTGTTAAACTGCGCGTGTGTCTCAAACTTGATTCTTCGCGGACCGAGATGGCAGACGGTTCCGGCACGAAGATGGTCCAGAGGGTCCAGTTCACCAATCAGAGCCTGTTTGGCCACATCGGTATGTTCCGGCTGTATTCGACGATGCAGGGCGTGTGCTGTTCGAGGGTGTCCCGGATTTGCCACGTCGATTACTTTGATAGCAGCTTCACAGACAAACAGACGTGCAACTCTTTTTCAAACCATCGCCAACTAAAACCGTCATTTCAAATTCAAATCAGTCAAAAAATGGATGCCGTAGTACCGCAACAAGACACGAACGTCGTCGGTGGCGCCACCGTATCCCTTGGCCCTTTGACGTTTCAGTGCATCACCGTGTGTGTGTGCAATGTTTTCTTTATAGCCAACACGTGGGGAGAAAATCCAATGTTGCATTGTTAATTTGATTTGGTTAACTGCGGTAGATTTTCTTGAAATAATTCGATATGGTAGAAGTGTGACTTTCGGTCGATGACATATTGACCAACGATCTGTTGTTTGGTAAAGAGACTTGGAGGAGGAGACAAAGACACGACACTGGAGTTCAAGGCAGTCCAGAGTAGATTAACTGAACATTTTGAAAACAAGATATGTAAAAGAATAAATCAGTTTAACACAATTTAATTGATGGACTTCCACTCCCCTTCACCTCTAGCAGCTGCATTGGTTTTTCGTCCGACCGACATCAGTTAAACATGCTCATAATTTGGTGAAATCCGCCAGTATAAATGCTATTTCCTAGGTTGTTCCCCTTGAAGACCTTGAATCTGAAGCAGCCCATTCTCCTTGGCACCCTGGCTATTTTTTTCACTGTAACATAAACTAATGATATTGCCACTCCGCTAAAACTAAATCGGAACCTCCAACCTTTTTACATGCCCACACCCGGCACAGCCAGTTGGATTAGCTTGGAAGATAACAATCACGCAACCTGCGATCAGTTTTATTCATTCTTACGCGACTTGCCCATCACACCGGTTCTCATCTTATTTCCTAAACAAAACTGCAGGTCACGGGGCAGAACATGCTGCGGAATACTAGGTGGAATGTTATTATGATGGGAGTTTAGCAAGATTATTCAACTTTCCAGCCCATCTTTTGCGAATTTTCTGGGCATAGAATGAGAAAACAAAATCGATAGCAAACATAAACAAACACCTGTCAGTTTTCATTCGTACACGCTTAGAGGGAAAAATGGGTACACGCTTAATTTGGTTTATCGAAATGATGATGTTTTCGCAACAGGACTGCAGATAGCGCTAGTGTGCAGCCCAATTTCGAACTTTCTTTGGTAAACGATGGATTTTTTGATAAAATCAATGATGATTCACGTCTGTTTGTCTGTGGCAGCTTCGTGATCGTGGATGCTGACTGTGATTTCTTTTCAGAAAGTGGAGATGACTATCAACTGGACGCTGGTTCCGGGACTGCACAACAACGGTGGGCCGTGCAGATTGCATCCGAGGGTGGTGAACCGCATCGTCGGAGTGGTTCCGAACCAGGTTTGTAGAAGAGAAGTGTGTTTTGTGGTGATAACGATGCTAAAAGTGTTTTCCTTTTAGTACAGACAAGTACAATCTTCCAGGCTATCCACCGCTGCCGGTCAACCTTGACTCGAAAAAGATCGAGTGTTTGAAGATCTGAAGGACCACTTTAAGCAGCCGATGAGGTCAAGGACGCACGGTGTGCCGAAAACCGGGCTCAACCGGCCGGAAACAAAGAGCAACGAGGCAGCCGCTCGAGAAGACTCTACGCCCGGAATCGGTCACATTCGAAGCGATTTCCTCCAAGCAACAAACAGCTCTGTTCAAGGAACCGCCGAAGCACTCGAAGTCCTGCCATTGTAGCCTAATAAAAGTTAATAATTTGATCAAAACTTTTTTATAATTGCGAAAGAAAAATAAAACCTCTGTTCAACATGAGAAGTAATCCATAGTAATAAAATGCATAACTATTAAAATACAATTGAAAATTAATTAAAAATCAAGAGTGTTTATCTTACATGCTATATGCGGGTGCATATCCTCAAATCATTCAATCTGTGAGCATTGCATATACTTTTAATGTGCCGAGAACATACATTTTATATGCAGTAGCATATTTCAATTTCTTATCCATTTATATGCAGTGCTCACACAGTTCATGTGCAACGCATATACCGGTCAAATGCAAAGGCATTCTGCAAAAAACTATATGCGAAACTAATAGCAGCAATCATGATATTTATTTCAGTGTAGGGTCTATAGTGTCCTCAAGCCCCATGCCAATTTTTATGTACAACGGTAGAAAACACGATTAAAAACCATTTCTTCGATGGATCTACTATAGAGTTATCTACGTGCGCATGTATTGCGTGTACGTATACGATAAAGATTTAAGTTAAATATTGTCCGGCCAGCAAAATCAAATGGTGCGCTAGTGTGTGTATGCGAAACGTCATAAAGCTCTATAGTCCCCTTGGAACAAGCTGTCAAGAAGAAACTTTTCTGTTAACAAGGGCCGAAAAGGTATATTTTTTTTAAATTGATTTTAAATACAATTTAAAATTCTTTGCGGTCGTACAATGAGTCATTGTATACAAAAAAATAAGCTTTATCGTTGTGAACCATAATATCTCAAAATGGGTCCTGAAGCCCTATGTTAATTTTTATGTACACTCAAACTTTAGTTTGGTACGCGGAGTTCACACTCACTACCAAACGTTTGTTTTGAAAGTGTTCGTAAGCGCCGTGTAAAAGTGACAGTTCGTCTCTTTTTAGTTTTACTTTCATCAACCAACGGAGTACAAATTAAAAAAAGTGTCAAACGAAAAAGTGACCAACCATCGGGAGTTGAGTGTACAACGGTAAAAAAACACGTTTAGAAACCATGTCTTTTTTTCATTTTAACAAACAAATGTAATGTAAACAACATATTTACGTAGATCAACACACAAAAAAATATTACGGTAATGACAAAAGTAACTTACTTTTGAATTAAAAAGTTGTTAAAATTTGCTGCATTAAAATTTTTTTCTTGTTTTGAAAATGAAAACTTTTACTGTTACAGTTTTTGAAAATCTCATTGCTCACTGATTTAAAAGTTTTTACTTTTAATCCGACTTATAAGCACAGACAAACAGACGTGAATCATCATTGATTTTATCAAAAAATCCATCGTTTACCAAAGAAAGTTCGAAATTGGGCTGCACACTAGCGCTATCTGCAGTCCTGTTGCGAAAACATCATCATTTCGATAAACCAAATTAAGCGTGTACCCATTTTTCCCTCTAAGCGTGTACGAATGAAAACTGACAGGTGTTTGTTTATGTTTGCTATCGATTTTGTTTTCTCATTCTATGCCCAGAAAATTCGCAAAAGATGGGCTGGAAAGTTGAATAATCTTGCTAAACTCCCATCATAATAACATTCCACCTAGTATTCCGCAGCATGTTCTGCCCCGTGACCTGCAGTTTTGTTTAGGAAATAAGATGAGAACCGGTGTGATGGGCAAGTCGCGTAAGAATGAATAAAACTGATCGCAGGTTGCGTGATTGTTATCTTCCAAGCTAATCCAACTGGCTGTGCCGGGTGTGGGCATGTAAAAAGGTTGGAGGTTCCGATTTAGTTTTAGCGGAGTGGCAATATCATTAGTTTATGTTACAGTGAAAAAAATAGCCAGGGTGCCAAGGAGAATGGGCTGCTTCAGATTCAAGGTCTTCAAGGGGAACAACCTAGGAAATAGCATTTATACTGGCGGATTTCACCAAATTATGAGCATGTTTAACTGATGTCGGTCGGACGAAAAAACCAATGCAGCTGCTAGAGGTGAAGGGGAGTGGAAGTCCATCAATTAAATTGTGTTAAACTGATTTATTCTTTTACATATCTTGTTTTCAAAATGTTCAGTTAATCTACTCTGGACTGCCTTGAACTCCAGTGTCGTGTCTTTGTCTCCTCCTCCAAGTCTCTTTACCAAACAACAGATCGTTGGTCAATATGTCATCGACCGAAAGTCACACTTCTACCATATCGAATTATTTCAAGAAAATCTACCGCAGTTAACCAAATCAAATTAACAATGCAACATTGGATTTTCTCCCCCACGTGTTGGCTATAAAGAAAACATTGCACACACACACGGTGATGCACTGAAACGTCAAAGGGCCAAGGGATACGGTGGCGCCACCGACGACGTTCGTGTCTTGTTGCGGTACTACGGCATCCATTTTTTGACTGATTTGAATTTGAAATGACGGTTTTAGTTGGCGATGGTTTGAAAAAGAGTTGCACGTCTGTTTGTCTGTGGTTTAACTTTCGACATTTTCGAAAAATGAAATTCTTTGAAATTTTCAATAGGATTAAAAAGTTTAATAAACTTTTAGCATTTCTAGCTCGATTTCTAGACATAAATCAACACTTGATTTTGATTTTGAAGGTAAACGAGAGCAAAAAATGATAAAAAGCAAATTTGCTACCCTATAGCAGTGGGGATGACGGAGTTTTTTCAAGGTGGCAAATTTGATCTCGGTATTCATAAGCCGGGCGCAAATTTGATTTGCACTCCAGCGCTGCAGATGCCCTAATATACCGAGAAGTGCGAGTGTGTGCGTACAACGGAGTTCAACTTTTTGAATAGCCTTGAGATACAAGAACGCCCAGGATTGACCCAGACATCTATGTTTTTAAATCTAGTTCTACAGAAATGACACCAGGGGGATCTAGAGTACAACAAAGGCGCACCTAGTGGCAGTTTTAGGAAACTGGCCCTCCGGTGTTCCATTCTGTAGAGCAAACAATTTGATATAGCCTACCTCCCCTAGGGGACCATAGTGACCATAGTTGATCCACACTTTCGAATGTCGTCTAATTTTCGAAAATATTTTTGTATCTGCAGACAAATCGTCACCCTGATACAAACCTGTCTACCCTTTCTAGCAACACTGAATTTGACACTCGCTCGCGTCAAAATTCAGCAAAGCAAAAGTTTTAAGCGGACGTCTCCCGAATTCTGTTCGCTAAAAGTTCACTAAAATCAGTTAGTTTAAGCATTCTCAAGTGACTAGCGAGTATAAAATCAACAGAACAAAATGTCCCTCGTGTGTAGCAGTAAGTACTTTCTTGATACCATTCGATTTAAACGCGATTTCACCCACCCAAACAAACGCCGCCTTGAAAAGTGAGGTTACGTTTCGTCCCGGGGACAAAATCACTAACAACAACCGCTTCTACCTCTTCACAGTATCGAACGAAGTCCCGGAACACCCGGTGGTGTCACCCCGGTCCGGGGCCATCTTCGAGAAGCGGCTGATTGAAAAGTACATCGTGGAAAATGAGTGCGATCCGATCAACGGGGAACACCTGAAGGCGGAAGAGCTGATTGAAATTAAAAGTTAGTATTTTTGTTTTGGTTGTTTTGGAAGATTGTTTAAAACGGGATGATTATCTTGCAGCTCCCCCGATTGTGCGGCCTAAACCACCCAGTGCGACGAGCATTCCGGCCACGCTGAAGATGATGCAGGACGAGTGGGACGCACTGATGTTGCACGCTTTTACCCAGAGACAGCAGCTGCAGACGGCCCGCCAGGAACTGTCCCACGCCCTGTACCAGCACGATGCGGCTTGTCGTGTGATTGCGCGTCTCAACAAGGAGGTGGCCGCAGCGCGTGAAGCGTTGGCCACACTCAAGCCGCAAACGGGAATGGCATCGATACAATCGGCAATGCCACAGCCCTCGATTGCGTCCGAAGCCGGCGGAATGGCCACGCAGCCGATCGAGCAGGCTGGCATGAGCGCGGAAGTCATCCAGAAGCTGCAGGACAAGGCCACGGTACTGACGCAGGAGCGCAAGAAGAAGGGACGAACCGTGCCGGAAGAGTTGGTCAGCGCCGAGAAGATTCGTGGCTTTTTAACGCTGGCGTCCCATCCGGGTCTGCACTCGGCCAGTGTGCCCGGCATTTTGGCACTGGACATCAATCATTCCGACCAGAGCAAGATTCTCACCGGAGGCAACGACAAAAACGCGACCGTTTTCAACAAGGACACCGAACAGATCGTTGCCATCCTGAAGGGACACACCAAGAAGGTCACCAAGGTCATTTTCCACCCCGAGGACGACACCGTCATAACGGCCTCACCCGACGCATGCATTCGCATCTGGAACGTGGGCACTTCTCAGACTCAGCTGCTGCTCCGATGCCACGATGGACCCGTCACGGGCCTTTCCTGCATCCAACCGGCGACTACGTCCTGTCCACCTCGTCCGACAAACACTGGGCCTTCTCGGACATCCGCACCGGTCGCCTGCTCACCAAAGTCCCCGACACGGCCGACATTGGCCTCACAACGGCACAGTTCCATCCGGACGGACTCATCTTCGGCACCGGAACGGAGGATTCGCAGGTCAAAATCTGGGATCTGAAAGAGCAAAGCAACGTGGCGAATTTCCCCGGCCACACCGGTCCCATCACGGCCATTTCCTTCTCCGAGAACGGTTACTACCTGGCCACGGCCGCCGACGACGCCTGCATCAAGCTGTGGGATTTGCGCAAGCTGAAGAACTTCAAAACCATCACCCTGGACGAGGGCTACGAGGTGAAGGATCTGTGCTTCGATCAGAGCGGAACCTACCTTGCGATCGCCGGAACCGATATCAGGTAAGACCTTCAATACTTCATACCGAATCATTTTTAACAAACCTTCAATTTATTTTCTCAACAGAGTCTACCTTTGCAAGCAGTGGCAGGAGCTGAAGGTGTTCAACGACCACACGGCGCTGGCCACCGGCGTCCGGTTCGGCAAGCACGCCCAGTATCTCGCCTCGACGAGCATGGACCGTACGCTGAAGCTGTACGGAATCGAGTAGATTTTCGTTTTTTTTTTTCTCTAGGATAACACATTACAATTACAACATACTGAAATGATGGTGAAAAATGCTAATATAATGCAGTACTTGACTACAATTACACTAAATGGATGGTTGATTGACGTTTCTTCGTGCCCAATAGATGCAGGAATAAAACATGTAAAATACGGTTTTAATTGGAATTCAGAGAAAGTCCTTGCATTTGCTTCACATTACTGGTTTTGCTGATCTATTGCTACTTTGTTTGATTTTCTTATGAACAAGTTTTTGTTGGTTCCATTCCATGAACATAATTTATAGATTGTCGAGCGTGGTGATAATTACACTCGATCGTAATCTCTCGACTCGCGATCACGATTTCTTTATATGTAGTAAGATTTCAATCTATCGAAAAATTAGTAATTCATAAAATATTTAAAAAAAAACTTCAAAAACATACAAACTTTTAAAATTACTTTTTTTAGTAAGAAAATCTTAATTCAAAACATTACAAAAACAAAAATAAAGAAAAATAGAAACTAACATTTAAAAAAATCAAATTTGTTTTTAAAATCTAAAAAAAAACAAAACTTGTTGTTGTATGTTGTTGTTGATTTTATTAGGAAAACTTTAACCCTATGGGTCATTCGCTCCCGTTTTCAATATATATACAGCAATTCCATTTGAAAAGAGCCTAAACCAAAAAAAAAGTTCTCCGATCGGGCTCAAAATTTTTCTGGGGGTTCCTTGGCCAAAGGTATTTTTTTTTTTAACATAGTGAAATTTTCAAAGAATATAGACGCAAAGAAAAAGTAAAATCTAGCTTAACTATTGAAAAGTCGTATGAAAACTTAAAATGGCGTTTTGACCGTGTCTGGACCAAAGAGCCTATGTCTGAAAATATTTTATCGGATTCCTCGGAAAATTTCACATAACATATCAAAATTGGCGATGTCGAACCGTACGTTTTGGAGATACGATTTTTGAAAATGCGCGACGACGCGCAAAAACGGAAAATGACGAAATCGGCAAAAATCAACTTTTTCACTAAAACTGCGATAACTTTAAAATTTCAGCGATGACCTATACATGTCTGGGTACCAAAATTTTCGTAATTGAGAGACGCAACTTTTGGTACCATAACATCTATAGGTCATCGCTGAAATTTTAAAGTTATCGCAGTTTTAGTGGAAAAAGTTGATTTTTTGCCGATTTCGTCATTTTCCCGTTTTTGCGCGTGGCGCGTCGAAAAACGCAGTTTTTTTTTCAAAAATCATATCTCGAAACGTACGGTTCGACATCGCCAATTTTTGATATGTTATGTGTAATTTTCGAGGAATCCGATAAAAATATTTTCAGACATAGGCTCTTTGTCCAGACACGGTCAAAACGCCATTTTAAGTTTTCATACGACTTTTCAATAGTTAAGCTAGATTTTTGGAACTTTACTATTTTTCCCAAATAGCCAAACTCATCACCTTTCTTTGCGTCTAAGACAGCTAAAATCGGATGAAATGGCGCGAGATATGATTTTTAGAAAAAGTGGTTTTGCGAAAATGACGAAAATTGCCATTTTTGAACCACCCTAGCACGATGTAGGCCACCCTAATGGCCAAACAAAAATACGGGTCTAATTATTTTGGCCAAGGAACCCCCAGAAAAATTTTGAGCCCGATCGGAGAACTTTTTTTTTGGTTTAGGCTCTTTTCAAATGGAATTGCTGTATATAGATATAAAAATTAGGAGTTTCAAAAAATAATTATTTTTTTAAGGTTCTCGAAATTTAAATTTTAATCCTTAAAAAATAAAATCAATAGGTTAAAAAAAGTAAAAAAATCTTAAATATGTATAAATTTAAAATATAAATAATCCAGAAAGTTTAAAAATCATAAATCTAAAAAATAAAAAAAATATATAAATTTAAAAGGCGAAAAATTTAAAATTTTGTGATATAAAAAAAAATCAAACCAGCAAATCTTGAATTTTAAAATAAAAAAAAGGTTCTCGAAATTTAAAAAAATCTATTAAAACCTTGATTAAAACAAATTTTCTTAAATCAAAATTTTTCAACCAAAAATAAATTTAAAAAATCCAAGATTTAAAAAGTCTAAAAAAATTCTTCAGAAGTTTTAAAAAAAGTACGAGGAACTAATTAAAAAAAATATTTCAATTTTTTTTTTAAAAATTGAATCCAAAAATAATAGTTAAAAATTTCTTCAAAAATACTAAAAAAAATAGTTATATTGAAAAAACAATCAAATCTGAAATTTTAAAGCGTTGAAATTTTGAATATTTAAATATAGTCCAGATTCGATTATCCAACGCTTACAAAAATTAAAACTTTTTAAAAAAATCTTAAAAGTTTTGAAAGTTAAATAAATTTGCAACATAATTCTTAATTTAAAAAGTTCTTAAAATTAATGAATTTTTTTTTTAATTTTTTTCAAATTCAAAATTCTAAAAATACGAAAAAGAATTCCACAAAACTATAAAAAATAAATCTATTTTTTTAATAAGAAACTCAAAAAATTAAAAAATCTCGAAACAATGCAATTTTTCAATTTAGAAAATTTTGATTGTTTGAATATAGTCCAAATCCGAATCACGGAAAAAATCGTAGTGTTTTTATTTTCTTACTTTTAACATCAGATTCGAGTTGCAAGCCAAGGATTGATACCTAAGAGCATGCAATGGCACTGACCTTGTTGCGTGCTCTTCGGTTGACGTCCACGTAAGGAACATCCTGGAAGGTGCGTAACTAACTACATCCGTAGTTCTGTTAGATCATCCGAATTATCTTGATCAGAACAGTATAGCTCTGGTTCCTTGCGAGTGTCCTATTTTCTTACCTCCACGTTGGCTTGGTTTTCATGATGACCTAGCTGGTGGCCTGTGGAAACGGATCGTAAACCTTTGACCACCGCGGGTCAGAGTCGAGACGGCTAAAAGAAAGGGGCGCAACAATGTGGGAAAGGGAAGTAATTTGTGATTGTAGACGGTATTGTTTTGATTCGCAGTATGTTGAGTCAACTGCTGTGGATGTACCTGAAACATCGCACAACGGGGTTTCTCTTCTCTTCATTCTCAGCTACCACCTATCTCCTATTTTTATTTTGCTCTTCTGATTCCCAATTCTTCACTGATTCTTCTATTTAATATCCAACATTTGATTTTAATTTTACTAACTTTTGATTCTCTTATCTCTCAAAGCTTTTCCACTCTTTTTTACCATTTGATACTGCTGTAACAAACTTTGTTTTTTTCCTTATCAAGTCTATTTATTATTTGCTTAATCTTTCTTGAATTTATTGCGTATCTATTTATTTGAAAAATTCTTTATCTGTCCTATAAATTATCATTACTAAAATCTAAGCATGTTTTTTATCTCTATTAACTATTGTCTAATTTTACATCTACTATATCCAGCATCTCATTTTTATTCTTTAAAATACAATCATCATTCTCTTTTTATTGATTCTTGATTTTTTTTATAAAATATATTCTCTTTTACTGTCTATTGTTTTCAATCCTCACCCTTTTTTCAAACAAGTGAGGTTTGAGGTCTTGCTCAATTTATGGAATGGTTAAAGAATTAACACAAATATTACTATTGTGCTTTTGGTAAACTTTTATAACATGCTTAGGACCAAACATTGTAACAAAACACCGCGACAAACTAAATAGCAACATATAAACACGACTCAACACTAGGAAAGATTTCAAATAACAGTAAATAACAGTTAGATTTTGAATTCAGACTATAAATAAGACATTTTTCGCTTAAATAAATGTTGATAGGCACACTATAAATGGTTAGGCGCTTATACTTACATCAAACCCTACGTAATGTACCACCCCCGGCCGAGTTGAAATGCGTAACCGGAAAAGAAGGTGTGCATGCCTGGCACGAACACTCAAAGCGTGTTCTAGCGTGCTGCTCGTACTGACTCAGAGCAAGGGTGAGATGTAGGTGTAAGGGCAGTGCGTGTTCGTCGGGAACCTAGTGCATAAGTTCGGTCAAGGCCAGCCCTCTGTCACTGCCGCCATGTTTATGAAACCAAAATATTCGATGACGAACATCAAGAAAACAAAGAAGAAAACGAAGGTGTCTACTGTCAGATTTTGAAAAATAAACAAAGTGCACAGACGTTTCTTAAAAAATGTACTTTTTCTCATGTAACACTTGCTGCATGTCCAGGACTCTTTAAAGAATGTTCCAACCGAGTCGATTCCAAGAAATTTTTGTTCCCAAGTCCCAGATTTTCCCGGTTGATTCGGATTTTTCCTCTAAATTGGTTAAAACTACTCCTGCTTCTCCGGTTGCTCATCCCGCCATCCGATTCAAGAGCTCCTTCGACTCCGGCCTCATACACACATTATATGCCCGGAAATTTGCCCAAGATAAAAAGGCCACTCGCGTGAATTTTATAATAAATTTACACCAAATATTATTTTTGGTTAACCTCTTTCGTGTTCGCCATTTCCCTATTTTGATGTTAACAATCAGAAAACACCAATACTAATTCAACCAAAGCTTTGTTGATGGTGGGCCAAGGGGTAGGACAGTGAGTAATTTTGAGACATTTTGAAAAATTTTGAGTCAGATTGAGCCACTCTCGTTACTCAAAATTGTTCAGTTTTTCACGAACGACGTAACCCGCTTTGACACTGACGTTTGGATCGACATTTGTCACCGAGCATGATTGTCAAAAACATAAAGAGCAGAAAACGTGTTTCGGCGGCCCAAAGTTTTCAATTTTGTGTAAAATTGGTCCATGAAAAATCTTCATCCTTTTTCCCTTTCTATTTCCCCTTGGGGGTCAGTGCGTAGGATCAAATATTTGACCGCCCGTGAGCAAGCACCTTGGAGTGTTGCACCGAGCCATGTTCCGACGAAAACGACCAGGATTGGAAATAGGCTGGCGGCGGATACAAGGGTTCAGGAAGTTGAAGTCGGGCCCAAGTGGTGGCCAGTACGTGATGCTAAAGTCGGCTTGAGTTTGTGAGTTTAGAATGACCGCGACTTTAAAAGCTTCCCGCCCAGTCAGATCACCACAACAACAAAAAGGTTCCGAAGGAAGAGGTGCTCTAAGAACAAAAGATCAAATGGTTCCAAAATTGAACTCAACATGCAGTTTGAGATTATTAGCAAGACGGAAACACTCAACATAGCCCCATGATTGCGGCCCTGAAAGATGTTGGGGGACAGGGAAGTTTCTCTTTAGGGACAAAGATTTGCGGCGGAAATTGACATCTTAGGACGCCGAGGACGAAGGTGCGATTTCGTCGATCATCAGCAAGTCCATCCGGAACTGGGTTTCCAATCCTTGAAAATGCATCACGCCAAAACCAAACAATCAAATTTCGAGCAAGAGCTGTATGTTTTAGGGCATGCCTTTTGTTGTATTGGTCTGAGAAAATTTAGTCAAAATATAATTGGTCTAGTTTTGTTTATCATTTATTGCATTACTCTATTCTCCGTACCCCGTTGAGTCCCTCCTTCAATCTCGCTGGAGTCTTGTCCCACCCGCTGTTCTAATTCAGAATACCTCGCGAATCTAGAAAAAAACAGTTCATTTCATCCAAGCAGGTTCCAGTCACTGAAATCTGGCTTGATTTTTTTCGTTTGCTGTAGAAAATAAACACAAGCGGCCTGAAAACCTCCCGGAATTTGGGGAGAATATTTTTTGGGATATTGAGCTGGAGCAGATTAAAGGCCATCTCATCCACACAAGAACCGTACGAGGTGTTCTTTAGCAGGAAACTTCTGTTGTTGAAGGGGGACGGGAACGGTGCATGTCTTCTGATAAGCCGCCACCCGCACATCGCAAGTTCCAGGTTTTCCTTCTGTGCATCTAACAGATCTACCATATCATGGAACCTGGCAGTTTTTTTTATAGATCAGCAATTTTGTCGTCTTTGGACGCATGTCGCAATCCCAGCCTAGTGCAATTATTATATTTAGCACAAAAAAACTGCAACCAAAATCAACCAATTTCCTTATCTTTTCTGAGCCTTACTGTTTGTAAACATTTCAACGATTTCAACTGTCAAAATGAGCATTCGAAAATTCCGTAACCTGTCTTCAAATTACTCAGGAGTAAAATTGAGTAACTTTGAGTAAGATTGAGTAACATTGAGAAATTGAGTCACTCAGTTACTCACTGTCCTACCCCTTGATTGGAATGGTTGAGCATTATTTTTTGAATGTTCTGATCTTTTTACTGTTCGCCAAGAATGTTTAAATTTAGATAAATATTTCTACGGGTAAATCCCATCTAAAATTCAAAGGTAAATTGAATATATCCACTATAAAATTAAAAATAAATAAGGTTAAAAAAAACATTACTTAAAACTCAAAAGAAATTACATATTCAGAGCCGGATATATTAAGAAATGATTTTATTTAAGAAATTCTCAACCATACATTTATTACATAATCTCTACATAATCTTCATCTTAATTTTTCGAAGGTTCGTATTAGGAAAATACAAACAACATTTTCAGAAAAAAATCTATTGATAAGAAATTGAAATTGCTCTCAATGAAAAAAAAAAAAAACAAATTCTCGTAATTCTTAATAATATTTTTCTAAATAACTTGAAAGAAATTCTATCTTTTTATCTATTTATTTATCAAATTGCCATCCGCGCGAAATCCGCGCCAGAGCAAAATTAGTCAGCAAATCCGCGCTATCCGCGCGAAACGCGCCATCCGCGCGATCCGCGCCGTCCGTAACAACCCTGGAATATACAGTAGGGTGGTCCAAATCCGGTCTTTTTGGGGCTAACCACTGAAATCATAGTTTGACCCATCTCTAGGCTAAATTCCAAGTTTGAGCGCATTCTGACCACGGGTACTACTCCCTCTAATCGCTTTAAATTTGTATGGGAAAAATCGTCAAAATGTATGGAGAAAAGCAACTGTTTTTTCACCATTTCCATGCAAATGCGAACTTCTGGCTCTCTCTTTGCAAAAGTTTTGCCTGAGAAAAAAGTTGATGCTGAAAAGTACGGGAACGGTATAGACTTATTTTCAAATCAGTCAGAAATCATGCAGATTCCGCTCTGTAAGAACTCTGCTAGAATCCTGCTAGAAAGTCGTGACTGGGAATAAGGAAGCGACACAAAAGCGGAGATCTACTAGTGTGCAGGATTATTTTTTTTTTCTTTTCGAAATTTATTTAAATATCAGATTTAAGTCGTAGTAATTTATTTTAAAGTATTTAATGTTCTGCAAATCTTCCGATCAAAACCCAACACTCACATACCTATCCCTCATCCCTTGCAGCCTAATCTCGACACCTCTGCACAAACCTTCCAAAGACTCTTCAAGTTCTTGAAACGCATCAACCGGGCACAAAATGAAGTACGTCTCCAGGGCATCAAACAGGTGCAGCGTATCGCTGGGACAGTTGGTAGCAAAGCTGCACCCACTGAGTCGCAGCTGCTTAAGTTGCCGCGAGTTGTCCGACAGCTCCTCGAGGACGTCTTCGTCGATGTCCACTCCGTCGCCGGCTTCAAACTGTTCCAAGCCCTGGAACAGTTGAACAGCGGCCACACAAACTTCTCGATTCACTTGTTTCACCTTCAGCGAGCGAACTCGGGAACGAACCGGGTCGACGGATTCTGGCACGGTGTGGTCTCCAAAGCGGACGGAGCTAAGCTCAATTTGCTGCAGTGATGTCAGCAGGAGCAGCTCCGATAAACGCTTGAGATGGCAACGGCTCAACGTTAAGCTGATGACTTGGGCTAGATCGCGCGCAGATTGCGACGCGAGATGTTGCAGCTCGAAAGGCTTAGGTGGCGCAACTTTGGCCGGTTGCGTATGTTAATGTTCAGTCGGAATTTGGAGCCCATGTGTAGATGTCCATATTTGATGCACAGAGTTTCAATGATCGATGGAATCTGACAAGACAACGATGGCTGGCTTGCGTAAGCCTTGAACCTGACCGCCAGCGTCTTTAGGTGTGGCAGAAGCGTAAGAATTTCATCCAAGTCCTGTAAAAATACAAGGTAATTCACAAAACAGTTCAGAGACATTTTAAATATGCTGAATTACCTCTACAACCAGATCACCAAAGCCTCGCGAGATGTCCAGCTGCACCAGGTTGGGCTGAGACCTGAGCAATCGTAGACAATGCTGTGAACTTCCGATAAGATTTGCTCGTGTCAAGCGCAGATCGTCCATCGCTTCCAACGCATCAACGATCGCGGACGAAAGGCCAGTTTCCAGTTCTTGTAGCGTTTTGCGAACCTCCAGCACGAACGCAATGACTTCCGGTTCAAAGCCCTCGCTTGAAGGCAAACCAAACACCTTCAGAACAGTTAATCGAGAACAAATCTGCCGGCAGAAGCGGATCAATTTGGCGGGGCGCTCGAAGCATCTAATGCTCAGTTCCTCCAATTTCTCCAACCGGAAGTTGGGAACAACGTCGATGGTGTTCCGATTGTCCATAATAATGTCGAGCCGTTTCAAATTGGGCGTTTCCTTCAGAATCTGTGCCAGCAGCAGCTGAGTTCCGCTCGTTTCGAACGAAAGTGTGTGGAGCGTCAACCCGAGTGGCACGAGCCAGTTGATCCTTGGCTTGTGGTTCCCGATGCCATACATGTGGAAAACGGCCTGTGTGTAGCCACCGGTAGCCAGTAGAGCCCGGACATGTTTGCGATGGTTGGCAAAGTGCGCCGAGGTGAGGCTCAGGAGGAATTTCCCCATGAGCCGCGTTGAACCGAGGATGATCCGGTTCCAGGACGAGCACGTCTGCCGAGCCAATTTCAAGTAATAGCCGTTGAGATTCTGGAAAATCAGTTCCCAGACCTCCGTCGGAAGCGGAGGTGGCTGATCCATCCTTGCCAGCTTGACTTTGGGCCAGGGATCTGACACGCATGCAGTTTCCTGAAGTCCTTACCAGAGGTGCTGTCAATATTGTTTACATATGGTTTTTGAAAAGGTCGTATGAAATAAATACATAATTTTTTTTTCTCAAATTATGTTTTTTGTTAGATTCTACCTCTGTTTTTACTTTTTTTTTGCATATATATGCGAGAAAATTAACAGAATTACGTTATTTTTTTTACATTTAACATTTATTAGATCAATAAACAAAGTTCTACTTGGAAACAACAAGAAAAACAACACAACACACTGAACTGAACTAAAAAATGAATAGCTTCAGTTTCCTTGAAACAAAATAAAATTTGTTTGATATTTCCTGTCCGTTGTATTAAAATGAATTACGCATTCAGAATACTAGCTAAATTTCTGTCGAAAATGTTTTAAACTAGCTGTAACTGAACACCAAAGTGCTGATATGCCAACAGTAGGTTCTCGATGGAATCATATGCTGTTCCCTTAGTTCAAATTTGAAATTAAACATAAATCTTTCTTAAGAAAAAAAACGAAAAAAAGTTTTTATTTATGTAATTTATGTCCGATGTGCATACGACCTTTTCAAATGCCTCTCGCTAAAAACTTGGTTCGATCTTGGTTCGATTTTGACTTCACTCCCCTGATAGACTGAAGTCCCGCGGTCGTGCGATTTGAAGCGTTATCTGCTCGAAGTCGATTGAGTCCTGCCATTTTCGAGCGTTTGTCGTGCGTTTTGATCGAATGTCAGAAAGGCGACATTTAGTGCGTGAAAAAATCTTGGCAGGCGTTGATAAAATAATAATGACGTTTTCCTTAGTTTCCAAGTTTTTCTTCCTCCATTCAGTAAGAAAATGTGTTAATTGTACTTTTTCACAATTAAAAAACTATTCAGTGTATATTATGTACCAGATTCAGGAGCATGACGGGACCAGTAGACGGATAAAAGAAAGAGGTACATTTAGATTATGCTTCCCATGACACTTAAGTAAAATAATCCTTTATTTCAGATAAAAATGCTGGCTCTGCCACATGAAACCAACAACGGGCACAAATAACAAACTAAGGACGTGGAACCTGAGATCCAAGAAACGTAAATGACACTACTGCAGAATTTTTTTGGGATTGTCCAAAACTAAGTGTGAACATCATTTTGACAATTATTTAACAAAATTAATAAAAGTACATGTTTTCTAACGAAATCTCTTTTATTTGCATCAAATTTACCCAAAAATCCGAAACGAGAGCACCCGACAATGGCAGGACAATCTAAATAACAAAGTCGCCCGAAAACGGCCCGACGACGGCCCGTCAACGTCGACTTCCTCAAACGTCGATTTCGACGATCGTCGGACAAAGTGTTGCATATACGCACGAAAAGGGCCCGAATTCCGTCGGACAAACCGACGGAATTCGGGCCGTTTTGTCGAGCCGTCCGGCGGTTTTCGGGCCGTTGTCGGCCCGGTCCGTCAGTCAGGGTCGCTTTGTATGTGGATGACAGTCGTGTCGTAACCGTGCTTTGGGCGTTGCCGCGTCACTTCCGGCTTGCTTGCGCTTTAAAGGTTTCATCTTGGTGAATTATCGGACAAATCCGTTGCAATACAACCGATTCGTAAATTCCTGGTATTCGATTGTTAAAATGTTGGTATAATTTCACAATAAATCAATGGGCAACACAGAAATTCTTACCGAAATTGAATATAACAAAATAATTCCGAGCTTCCGTGGCCGTGAGGTTACGGGTTTCGCCTTGTAAGCGGAAGGTGATGGGTTCGATTCCTGTCTGGCTCGACAAAGTCAGATCCCTTAAAGGAGTAAATATGCTCACTGGGAGTACTGACCGGTAAGGGATGAGTTTCGACTAGCGGCGTGCTGGGTTTCCAATCCAGAGGTCGTGAGTTCGATTTTCGTACCGGGATGATGAATTCAATTTGAACAGTAAATGAACCTCAACACAAGTACACGCTCACGAAAGTCTGCTCCTGTTGATGTTGTTGACCTTCTTCAGCACGCTTACTAGGACTGGTATAAATTAGACAAAAAAATTACACAAAAAAGTGTAACCGTAGTTGAACTGAAAAAACCGTATGAAAAAGTACTGAAACGAACTCAACAAAGCGTGATTTTCAGTTAGAGTGTACATTACATACACGCAAAACGGACATTAGGTATAAATTCCTAATTTTTAGGTATAATCGAACCTGACTGCAATAAGTTATTTTATTACTAATCGGCTATTAGTAATAAAATTACTAATAGCGTTTTAGTACGAGAATTCCTATATTTTAGGTATAATTGTAGAACCAAAATACCTTAATTTTAGGTATTTTCTGGAAAAGTGAGGGGACCAAAATTACTTATATTTAGGTATAATCCAAGATGGCGGACCATGGTTATTCCTTATTTCTAGGTATACATACCTAACTTTGAGGTATTTTCTGGGAAAGTGAGGGATCCAAAATTACTGATATTTAGGTATAATCCAAGATGGCGGACCATTATTATTCCTTATTTCTAGGTATAAATACCTAAATTTGAGTTATTTTCTGGAAAAGTGAGGGATCCAAAATTACTGATATTTAGGTAAAATCCAAGATAGCGGACCATTATTATTCCTAATTTCTAAATTTGAGGTATTTTCTGGAAAAGTGAGGGATCCAAAATTACTGATTTTCAGGTATAATCCAAGATGGCGGACCATTATTATTCCTAATTTTTAGGAATAAATACCTAAATTTGAGGTATTTTCAGAAAAAGTGAGGGATCCAAAATTACTAATATTTAGGTATAATCCAAGATGGCGGACCATGGTTATTCCTTATTTCTAGGTATATATACCTAAATTTGAGGTATTTTCTGGGAAAGTGAGGGATCCAAAATTACTGATATTTAGGTATAATCCAAGATGGCGGACCATTATTATTCCTTATTTCTAGGTATAAATACCTAAATTTGAGGTATTTTCTGGAAAAGTGAGGGATCCAAAATTACTGATTTTCAGGTATAATCCAAGATGGCGGACCATTATTATTCCTTATTTCTAGGTATAAATACCTAAATTTGAGGTATTTTCTGGAAAAGTGAGGGATCCAAAATTACTAATATTTAGGTAGAATCCAAGATGGCGGACCATGATTATTCCTTATTTCTAGGTATAAATACCTAAATTTGAGGTATTTTCTGGAAAAGTGAGGGATCCAAAATTACTGATAATCAGGTATAATCAAAGATGGCGGACCATTTATTCCTTATTTCTAGGCATAAATACCTAAATTTGAGGTATTTTCTATAAACGTGAGGGATCGAAAATTACTTATACTTAAGAATAATCAAAGATCTAATTAGGTATTATCCAAGAGATATGCAGGCAGAAGAAAACAATGGTTTATATGATATTAATATTTTTATTTATATCAAACACAACTATTTCATAAATGTTCTCACCTAAAATGAATATTCAAATTTAAATTTTATTTTATTTTTTAATGCATCTATATTTTTAATATTAAATTTATCTTTTTATAAATATTTTGGTTTTTTTATGATTTAATTTCTTAATAGTTAAATATTTCAGTATTTTAATATTTCAATAGTTAAATATTTTAATATTTTAATATTTTAATATTTTAATATTTTAATATTTTAATATTTTAATATTTTAATATTTTAATATTTTAATATTTTAATATTTTAATATTTTAATATTTTATTATTTTAATATTTTAATATTTTAATATTTTAATATTTTAATATTTTAATATTTTAATATTTTAATATTTTAATATTTTAATATTTTAATATTTTAATATTTTAATATTTTAATATTTTAATATTTTAATATTTTAATATTTTAATATTTTAATATTTTAATATTTTAATATTTTAATATTTTAATATTTCAATATTTTAATATTTTAATATTTCAATATTTTAATATTTTAATATTTTGATATTTCAATATTTTAATTTTTAAATTAGGTATATTCCAAGAGTTATGCAGGCCGAAGAAAACAAAATTTTAAATGATATTTTTATTTTTATTTACATAAAACACAACTTTTGCATAGATGTACGTACCTAAAATAAATATTTAATGATTTGAATATTTTAACATTATAATTTTGTATAATATTATATAATATATCTTTAATATTTCAATATTTATTTTTTTTAAATATCTTTTATTATTTTAATATTTTAATATTTTTACAACTTCAACATTTTAATCTTTAAATATTTGGAATTGTAGAATATAAGATTTTTGAGTTTTAAAATGTTTGGAATTAGAGATTTTTAAGATTTTCTCTCTCCCCTCTCTTTCTATTTTCTCGCTCTTCCTGTTCCCTGCTATCTCTCTCTTCCCTTCCTCTCAATTCAACTTTTTCTCTTTCTCTCCTACCCTCTCTCCCTTTCTTTCTCTCCCATATTTTCTCACCTCTCTCTTTCCCACCTTCTCTCTGCCTCTCCTACTCTCTCTCCTTCTCCTACTATCTCTCTCCCTCTCCTACTATCTCTCCCTCTCCTACTATCTCTCCCTCTCCTACTATCTCTCCATCTCCTACTCTCTCTCAACTATATCTCTTATCTCTCTCTTTCTTCATCTTTGCCCCTCTCACTCCCACTTTCTCTCTCTCTTACTTTCTATCTCTCTCCTCTACCCTCACCCTATCTCTTTCCCACATTTTCTTTCGCTCTTCCCCTCCAGCCTTCTCTCACAAACTCCCCCTTTCTCTCCCTTTTCTACTTTCTCTCTCCCTTTCCCATTTTCGCTCTCTTTCATTCCCTCTTCTCTCCCACTTTTTCTCTCCCTCTCCTCTTCTCTCTCCCACTTTCTCTTTCTTTCTCTCTTTCTCTTCGTCTACCCCCACCCATTCACTTTCAGTCTCTCATACACACACGAGCACACACACACACACACACACACACACACACACACACACACACACACACACACACACGAACACTTTCACAAACGCATACATACACACACCCGCAACGTCCAACCAAATCACAAAAAGATAAAAATTTGTTCGTCAAACTCAAACTCGATACAACTTTTCATTCACACAATCGCCACGGTCGCACAATCTCCACGGTTGGGGTCCGTTTATACTTCCCCTTTCCAGCTCTTCCGCAAATATCCGTCCCGAGATCCGTCCTCCAGAGCACGAGAGGGAAGTGGCGGCTTTTTTAATTCCGCCGGGAGTTGAAGGTTCCGTCCTCCTCCTCATCCTCTTCCACAAGTACGCGAGCCACACTTCCTCTAACAAGGATGCTCCGGGTTCCGTTCTCCGTGCAGAACCGGAGAGCCACTTTTCTTCCTGCACAAAACTTACCTTGCCAAAGTTCCTAAGTTTTCAGCAGCACTGCGGAACACCAACTCACAGCCACGAAATTATTTTGTTTTGACTTGTCAAAACGTGAATCGCAATTTTAGAACTAAGAAAATACTAAAATTTAGGAATTTTTAAGAAGTACTTCAGTGTTCTAAAAAAATCCTAAATTTTAGGAAGAAAAAAATACTAATTTTTAGGTATAATTTGACAAGCTAGAACATAAGTTCAAAAAATACTAAAAATTAGGAATTTATACCTAATGTCCGTTTTGCGTGTACATTACAACTGAAAATCGCACTTTGCTGAGTTCGTTTTCGCACTTTTTCATACGATTTTTTCAGTTCAACTACGATTACACTTTTTTGTAGTACAATGAAAGCCCGACCATGGTAATTTTAAGAACATTTGCTAAAAATGCTGCTTATTAAAATAACTGTGGCTTTTTGGTGAAAGCAACACAAAAATGGTAGAATGTACCATGCTTCCACAAAATTGCATGGTAGCAATTACGAATTCATTATCATTCTTTCCATATTAGAGGGTTGAAATTACCATACCGCTCTCGACATAGTAAACTGACTGCGTTAATCAGTTAATTCAAGCTCGGAATGTTTTTAGCAAAAATACGTCGGTGCGTGTTCTCAATTTAACCCTACAATATGGTAGCAACTACCATGGTTGGGTTTTCAGTGTAACAACATATCGACGGTAACATTTCAAAAGGCATCATGTACATTTTGACACTTTCTGGGTTATTTCACATTCTGAAAGTACTCCTAATAAGCTACCTCACCACCAAAAATGAGCAAAAGTTACTTCAGTTAAGTCTGTTTCATAATGATTTTAAATATTCGCAATTCGCAATTTTCAGTGTAAGAACGGGCCTTGACCAGCCCCCTGGCACCACTGTAAATGTCTAGAACGTTTGACAGTCACCAAAACCTCGAAGAGCCCACGCATTAGTATGTGTGAAGAGCCCACCATAAACAAAGCATCGGATAGAGAATGTGCATAAGTATGTGTGAAGAGCCCACCACAAGGGGTAGGACAGTGAGTACCCTGACTGAAAAGTCCGTCGGACGTCCGTCGTTTGTCGTCCGTGCAACCGTACGACGTTGCACGACAATGTCGTGCGACATTCGCACGAATGTCATACGTTTTTGCACCAAAATGTCGTATTTGTCGTGCGATCGATCATCGAAATTGTTCGACATTGTCGTACGACATTCGACCGACGTCGCACGGTTTTGTTATTTAGGTTGTCGTGCCTTTGTCGTGTGCTGTTTTTTCGGCTTTTTAGGTTATGTTGCAGTAAAAATAAACATTTTTTTTTATTTTTAAATAGTTTTTAGATGTATTTATTCTGTAAATTAATCAAAGTTGCGATCTTCACATGGTTTTTGGCGTTGTCTTCCGGTTGGCCTTTAAGCTCATCTCGTCGCTTCGGCATCTTGGCCGGATTTTGTCAGCCATCTTTTCGAACCAACGCCAGCGTGTAGATACGGCACTGAAGCGGCTCTTTCGTTTATTTCCCACGGATTGATGGCCACCGGAGTACGGGTCAACGTCGGTTTACGCACTTCCGGTGCGATCGTTACATCTTTCGATCCGTGGGACAACACGGAAACGCTGGGTTGTCAGCATCAGGATTCGATTGGAATATTTTTGGTTACCTGAAAAAAGATTACTTCATTCGGCTAAATCATCCAAAACATAACTAGAAATATAAAATTTAACTTTCAATGTAAAATTTAAAAAATGTAGCCAATTTTCAATTGTTAATTTATAGGTAAAAAGACAAAAAAATGTTTAACACAACAAAAAATTTCGAACATTTTAAATTTCAGTTTAAAAATCGTTGATGCTGATTTTTTATCAACAATTTGTATGGAGAATTTTGTTTTTTTTTTTTTTTAATTTAAAGCGTGTGTTTCTTGGGATTCTGCAGTCCTTGCTTTAAATAAGCAATGAACATTAAAGTTTTTAAATAATTTTGGAATGTTCGAATGTTAGAATCGTAAAAATTTAAAATATCTAAATAATCAAAAAAATTTTTTTTGAAAATATCAAGAATTTAAGAATAATACAATTTAAGTTTTAGTGTTTATGATTCGAGCAGAAACTTGCAAAAGAGACCACAAAAGACCCGGGGGTTGTTAATGTGGATGGTTTAATTTTTTAATTTTTTGATTTGTAGAATCCAAATATTTTACAATTTTAAAATTCTAAAATTCTAATATTTTTATAATTTTATAATTTTATAATTTTAAAATTTAATAATTTTATAATTTTATAATTTTATAATTTTATAATTTTATAATTTTATAATTTTATAATTTTATAATTTTATAATTTTATAATTTTATAATTTTATAATTTTATAATTTTATAATTTTATAATTTTATAATTTTATAATTTTATAATTTTATAATTTTATAATTTTAGAATTTTATAATTTTATAATTTTATAATTTTATAATTTTATAATTTTATAATTTTATAATTTTATAATTTTATAATTTTATAATTTTATAATTTTATAATTTTATAATTTTATAATTTTATAATTTTATAATTTTATAATTTTATAATTTTATAATTTTATAATTCTATAATTTTATAATTTTATAATTTTATAATTTTATAATTTTATAATTTTATAATTTTATAATTTTATAATTTTATAATTTTTAATTTTATAATTTTACAATTTATTTACCTTATAATTCAAAATTTTAAAGAAAAACAGACATTTTGAAATCATTAAAAGTTTTTAAAATTTTAAAACGTGTGAAACATGTAAGAAATTTTATTTTGTTTTCAAATATTATAAACTTTAAATTTTTTTTAAATCTTAGAATTTTAAAAATAAAAAAAATATAAATTTAGAAAATTTTAGTTTTTTTTAATTATATTTTTTTTTGAATTCTATTTTTTTTTTAAATTTCTGATTGTTTGATTTTTTTATTACTTCAAAAACATGACTCACCAGTTCCATTGATAACAACTTCTGCCGCCCTCCTCCTCCTTTTCATTCATCCAGAACAGTGAACAACTCCCTAGGAATTGGAAGTTCCGTTTCTCTCTTTATGTTCCCTTGGGCGGAACTTGGTATTTCATCCTTCTTCTCCTTTGGGAATACTGCGCAACCTCCCGCGGAAAGTAAAACATCCGTTTACTTGACCGCAGACCGGTTCCTCCCGCCTTCCGGCATGGCCGCCGGGTTATCTCTATTTCCCATTCTCCTTCGCCTCTACCACCACGATGACCGAAATCAGGAAACCTGGAACACATGACACTATGATTTGGCCGCTCGCCCACTTCGGCTGAATCTTTCCGGCAGAAAAATAACACAACTCACCTACCAACCGGCCAAAATCCTTGCGAAGCTCAACAGCAACGAAAACTGGCTCAATCCGGTTGCAATCAAGTTAAAACAAGACCAACTGAAAAGAACTGTCAAACTGCTTGCGTCGACGAAAATCGTGACGTCAAATTGAAGGAAGATCGATAGGAGAAACAATGTCGGGCTTGTCGAGTGTTTGTCGCACGCTTGTCGTCCTTTCGACCAATCGATATCGAAACGGTAAAATCAAAACCGTGCGACAACTCGTACGACGTGCGACATTTTTCAAACAGGGTAACTGAGTGACTCAATTTCTCAATGTTACTCAATCTTACTCAAAGTTACTCAATTTTACTCCTGAGTAATTTGAAGACAGGTTACGGAATTTTCGAATGCTCATTTTGACAGTTGAAATCGTTGAAATGTTTACAAACAGTAAGGCTCAGAAAAGATAAGGAAATTGGTTGATTTTGGTTGCAGTTTTTTTGTGCTAAATATAATAATTGCACTAGGCTGGGATTGCGACATGCGTCCAAAGACGACAAAATTGCTGATCTATAAAAAAAACTGCCAGGTTCCATGATATGGTAGATCTGTTAGATGCACAGAAGGAAAACCTGGAACTTGCGATGTGCGGGTGGCGGCTTATCAGAAGACATGCACCGTTCCCGTCCCCCTTCAACAACAGAAGTTTCCTGCTAAAGAACACCTCGTACGGTTCTTGTGTGGATGAGATGGCCTTTAATCTGCTCCAGCTCAATATCCCAAAAAATATTCTCCCCAAATTCCGGGAGGTTTTCAGGCCGCTTGTGTTTATTTTCTACAGCAAACGAAAAAAATCAAGCCAGATTTCAGTGACTGGAACCTGCTTGGATGAAATGAACTGTTTTTTTTTTCTAGATTCGCGAGGTATTCTGAATTAGAACAGCGGGTGGGACAAGACTCCAGCGAGATTGAAGGAGGGACTCAACGGGGTACGGAGAATAGAGTAATGCAATAAATGATAAACAAAACTAGACCAATTATATTTTGACTAAATTTTCTCAGACCAATACAACAAAAGGCATGCCCTAAAACATACAGCTCTTGCTCGAAATTTGATTGTTTGGTTTTGGCGTGATGCATTTTCAAGGATTGGAAACCCAGTTCCGGATGGACTTGCTGATGATCGACGAAATCGCACCTTCGTCCTCGGCGTCCTAAGATGTCAATTTCCGCCGCAAATCTTTGTCCCTAAAGAGAAACTTCCCTGTCCCCCAACATCTTTCAGGGCCGCAATCATGGGGCTATGTTGAGTGTTTCCGTCTTGCTAATAATCTCAAACTGCATGTTGAGTTCAATTTTTGGAACCATTTGATCTTTTGTTCTTAGAGCACCTCTTCCTTCGGAACCTTTTTGTTGTTGTGGTGATCTGACTGGGCGGGAAGCTTTTAAAGTCGCGGTCATTCTAAACTCACAAACTCAAGCCGACTTTAGCATCACGTACTGGCCACCACTTGGGCCCGACTTCAACTTCCTGAACCCTTGTATCCGCCGCCAGCCTATTTCCAATCCTGGTCGTTTTCGTCGGAACATGGCTCGGTGCAACACTCCAAGGTGCTTGCTCACGGGCGGTCAAATATTTGATCCTACGCACTGACCCCCAAGGGGAAATAGAAAGGGAAAAAGGATGAAGATTTTTCATGGACCAATTTTACACAAAATTGAAAACTTTGGGCCGCCGAAACACGTTTTCTGCTCTTTATGTTTTTGACAATCATGCTCGGTGACAAATGTCGATCCAAACGTCAGTGTCAAAGCGGGTTACGTCGTTCGTGAAAAACTGAACAATTTTGAGTAACGAGAGTGGCTCAATCTGACTCAAAATTTTTCAAAATGTCTCAAAATTACTCACTGTCCTACCCCTTGATTCCAATTTCAAATTTCAAAAATTTTAAACTTTTTTTTTATATATTCTAATAGTATTTTTTAATCAAAATTTTTAAAATTAAGATTATTTTTTTTCGAATTTCTAAAATTGTAATTTCTTAATTCAAGATTTTAAAAATCAGAAATTCAAAGCTCCAAAAAACTAAAAAAATCAAAAATTCAATATTAGAAGAAAAATTCAAAATAAAAAAAAATAAAAAAACATAATAATTTGAAAACTAACAAATATTAAATTTAAAACAATTTTGAAAACAAAAATAAGGGAAATTTCAAACATCTCAAATAAATTTAAATTCTTAGATCCTAAATTCCAAAAATCTTAAATTCTTATATTCTCAAATTTTTAAATTCTTAAATTCTTTATTTTTTTTTAAATTTTTAAATTCTTAGATTTTTAGAAGAAAATATTTCAAATGTTGGAAATGCAATTGGTTTCGGAATGAAATTTTAGTGAATACAATCTGTATTTAAATTCATAGATTTTGAATTTCGAAATCTAAAATTAAATCATACTAAAATTTTAAATTTTGGTTTTTTGAGCTTATATTTTTGAAGTTAAATTTCATTTATCAGATTTTTAAATTCTACTTATATTATTTTATAATTTTCTAGTTTGTTTATATTGGTCAAAATTATTGTAGTGTCCCTCTGATTTGCAAAAAGATTTTTTTTGGTGACACTTTTCTTGACGTCTCTTGAGGTATTTTTTAAAAGGATTTTTTGCTTTCATTCCTTCAAACATAAAACGAGTTTCATTTTTTTATCAAATACGTTCTGTATTAGTTTTTTTGGAAATAACATTAACGCGATTTTTTATATGGCGCGGATTGGATTTCGGTCGGCGTGGATTTTCCGCGGATTTTTTCGACTTTCCCGTAACAACCCTGATTCTTACAGCAGTCTAGCAGAAATGATAAACCGTTTGGGCAGAACCAGCGCTCTGCTAAAATATTCCGTGTCTGGGGAATCTTTAAAAAGATAACTCTAAAATGACTAGTTAGTTTTGGGAGCATTTTGGTCGAATTAAACCCAAGTATGCATTGAATTTAATGAGCGTGTGAGGCCAAATTTATGTAAACATTTGGGCCTCTACTGTAAGAAACGTCAAAATTTCAGTCCGCATGTAAACATTTTGAAGATTTGCAGTCAAAAAACGTGAGATTTGAAGAAATAACTGGAAAATAGTTTAAAAATGCTACGAACATTGATGTGCGCCCGGAGTGGGTTGACCACAACCGTTAAACTCTTCCGGCCGCAACAGTCAATCCAACCAGCTCACAGCAAAACCATTCCACCGACGTTTTCGCTGGTTCGACATTACGCAAACCTTCCCAGCAGCAAGCAATCCCCAAAATCTGCTTCGGAAGAAGAAAAGGCCAAAGACGACCTCGACAAAAAGCGTAAAATCCTGGAGCTCGAGATGGAGGTGATGCGCCAGGAGGGTCGCAAAGTGCCAACGCCGGCTAAGATCAAGGAATCAAACTGGGAGCACCTGCTGGGGCTGGAATCGCGGAACCAGCGGCGGCACTACTATCTGTACCTGTGGAACATCGAGATGGCCAAGGAGAGCCAGCGCGCCAAGAAGGAGCAGCGCAAGCTGGAGGTGGCAAAGCGCAGGGAAGAGCTGGATCTGGCCAACGCCGACAATGACCACATCATTTACGGGCTGTTCCACAACACGATGTTTCTGCGGATTTACGACTCGACGATGGACCATTTTCACAACAATAAGTAAGAATAAACTTGGTACAACAAGGACACTCATGCAGAACTTTGAACTGCAAATTTTCCATTGCAGATTAGTGCAGGCGATGCGCTTCGGCCAGAACCTGGTGTTTGACTGCTCGTACGACAGCTACATGAACGAAAAGGAGATGCGGAACACGGCCAAGCAACTGATGCTGTGCTTCGGCATCAACCGGCTGCACAACGAACCGTTCAACGTGCACCACTGCAACGCCGACTTCCGGTCCAGCACGATGGTCTCGCTGCGGAAACACCTGGCCCAGATGGACGAACCGGCCTTCCCGATCAACGTGACCGAGCGCAGCTATCTGGACCTGTTCCCGAAGGAGCGGCTGGTCTACCTGACGCCGCACTGCAAGAACGATCTGAACGAGTTCAGCCCGGACGACGTGTACATTGTGGGCGCGATGGTGGACAAATCCAGCCAAGAGGCGATCTCGCTCGGCAAGGCGAAAAAGCTGGGCCTGAGGATGGCGCGGCTGCCGCTGGATCGGTACTTTCAGTTCAAGAGTGGGAAGTCGTTGACGTTGGACCAGATGCTGCTGATTTTGCTGGAGCTGAAGGGGTCGAACGATTTCGAGCGGGCGCTGGAGCACGTTCCGAAGCGGAAGATTGTCCCGGTGGACGAGCAGCAGCAGGAACAGGAGCAGCGCTTCCGCGAGCGGAAGCAGATGGGCAAGTTCAAGTTTAGCGCGGGGTCATTTCACTCGGAACGGAAGTTTAAGAAGCGATATTGAGTTCCTACAGTGGTGTAGTGTTTATTAAGTTTAGAGTAAAAATAAAAATAGACTTTAATTTGGAACATTAGTTGCTTTAGTTCCGTCGTCGTCGGGTTCGGCTGATTCGCCACGCGTTGGGTTCTTCGTACTTGTTGTAGAGTGGTTCCAGCCGTTGGTTCTTCTTGAACTTGCTGAGCTTGGTGGGGTCGGAGAAGCGGAAGAAGGCGGGTGCGAACTCAACGAGCCACTTGGGGTCGATGGTGGTCACTTCGCGCATGTACTCCTTGGTGGTTTGGACAAGCTCGTGGTAGACGACCCACTCGGGTTGCCGGTTGAAGAGGGCGCTCGACGGGTGAATGTAGACGACCTGGGAGTCTACCAGCGTGCGGTAGCCTTCCTGGGGGTCCTTTTTTGGCCGCGTTTCGGAAGAAGCCGGAGCAGATGGCCTTTTTGGACGCGCATGGTGCTCTTGCCGGCGGAAACCACGTCCAGCTTGTGACGGTCCATGATGCCGAGCAGCTGCTTGCGCACGTCCTGGGCTCGTTTGAGGGTACGGATTTGGACAAAGTTTTCGTAGCACCAGGCGTTTGAGAATTTGTTGTTCTTCCAGCTGTTGTACACGGCAAGCAGGGTGAGGTGATCTCCTCGATCTGGTTGAATTTGGCCTTCTTCTGATCGGCGAGGGCTTGCTTGTCCTTGGGGCGATAGAACACGTTCTGCACGGAGATCATCGAAACGATGGTCAGGACTTCGTCGGAGCAGTTGAGCGCAACGCTCATGATGAGCAGCTTGGAGAGGTTCGGTTCGAGGGGGAACTCGGCCATTCGTCGACCCAGCCGCGTCAGCAGACCTTCGTTGTCCAGCGCCGACAGTGAGTGCAGCTGTTCCAGGGCCATTACGAGCGATTCTACCGGTGGGGCGTCCATAAAGTCAAAGTGCAGCAGGTCGTTGATGCCCATCGTTTTGAGCTGCAACACAGTGGTGGCCAAGTTGGTGCGTTGAATTTCCGGCACCGGGGTGGGCAACATTTCGTCCCGGTACGCTCGCTCTGTGTACAGTCGGTACGCCTTTCCGGGGCCGGTTCGTCCAGCTCTACCGGCGCGCTGCTTGGCGGCAGCTTGTGAAATGGGGGTTACGACCAGCGAGTCCATGCCCGTTTTGGAGTTGTAGACCTTTTGCTTCACGAAGCCCGGGTCAACAACGTAGTAAATTCCGTCGATTGTGAGTGAAGTTTCGGCGATGTTGGTCGCGATGACCACTTTGCGGGAGCCGGGCGGGGCCGGATCGAAGATACGGGTTTGCATTTCCGAGGGCAGGGCGGAGTAGACGGGGAGGATGATGAGTTCTGGAACGTCCGGTCCGAGCGATTTCATACGTTCGTACAGGATCTCGCAAGCCGTGTCGATCTCTTCTTGACCCGTAAGGAAGAGCAGAATATCGCCGGGTGGCTCTCGAAGGTGGATTTGCATAACCTGAAAGAGATATGAACTTAGCTTGGCGTCGTAATTGCCACAATAGTAACCTACCGTGATCAACGACGCGTCCAGATAGTCCGTTTCCGGTTCCTTGGTGTACAGAATCTCCACCGGGAAGGTTCGACCTGGGATGGTAAAAATGGGAGCCTCAAAAAAGTACTGCGAAAACTTGACGGCATCCAGCGTGGCCGAAGTAACGATCAGCTTGAGTTCCGGCCGCTTCTGGACCGCCTGTTTGAGCAACCCAAACAGAACGTCCGTGTGAATGGTCCGCTCGTGCGCCTCGTCCAACATGATCACGGAGTAGGACTTCAAGTCGAAATCGACCAAGCACTCGCGCAGCAACATACCGTCCGTCATGTACTTGATGACCGTTTCCTGCGAGGTGCAGTCCTCGAAACGGATCGTATATCCGACCTCCTGCCCGAGCCGACAACCGTACTCTTCCGCCACGCGCTTCGCCACGGACATGGCGGCCACACGACGCGGCTGGGTGCAACCGATCTTGCCACGCGCGATGAAGCCACACTCGGCCAGATATTGCGTGATTTGGGTTGTCTTGCCGGAACCGGTTTCACCGATGACGATCAGAATTTGATTGTCCGTGACGGCCTTGATCAGATCGTCGCGCAGCTTGTAGATCGGCAACGACTGTCGCTGCTCGACCAGACTCATGTCGGTTTTCTTGCCGTACGAGGACTTCTTGCCACCGATGATGGCCTTCTTCCACTCGGGGACGTCCGCCATGGCCATACCGACGCCTCGGACATTCGCCGCCAGCGCTCTCGTATCTTCCTCGGGCAACGGATCGATCCAGTTTTTGTTCATGTTCGTTGGAACCGAGTCCATTTCCTGCTCCCGCTGAAGCATCTTCACTTCGCGACGTTCCTTCGCCAGCGCGGATTGCATCATCGCGGCCTGCGCCAGCGATCCGTCCGGATTCTTGACGATTCTCACCGGAGAGAGATCGTGCAACGCACGACCGTGACCCTGCAAAAACGGTGGTTCATCCTCCACAATTTCAATCTCAATATCCGCCTCGCTGTCTTCGTCCTTCGGCAGCAACCCCGTTTCCTCGTCGAAATCTGGCATCTCGCTGCGGTCAATCACGCCGGATGAAATCATCTGCTTGATCTCCCAACGCTCCGGACTGGAGATGCGCGTCACCTTCTTGTGAGATGTCTCCTCTGCGCCATCATTCTCCTGGATGTTCAGCATCGACGGTACGTTCATCGGTCGATCCGGGTTCCTGTTGGCCATTTCACCGTCCTGCAGGTGCGCGTGCGACAGCGGATTCAAATCCTTGCCCGATTCCTGGTCAACGTCCTTCATACAGAGCGATATCTTTGAGCCGGCAATCGAAATCACCTTCACCTTTACGTTGTCGTTCCGATTGACCACATCCGTCACGGTGTTCACCCGACCCTCGGACGAAAGCTGCGAAATGTGCACCAATCCTTCCTTCTTGCGGCGAAAGTCCGTCAACTGAACGAAGCAACCAAACGCCACAATGTTGACCACCCTACCGTTGTAGATCTGACCGGGCTCCGGTTCCTCCGGCATCTGCCGCGGCGGCGTCCGCTTTCTCTGCTCAAACTCCCTCGACCTGCTGCGGTGCCTTCTCCGATCCCTTGAACGGCTACGACTACGACGCGACCTACGATCTCTCTCCCCACTTCTGCTCCTCCTCCTTCGCTCCTTATCCCTCGACCGCGACCTCCTCCTCCGCTCCCTATCCCTATCCCGCGACCTACTCCGCTTCCGCTCCCTCGACCTACTCCTCTTCCTGTCCTTGGATCTACTCCGTCGGTCCCGCCTCCCCCCCTCACGATCTTCCCTCTTCCCAGTCGACGAAGTCGACGGCGCCAAACTCTCCAACTCCGCCAACATGTTGTCCACTTCCTGCTGCTCCCTCGACTTCTTACTCCCACCACCCTTCGACGTCGACGGCGCCATACTCTCCAACTCCGCAAACATATCATCCACCACGTTCGTTCGCTTCTTCGTCTCGAACTCCTCGCCATCCTCCGGTTCCGACTCGTACCCCTTCTTGGCGTTCGGGATGGCCAGCCCCGGAAACTTGCACGCCAACGCGCCCACCTGATCGTCCCGCTCGAAATCGGCCGCGCCACCACCGCCTGACCGATTCTTGGGCGGCTTCATCAGCTGGATGATGCGCAGCAGGTTCGCGGTGAACGATTCGGAAAACTCGGCACCGTTTTCGCCCAGCACGCGGCGGAAGCCCTCTTCGGAGGGGTTTTTCTCCGCAAGATCGATGATGAACTCGGCTGGGGATGGAGGAAGAAATTGGGTCAAACTTTGTTGAAGGGGAAAAACCGAAATGGATGCAACGCGAAACTTACCCAAATCTTTGTCGTTTAGGCCCAAGTGGTTTTCCAGTTCCGTGCAGATCTTGGACACCAGCGACAGGTGCTCGAGCTGTTCCAGTTCGTCCATGGTTGTTAAAACTCTGATTTACTTGATTTTTTCTGTGAAAGAAACTTTTTAGTGAAATTTACTGAACTGCCATCGTTTTTGATGCGTTTTGTTTATTATTTGGCAGCTGTCAAAGTTTTTACAGCGGTACCGATACACGCTAACTTTACATTAATAATTACAGCATAAAACCAAATTTGATTGCACGTTGAAGCCAAACCTGTAGTATTGATTCCTGTAGTTTTTTTTTAAACGACCCAATAAACCAAATTCTCAGTTTTTGCTTTTTGGGTGTTTTTGAAACCGCCTTGAGTCAGACGCAAACACATAAAAAGCAAAAACTGAAAATTTGGTTTATTGATGGTTTGACGACGGTTTGACACCAACTGTTGTCAAACGAACGGGATCACTTTTTAGTTTGACACCCCTTTTACACGGAGTTCACACACACTAACAAGCGTTTGTTTTGACAGTGTGCGTGAGCGCCGTGTAAAAAGTGACAGTTTGTCACTTTTTAGTTTGACTTTGACCAACCAACAAACTACAAACTAAAAAAGTGTCAAACGAAAAAGTGACTAACCACCGGGGGTTGAGTGTAGCACATTTTGAAGTGTTTTTAAAAGACCTTTCAAATGTATCTAAGAGAGTTGGAATTCAAGCAAAACATTGTAAAAGATCCCTAGTCAAAAATGTAAACTAACGGGATTTTTTTTACTGCAAACGATGCATTTAGTCGTAAACTAGGTCGTAATCCTAAACTATCATTGCATTTCGAGAAATGTTTAAAAAGTTGATTTTTATGTGAAAAAAGGCCAAAGTTTATGACATCTATATCTAAATGACTGGAAAAAATACCCTTCGCCAAGGCAATGCTGTAGAGCAAACAATTTATTTTTAAAATAAGTTTTAATCTAGTAAATTTCACGGCCTATTTATAGAACATAGAAGTTCAAGGCTTTACAACTGAATCCTATCAACATCCTCAAAGCCTTGATAAAACCTTTGTCAAAACCTACCCGCATAGTCATGAACTATATAACTACTTTATGACAAATAGTTACTCAACTATTTATCAAATGGTCTCTACTATTCATTAAATTGTAACCCAACTATATATGTACGATATATCAAACCATTAATTCCATTCCCAAAATAGTTTTGGTCGATTTTACTATATGAGAAATTAGCTGTTAGGCAGAAAACTATATGAGGTTTTCATACATATGTAAATATTTTTATAAACTTGGATTTTACGTCAAATAGTCATTGCCCAAAAATTGACTATTCCCTATATAGTTTCTGAAAAACTACTTTACCGACACTACTTTGCCGACACTTTAAAAAGACCGCAAAAATGAACCCTACAATTGTTGTGATAACTACTTCGGATATAATCAAATTTGATTTTTAAGTTCTATCGATAGTTGGTGAATGTTTACCGCCATTATATGTGATGTTATTTACGTTGTTGCCGAACTGCTGCCGCCTTATCCGATTGATCTATATCTGTTGGTGGTTTTTCAGTGGTTTTGGTGACATGTTGTGTTAGAAGGGAGCAAGCTCGGGGGCAAGTATTTTTCGATAAGTCCAAACAATTGACTCATTTTATAGTAAACAGTAATAGTCCACCATGTAGTAAACATATTTTTGGTGTATGGTAAGAACAGCATGCCTACTTTTTCTGGAATAGTGAAAGTCAATTTCATGAGCCCTCGTAACATTTTTCTTCTTTTGGGAGTTTTCTGATAATCTGAGGAGAAGTGGGGTGTTGAAGGTTCTCTATCATCCAGAGGAATCGACCGTGATCAATTTACTTGATAAAAGTTGAAATTTTTGTACCAATCGTTTAACATATAGTTGGATTATATAACAAACTGTAATTGTACTCCATACTGTTGAAATATTGTTTGAACTATTTGGACTTATAGAAATTTTTAATTCAAAATAGTATGGTGTATAGTAATTTTACTTCATGTAAGTTGACAAATTATTTGGATTATACAAACTTATCGAAAAAAATTTGGCCGCCATCAATTGTGTTCTACTATAGCATTTATAGTAGGTTTTTAGTTCTTACAGGTTCTGACTATAAAAATCTAAAATCTGTGGAATTTTGCTATATTGTTCTCAATAAAGTTGATAAATTGTTTGAACTATTTGGACTTGTACACTTCCCGGATAAACGAAAACTATATCGATTGTGGTGAGGAACTTAAAATAACCTTATGAGATATAGTCACCATTTGTAATAATGTTATTTGGCGGACCTCGACAACTATTTGTTAAATGGTTACCATACGTAATAGAGTTATTTTAATGTTCATAATGGTCAACAATTTTCTTGATAACTTTAAAAAACTATTTGTGGATGTTTTCTCAAATGGTTACCCTAAATCATAAGGTAATTTTAAAGTTCAAATGG
Source organism: Culex quinquefasciatus (assembly GCF_015732765.1). Classification (NCBI taxonomy): domain Eukaryota; kingdom Metazoa; phylum Arthropoda; class Insecta; order Diptera; family Culicidae; genus Culex; species Culex quinquefasciatus. The sequence continues at coordinate 178,468,477 of NC_051863.1, forward strand.
TTCAAATTGCGGACCTGGATGACTATTTGTCAAATGGTTACCATAAGTTATAGAATTATTTTAAAGTTTGAAATGGTGATTTTTTTCCTTGACGACTTTGTAAAACTATTTAATTATGTTTTCTGAAATGGTTATCGTATATCATAAGATTATTTTAAAGTTCAAATAGTTCATCTCGATACCTAAGTACCATATAGAAACATAAAATAATTATTTAAAAAATAGTTACGATTTGTTTTTTTTTTTTATTTTTTTTTTATAAGCAAAGAGCAAATTTGATTTAAAATATTTTTAAACATACATCCGAGCGGATGGACAAAACTAAAGACTAATAGAGTTATCTACGTGCGCTTACAGATACACGCAGAAAAATAAGGCATATTTGAATCAACAAAACGTTTTGTTGATTTGAAAATCATTATTTTTGTTGAATCAACGCTAAACGTCAAAGTAGCTTTTTCGAAACAACAAAAGACTTTTGTGGAATTGAGAAAATCAAGGTTTGTTTCAACGCAAAATCGGCGTTGATTATATTCAACAAAATTTTTGTTGATTCAAACCTCGTACAGGCTGATTCTACAAAACATTTTTCTGCGTGTATGCTTGACAGCGAAGTTGGCAGCACAGTAATTTTTCAATAGAGATATCCACGCGCGAAAGTGTGTTAGTTTGTAACAAAATTACACACAGACATAGGCAAATCGAGTAGATTAATTCGTCTGTCAAAATCAGCTGTGCCCTTTATTATACCACGAGCACGTGGTAAACAGCTGTTTTTTACAGACGATTGGTCTACTCGATTTGCCTATGTCTGTGTAAAAATAGTGTAAACAAAATCAGCTGCTTGGAATTCAGCCAATCACAGTCGATCAAAACCAAAACAATACTTCAAATACAAATACTAACACAGAATCGTGGTGTGCGTGAGAGAAACCGTGGAGATCTCTATTTACGAAGTGCGATATTAGGGTAATTCACTCGTTCCAAACTGTCAAAATTCCAAAACGTCAACGCGCCCACAGCTGTTCCACAGAGTAATCCAGAGGACGCAGTCCGAACAAATGTCATCGAATTTTGTGGCTGCGTTACGGTTGTTGTTGTTGGATTTTCCTAAAGGTAGCAGGCGTTATATATTTTTTTTAGGCGTTATGTTTTTGAACGGATATTTTAATTAAATCTAGTAGCCAATAATTAAAAATAATTTGCTGTCAAACTGACTTTCGTTTTGTTTAGCAAAAAAATATTCGACGGGCCGATCGTGAAAAAAAGGAAGGTGTCCTGTTTTGGTGAAGGAGACCTCGAACTGACCTCGTCTCTGGGCCATCGGAAAGTCGGCTTTGAAGAAGTGTCCTGTTTTGCTGAAGGAGGAAATCCGCCAAGCTCGGAATGCGAAGAAATGTTTATGTGTTTTTTATATATGTTTGAATATATTTTGGCAAATAAAACTATTAACTCGGCTATAAATTTAATTTATATAATGGAAATTGTTTTTAATTTCAAATGAAAACCAAACGGAGGAAGTATAAAATACGAGGGACATGTTTTTTTGGGAGCTGCGGGGTTTTTGATAGCAAGAAAACTGTTTAAATCAGTTAACATTGGTCACATCAACTCCCCCTCCCCCATCCAAGGCCGGGAACACAAATGCAATGTATCACAAATCAATAGAATTTGGAACTTCGAGCGATGGTACATTTGAGAGTGGATTGAAAGATGGGCTGCGAATCGATAACTTAATTCACAACCCTGGTCATTAAACGTAATCTAACACCTACTCGGAATTAACCTCTCGGTAGCATTTCAATCAAGCAATTAATCAGCCACAGGCGACTTACGCAAACCTGTGCAAGCCTAGGTGCAAGCCAACTTACCCATCTGCATGCATTCAGCGGTATTTTTTCCAAGACGTTAAGACGCCCTGCGGCTCGGGAAACGCCTTATCCAATATTTACCGGAAAAACAGATAACAGTTCGAAAGCAACCTAAAAATTATGAATTTTCAACTGATTGAGTCGGTTTGAGTAATGTTTTGAATGTCTGACAAGGAAAACTGTCATTGAAAAACGTAACGCCTCTGAAAAATCCAGTGAACTAAGATAGCAAAGAAATAGCTTCTCATGCTAAGTTTTTCCTGAAGGGGGGATGTACCACGATGTACCGCGTAACGCAACCATAAATTAAATGCCAGTGCTCCCTCTGGATTACTCTGTGGCTGTTCTTCGGTACGCAGCTTTTGTTCCTGTATGACGTTTCGAGGCGAGGCCCTGGTAAAAAAAGTGTAAACAAAATCAGCTGCTTGGAATTCAGCCAATCACAATCGTTCAAAACCAAAACAATACTTCAAATACAAAGACTAACACAGAATGATGGTGTGCGTGAGAGAAACCGTGGAGATCTCTATAGAGTTATCTACGTGCGCATGTATTGCGTGTACGTACACGAAAAAAAGTGAGGTTAAATTTTGTACCGAACAGCAAATCAAATGGTGTGCTAGTGTGCGTGAGAGCGGGCTTAGATAACTCTATAGAGTTATTTACGTGCGCATGTATTGCGTGTACGTACACGAAAAAAAAGTGAGGTTAAATTTTGTCCGGCCAGCAAAATCAAATGGTGCGCTAGTGTGTGTACGCGAAACGTCATAAAGCTCTATGTTGCTTTGTTTTATTTCGCGCGCTTAAAAATTATTTTTGTTTTGAACGTCACAACAAAGTCAGCTGTTTGATGAAGTTGTGTAAATTGGAAAAGAACCAAAACTGGTGTCCGTTGATGGCGAATCAATTAGGGGCAGCGCACCGTAACGTCGAGGAACAAAAAAAATGCGGTGGGGCCGTGCTCGCGGAAATGCTGCGGCCAAGGAGTATCCAGCAGATTCGGTAGGCCCAATGTTCGAACAAAAGCGCATAATAGTTCCTGCCAGTAGAGAGCCTGGAGCTTATCAGAGAACGGACATCTCAAACCAAAAGTACCAATCGAAGCACGAGAACTGTCAAACGGAGGTACCAATCGAGCATAAGACAAAGGATTTTGCTCGATTGGTACCTTTGTTTGACAGTTCTCGTGCTTCGATTGGTACTTTTGGTTTGAGATGTCCGTTCTCTGATAAGCTCCAGGCTCTCTACCTGCCAGGCGTGTGATGGTGCGAGGGTGAACAAGGGCAGGCGGACGGAAAATAATCGTGGTCTTGGGGACGCTCGATGCGGAGGCAATTAAGAGGCGAAGGTGCAAGGAGCAGCTGGAGGGCAATTTTATTTATCCACTTGAAGGTAGGTTGAAGATTTTTGAAATAAAGTTTATAAATGCTGTGCTGTATTGTTTTCTATGCATCTTAGGTTCTGGCGATTTTCTGCACACGATAAATGCGGATCGCCAAGAGTGTACTTGCCAGCAATGGTGGCTTCTCAGAGGCAGATTTTGCGGATACGGATTCCACCTATACTGACTACGACGACCAAACATGGGATCATTTGTCAAGTTTGGCTACTAAAGCTTGCTTCAATTCACAGTAGGCCAAAGTTCAAACTGTTCGATCTGTATTTGGCTGCTCGGCGAAGTTTGATCCGGAAAGACAGATCAACAATTCGCGTGGAACGAGTTCGACTGCAACGAAGAGGAAAGCCAACGAAGGCCGTTCTCGCATTATTTAACGTTCCAGCTAGATCAGGTTGACCCAAATTTCGAATTCATTCATTCATTCACCGGGACGGTAGGGTCCACCTTCGTGCGATTCCGCCGCGTGCGATTGATAAGTGAAGAATAGCGGAAAAGGGCGGCAAGCAGGTTCAGGAACTCCGCTCACCGTTCTTTACGGCGTTTCTTCTGCCAGCCAGTCCAAAGTAGTCGGAAATGTAGATAATGGAGTTCCGAACTTCACTTTTTCCGGAACTTGCTCCCTATGGCACGCATTTTTTTTTCTCACCGCTGGACGATGACATCTGCGATCGGATTCTAAAGTACCATCTGGAACGAATGCGGGACATGACCCTGTCGGTTCGCGTCCAAGCCGTGTTGACCCTGCAACGTTTGCAAAGCCCGGAAGATCCGGAAGACGATGTCTTCTGCATATACATATTCCACATGGTGTCGCCGATTGTCCGTCAAGCGGTCATTACGTCGCTGGGTCGCAAATACCGGACAATTCCGTACATCCTCGGGCGCCTTTGGGACGTTGATGAACGCGTCCGGCGGCACACGTACATCCAGATGAGCAGCTACCCGGTCAAGCAGTACAAAGTGTCCCAGCGGTTGACCTTCCTTGAGCAGGGTCTGAACGACCACTCGGATAAGGAGCAGCGGGTCGTCAAGAACGTGCTCATTCCGCAGTGGTTCGAGTCGTACCAGAAGAATTATGTGGCGTTCGTGAAGACGCTCAAAATCGACGCGGGAGAGAAGGAGATGGAACGGTTTGCGAAGACGGCCAAGCTTGCGCTGGAGAGATCTTTACGTGAGTATCTCAAAACATCTGTAAAAGGTAGGTTTTGTTTAAGTAAGCAATTTTCTCGCAGTAAATACGGCATCAACGATGCCACAACGATGCTCGGGTTGCGCGAGGAGGACAAAACGATCCCGCTGAAGAACCTCACCATCTAGACGGCCATCTGCTGGCACGCGCTGTTAGAGTTCCTCCACCACACCGAGTCGGACGAGCTGGACGCGTACATGGTGGACCTGACGGCGTTTTGCAACTACATTAAGACGTGAGTTTTCCAGGGAATCTATCTAAACTGTTACAATAACGTTGCTCTGTTGCAGCTTTGTGGACACGCCGACGCTGTGCAACTACATCCGGCAGCTGGCGTACAATCCGTCGATGACGACGGACAAGCTGCAGAAGTGTACTTCCAGTCGATGATGCAGGTGCTACTGGAGATTGTGGCGTCGTATGATCTGGGTGACGAGGTCGGTCGGGAGAACTTGAAGAAGGTGCTGGCGGAAATGTTGGCTTGCGGCGATCTTGGCGAGGGCAACGTGAAGACGATTATGGCCATCTTTGAGGGGTTGGTGGGTGACGTCGAGGAGCGGTTCCGATTCTGTGTGGATTTGATCAACGGAATTTTGGAACCCTCGTGGGCGGACGTTTCCAACACGTCGCGACCCTTGGTGGATGAGTACTTGGAAAAGAACCCGGACAAGAGTCTGCAGATGAAGATTTCCTCGCTTCGATTGAACACAATGGACTTGAAGGAGCAGGAGATGGAAAAGGTCAACAAGAAGGATTATGGCGGTGCGCGGCGAGCGTCGGACGAGTTGACCGCGCCGATGACGCACACACGTTCACTATCTGGTTCATGTACAAACGGAACTAGCAGAAGTCTGCACACATCCAGTTCTACAACATTTTCTTCCAGCGAATTATGAAAGTGTTGAAGATAATAGAGATGGGGCGGAAGAACTTTGATCCGTCCGCGCCAAAGCTCATTCCGCAGAACCGGCTGGAAATCTGACTGGGTTATGTGAGCGCCGCTGACGAGTACCAAGGTGGACTGATGTTCAATCTGGACGTTTCGCGTCGTGTTCTGCTGCAGATCACCGACATGAGGACTTTTTTTCTGCCTCGATCTGTACGAGATCATCCAAGTGGAAGACTACAAAGGTAAGGATGATGACGATTTGAATGCTCCAGAAGGACTTCCTGTCGCCGTAGTGAAGAGAACGAGGTGGATGAAAAGAAGCCGGCGAGATTAAGTCGCAGGATCCGGCGGTAAGTGTTTCAGCTGTTTCGCCTTGGACTCGCGTTGTTTGAATAACAGCGGTGTTTTCGCAAGTGTTTTCGCATTGTATCACTATGGCAGCGCTGGGTTCCGACTCTAGTCCCGATTCGCCCCAGATGACCGAATGTTCAGAGTATGATGAGCGGAAGTTAGTAAATTCGTTTGGACTGCTCTCTGCCATCGAAAGACGATATTCGCAAAGGCACCCCTTCTTCCCAGTCACGATGTTCTAGCAAGATTCTAGCAGAATTCTTAGAGAGCTGGATATTCTTAGAGCATTCTAGCAGAAATGTTTTACCGTTCTAGCAGGATTCTGATAGAACCAGCTCTGCTAGAATATTTCGTGACTGGGTTAGAGCTGCTGATTGCACAGTGTCAGGTCGGTTAGATTGACCAGCGGAATTACGGTTCGGTTCTCTAGCATCAACGGAATCGATGATGTGGAGGTGTACACCCTTACCAAAAATCATGATTTTTTGAGTTCCAAATCCCACTTTTCATACGATTTTTTGAGTTCAGGTACTACAACCATAAAAATGGTTATATGGGTTGAACTAAAAAATTCGTATGAAAAGTGGGATTTGGAACTCGAAAAATCATGATTTTTGGTAAGGGTGTAGTGTGATATTTTATACAAATAGGGCGTTTACTCCTACGAAATTGAGTTTCAGAACCTCCGTTATTCTTGGTTTCGCATAATTTACGCCAACCATCAAAGGAAGCGCACTTTTCACAAACGCAGGGGCTCGCCTTCCTTTGAATGCAGATTGCAGAATCTCATGTCTTAAATTATTGTTTATTAATTTCAATTCTTTAGGCAATATTTGTACTTCTAAATCAATTTAGTAGTTAACAACATTTTGGATTCAACGCAAAATTAAATTTGCCTTACGCGCTCTCTCTTTTCTCTTCTCTCGCTATGCTCCGTTACCTGCTCTTTCGCAGGCAAGCGCACTGCGCAGGCAAAAACAGTCTGATGTGAAACGTTTGTGCGGCTGGTTGTTGTTTACGTTTTGTGCGCAGGTATAATTTTCAAACAAATCATTTGATTTACCAAATACTTTGTTTATATTTTTCTTGTTGATCATTTCAGCGCCGTGGAGAACTTGATAAAAACGGAACAACTGGTGCTGGAGATTTTGCCGGCAGCCGGCCGACAATATTGTTCCGCCGAGGATGCGACCAAGCAAACAAACAATTGGCATCAATCATTCTGAATAATCAGATAAGTACATATGATATTTGAATATTATATTCAACATGATACTTTGTGATTTTTTTTCTTCTTACTTTTCCAGGTTTAGACGATTTTGGCAGTATGATCAACTAAACAGAATCGACATCGCCGCTAAAGTTATTGTTGTGAACCAACCGTCAAAAAGTGAACAATTCTGTAAAAAATAGGTAGGTAAAAAATGTAAGAAAAACTTTTACAAACCATTTCAAAACTATTTCTCAAAAAGTAGTAAATTTGTATGATAAACTTTAATTTACCATTTGAAAACTATTTCTCAAATAGTGAAACTGGGAAAAAATGTAGGATAAACTTTAAATAACCATATGAAAACTATTTCCAAAATAGTAGCGCTAGGTAAAAATAGCAAGAAAAACCCTACAAAACCATTTACAAACCCTTTCTAAAATAGTAGACGCAAGGTTAAAATTTGTAAGAAAAACCTTAAAATACTTTTTTAAAACCATTTCTCAAGCAGTAAAAACCGAGAGAAAAAGGTCGCTTTTTCGCGAAAATTGACTTTATTTTTACCATTACACAAATGGTAATCTGACGAAACGTTGTTCGGGGATTTTTAAGGTTACCGTTGCTAACCACCCTCAATTCAGATGGTCGAACTTTATGAAAAATGGTTGGGTACCATTTCCGATATGGTATTTTAAAGGTTTTGCTACCATTTTTCAAATTGTGGTTACGATCTCTGAAATGGTGACAAAACTATTTAACAAAAAGTTTTTTTAAGGTTCTCGTTTATGCGGGTTTTTCGTTGAGTCACGTTGTCTAAACAATCCGAACTGTTTAGTGTAAGGTTTTTGTACCCCAAATAGTTCAAAAATAGTTAGAATCATTAGATTTACTTCAATAAAAACGTCATCATTTGACGATCAGTTTCGTTATGGTTTTGTATAGTGCCGTAACTATATGATAATGGTTAAGTATGTGGTAACTACATCTCTTTTAGTAGTAATATAGTTTGGACTATTCCCCCGATGGTTTTTGATTATGCGGGTAGTCAGGAGTTATGGAAAAATGACATTTCATACGTCTTCAAACGTCTATGCCAAATAGGCTCGCAAATAGGTTTAATTTTGGCAAAAATAAGTCTTCATCTTGCCAAATGAAATGGGGTCCTAAAGCTCTACATAAATTTTTATGTACAACGGTAAAAAACACGCTTTAAACCCATTTCTGATAACTTTTTGTTATTTTAAAGCAAAAAAAAAATTGACAGGACAACCTTTTTTTGATGGATCAACTATGGTCCCCTTGGAAAAAGCTGTCAAGTAGGAACTTTTCTGTCAAGAAGGACCGCGAGGTTAATTTTTCAAAATTGATTTAAAAATCCATTTTAAACTCTTTGTGGTCGTACAAAGAGTCATTTTATTCAGAAAAATAAGCTTCATTCTGTAGAAGAGATTTATCTATGATTCTTCTAAAAAACATGAATTAAAACTGAAAGGCATGAAATTTCGATGAATCTCACACACCGACTGACAGCAGGTTTTTATTTGTATCCAATGGTTTGTTTTGGTCGTACTGGCAGAAGCTTGGGATGAAGGGATGCACGAGCAAGATATATTTTTATTTTCGTTTATTTAGTTCTCTCTCTTTCACACCACATCTGCGTTGCCAGTTAAATGGAAAAAATACAGCAGTGTTGCTAGCAGTAGCATTAAAACAGCTGCATTTGAGCTCATACTACAGCAGTTGTTTTAGAGCTGATTTGTCATCACCTTAGCTGTTTTAGAGCTAACTTGCTGTTGAATGCTAATAAACAGCCAATTTATGATTTTTTTTAGTGCTGGATGGTTACTTGGGAAATTTGATTGCACATTGAAGCCAAACCTAGATAATTTATTGAATTTAAGAAAATCAACCAGAAATGAGCAAAAATAAATTTGATTTATTTCAATTTAGTGTGTATAGACTGAAAGCAAATTTGTTTGCAGCGGCACGCCACCACAAAATCAAAACAAAAACATCTCGCAAACTGTTATCAGCGTTCGATTCCCGTGAAATCATCCGATAATCCGCTGGCAATGCTGCAACCCAAAGTGCTGACGTCGGTTCTCGGCCAGGCCAACACCGGTGGAGTGGAAAACACCATGTAAGTGCGGTTAAAATCTCAAACAACCGAAGCTGATCGAACCATCCCCACAGTCTGCTTACTCACGAGGGTGCCCTGCTGGCCTTTTCCGGGTACGGCGACCGGGACGCGACGATTACGGCGGCCATCGCCAGCAACATTTGGTCCGCGTACGAGAAGAACGGCCGGCAAGCGTTCCGCGAGGACCGGCTGCAGTTTGTGTTTCTGCAGTGCGAGGGCGGAAATGTTATAATTACGCAGGTCGCGAATCTGCTGCTGTGTTTGTACGCACGGGAAAACGTCGGGCTGGGGATTCTGAAGGAGAAGGCGAAAGCGCTGGCCACGTACCTGGAGGGACCGCTGAAGGAGATTGCCACGTCGTAATACGTTTGGGGTGTGAGGGGATGTATTTTTGGGGGTGATTTGAAATACACAGATGTTAATTTACTTTACTCAAGAGACGGGGTGGAACGAGTTTTATTGCGTTTGAGAAATGTTCCGATATTTGAGGATGGAGTAGGGAATGTTAATGCCAAAGTTGGTCAATGGTTTCAAATGGCAGTCTTTGGCGTAATCCCTGATCTGAGTTGTAAATGCTGAAATTTCTTCTTTGCTGAATGTTGTAAACTGGCGGGTCTCGAAACAGACGAGGGCTCCATCTTTGAATAAGTGAGGGAAGTCGTCCTTTAGGAACGAGAAATAGTTGTTGGCTACCACGATGATGTCATACTTGTTTCGTTGGTTTGCCTTTGTTTGAATTTTCAGCACATCCTCGACGGGCAGGAAGTTGATTTTAACATTCTCACAAGGAATCAATGGTTGATCGTATTTGTACGCCTCAACTGGTTCCGCTCTGATTTGGTCCTTGTTCAGATTTTTGCCGGAATCCAGCACGTAGGACCCATATTTGTGAATGTCCTTTGCGTCAAACTCGTAGTCTTTTCTCTCCTGAATTTCGTACATGATTTCAAACACATTCCTCTCGGTTACATCCGTCGAACGATACTCATTGACACCATGCTTGGAGCTGGCCAACTTCTCCTCGGGGCACTTGACCCCAAACGAAATATATGGCCCTGTGCTAATATCCCCTACCAGACCACGATGCATGTAGCTGTCCCCATTCCGACTTAGCCCAACAGCCATAGTTTTATTCGGATCACTCTGCTCGTACTCCGGAAAAGTAAAAGCGATTCCCGTGTCGCGCCAGTGCTTGTACTCCTGCGGACACACCTGTTTGGCGCCATTTTCCCTCAATCTCATGTGCAAGTCCCAGTCGAAGGCGCCCATTTTGTTGTCGTAACGGGTCCCGAGTGCGGCTCTAACACGTGCTAAAAATATAAAAAAAAGTTAAATCTCAAACCAAATCAAACCTCACCAAAACTACCATCCCAATAGTGCGCCACATTGAAAACATGCTTCTCACGGTTCGTCCAAAAGTGAAACACATCCTCCAGCTGGTCCCGCTCCTTGTACCGCAGCCCCTCCAGAGAAAATATCGGCGCAATCCGCTCCCCCCACTCCAAATCCGTAACCATCCTCGTCAGAACCGCCGCCTTGGCGTTCAAATACCCGCTCGAAAACGGACGCACCAACGTGTTCCCAAACAGGTCCATGAACAAGTGCACCTTCCCGCGAATCGAAAGCAGCTGACCGCTCTCGAATGCCACCGTCGTCAGCAGCAGGTTCCGCGCGACCAGCTCCAGACATCCTTCGAGCAGGTAAAAGTTAAGCCTGGTGCCGTGTTTGAACGCACGGGCCGCGCTCTTGAGCACGTGGCGGGGATCGCCCAGGCCAAACAGCAGGATGTTCAGCTCCGGCGGGATGTCCTCGGATGTGTCGAGGGATTTACGGTACTCCTCGTAGAGGTCCAAAGCTTCGCTGAAACCCCAAAACATGACGGAAAAAAGGGATACGACTTTTGACGCTTTTGAACGATTCGAGTGGGCAACAAACAACCGGGCGTTTCCATGACGATTGCTATGTGCTGTGGGTACCGTTAGAAGGTGCGGATTGTGAAACATCCTCATTTAGGGAACCTACTCCAAATTTGAAATTTTAAATTTCTAATGATTGAATTTTCCTAATAAAATACAAAACACAAAAATTCTGGAGTTTTTTTTTAAAAGGTCCAATAAACCAAATTTTCAGTTTTTGCTTTTTGGGTGTTTTTGATACCGCCTTGAGTCAGGAGTCTTGAAAAACACCCAAAATGCAAAAACTGATAATTTGGTTAATTGGACCTTTTAAAAAAAACTCCAGAATTGCTAAAAGTTCGCACAAATTAAACTGTGTTTTGAATTACCTCTGACCGATCCACGTAGCCCAGTGGTAACGTTTCCGCTTCGAAAGTGGTAGATCCCGGCTCGGACCAACACATCTGGTGATCTGCTTAGTAAAGGGAAGATAATGTATCGTCACAAACTGGACCTTATCAAGACACCTTAGGAAGACAACCTATGGAATGTTTAACATTAACCATAAAAATTTTTAACATTAAGTTGATATATAAACTGTCACTGAATCCGCTTTTGCCTTCCCCTCAGGAACAGGGAAAGATTTACTTGGATTTACCTCGGAAACGGTGCAATTTATTGAAATTTCTGTAAAATACTAATTGATTTTTAATCTGATTTTTCTTCTTAAACATTCCAACTCCCAAGGCTCCAAAAAAGTTGGAACGGTAACTTCAACTCGATTCCTGTTTCCAGTGATTTGTTAGGATGTCTAGATGATCCTAGAACTTTGCAGAATTCAATTTGAACAAATCTATAATTTTTGCAATCAAAAACATCGTTCCAACTTTTTTTCGCGTGTAAAAAAAATCGGCAAAATTTTCGCGGAGGCAGTCGTTTAAAAAAAAATGGAACGATGTTTTCGGTTGCAGAAATTACAGATTTGTTCAAATCAAGTTCTGCAAAATTTTAGAATCATCTGGACATTCTTACAAATTGAGTTGAGTTATGCCCGAGAACCACAAATTAAAAAATAATGTAAATTTGGAAGCTGTAATTTTGGAAGATTGAATATTACCTCTTTTATGACCTCAATTTAGACTGAAAAAGTGACATTACACTAGGAAAGTGGTAAAATTACACATTTCCAGAGGTAAAATTACCCCTTTTTCTGACATAAAAGATGTACCCCTTCCCAGATGTAATATTACCATGATTTTTTTCTGTGCAGCCGGTGCGACTTTCAAATCATACACAGAAAAAAAAATGATGGTAGAGGAAGGTGGGGCAAGACGACCATATGGGGCAAGAGGAACAATCGCTCGTACGGCAGTAATTTTTACAATTTTGATTATTTCCAGTATGAGGAATTGTTGCTAGCAATGCAATCAGCTGATTCTACTACCACATAACCGCCAAAACAACGTAAACGCCACTGGCATAAGATTGAATGAAGTTTTTTCTAAACCTTTGTTTTCTTATAATATTTGTAATGTGCAAAATAAGGCTTAGGGTTCGCCTTAAGGCTCATTTTATCAAAATGCTATTTTTCCTAGATCAGTAGTGTCCCTACCAATGACTTGCACCTATTTAAAAGGATGATTTAACTTTTGGTTATTTTTGTTGAGAGCTTTTAAAAAATCATGTTCAGGTGGGGCAAGTGTACCATATGGATTTTTAGTACAGAAAAAAATACGGATTGCTGCAACAACATATTTTATTGTGAAATAAATACATAAAAGTACTTAAAAACTGATAAACAATTGTTAAAAAAAATTGTCCATACAAAATATAGTGATATCATGAAAATTTACTATTTATCATCTAAGTATTTTGTTTTCGTAGAAACGAACAAAGTATTATTTTTTAATCTAAAAATGAAAGAAACGTTTCAAATACATTCTAATCTGATGTATCTAAGTGATAACAGTTTAATTGTTAGCAAATTAACATGTTGTTTCATGCATTGCACAGTGGGCGAAATGGAACCCAAAATCGGACTTAATTGAACGCGGCTGGTTCCCTGGTATGAAAAATAGTGTTTCTCATGTAAAAAAATCCGGGGAATCGAATGGTGATGGTTTCATCCACCGCACGAAACGGCAAAGGGTCCATTTTGCCCCAATTCCCCATTTTATAACATTTTTCTTGAAAATTGGTCTGTATTTAGAGCGGAGGCTTTATGCGGCCATCAAAATGCACTTAACTTATGTGAAAATGTCCCAGGAATCTAGTAAAAATAACCACTTGCACCGCAAAATCATCTAGGGTCCATTTAACCCCAATTCCGCTATAAAAGCATTTTTGGCCATTTTCAAATGTTAGGTCAGATTTTAAAAATCTGAAAATATTTTTATCGTAAAGATCAGACAATTTTACATAAGAATGACGATTTGCATTTGATAGTTTGACACATTTATGCTGATAAAAATAAAAAAAATTGCAAAAGGCAGTTTATTCTGCGTTTGGGAAAATTGGCTTGAAACTGATTCTTCAATCTTTTTATTTAATTTAATTTCTATATCAACATAAATGTATCAAACTAACAAGTGCAAATCGTCATCCTTATGTAAAATTGTCTGATCTTTACGATAAAAATATTTTCAGATTTTAAAATCTGACCTAACATTTGAAAAGGGCCAAAAATGCTTTTACAGCGGAATTGGGGTTAAATGGACCCTAGATTTTTGCGGTGCAAGTGGTTATTTTACTGGATTCCTGGAACATTTTCACATAAGTTAAGTGCATTTTGATGGCCGCATCCTCCTCTAAATCAGACCAATTTTCAGAAAAATGTTATAAATGGGGAATTGGGGCAAAATGGACCCTTTGTTTCGTGCGGTGGATGAAACCCATTCGATTCCCGGACATGAGAAACACTATTTTTCATACCAGGGAACCAGCCGCGTTCAATTAAGTCCGATTTTGGGTTCCATTTCGCCCACTGTGCATTGTTCCTCTTGCCCCAACGCGTTGCAACGGGTTGTCCGTCTTGCCCCACCAGTTGAGTAGAACGTACGGAAAATCAACATTTTTTGAAAAACTTGTTCTATCAAAGTCTCAGTCATGACCTGGAATTAGATGATTATAAAAAAATCCGACAGATTTTTTAACGTTTTTAATGGGCATTTTCTTAGCTTGTTACACTTGCCCCACTTTCCCCTAATGTTCATCAGGAAATGGTGACAGATTTTGTGGCAAAAAAAGTAATATTACATCAGTAATTGGTGAATTTTCATCAGTTTCTAATGAATATTCATCAGGTTCACGTTTTTTTTCATTTTTTTGAGTAATATTACTCAAAAAAAAGGTAATATTTACCAAATTTTCAACACTCCAAAATTCAACTCTTTTTTTACTGTGTAGGCAAGTACGGTGAGTGTTTTTAATAGTTCCGTTTTTTGCATTTTTTTTTTGTGACATAAAAGCAACCACTAGCGTGACCAGCTCTTTGAGGAAGCTGGGGCAATAATATGGACGTTTTGAAAAAAAAAAAAATGGTACTAATTCCTGAGGATGGTTTGCCAGATGCCCCATGTTGCACCACCCTGTGCACGCTAGTGAAAACAATCATACAAAAAATCATTTTGACAAGATAAGAAATTTTCTTACATTTTTTTTCTTTTTGAATTTGTTTATCGAACATACAGTTGTTCAGATACATACTTTGTTAACCCTCTAACGCCCAGAGCTGTTTACTTATCGTAAAAATAGTAAATGGCTTAATTTTGGTACAATAATGCAGGAAATACTTTACTTTGACCCACAAACATCGAATTGAGGCAAAAAAGTAGAATTTGAAGTGGTGCACCAGAGCACCATCAGGAAGATGAGAAACTTTTTTTAAAACTACAAAATCTCGTTTTCTTCAAATCTATTGGTTCATTTGTTTGAAAACGCTTCGAAATGTGTTAAAAACTACTTATTCTTTGCTGTAAGACCATATTTCTGAAGTATTAACTACAAATTCTAAAATCTCTGCATTTTCAGGTTTCTTTGATTGGCTCATTCAAAACCCACAAACAACCATTTTCATGAAAAATGAGGAAAATAATAAAATTATCGGTCTAATTACAATGTTTTGTCTTGTTTATGAATAGTCAAAACGTTTATAAACTTTTGTTTTGATAAAAATAAGCTTTTCTGTAATTTAGAAAAAGTGCTCCTGAATATTTAGTTGCTCATATGCCTAGGTGGTGCTCTGGTGCACCAAATGAAAAAGGTTGAAAAACACTTAAAACCGGTCCAAACTCACAATGTTATTCACAGGGGTTCTTGTCCAAGGTTCAAATGATAGCAAAACATTTTTGTTTCATAAAATTTTGTGTTTGGTATTTTTATGGGCTTTCGAAAACAGGTCTTATTTATTTCCTAAAATTGGCCCATTTTTGTTTACATTTCACACTGTAACTTTGCTTGTGCTTAACCAAATTTGATGAAATTTGGGGAGATGTTAGTATACATTCTACATGAACACCTGCAACTTAAAGCATCATGAAAAGTTGTGTCAGTTCAGAGATATTTGAGTTCAAAGTTTTGGTGCTCTGGAGTAACCATGGGCGTGAGAGGGTTAAGTTGCAGGTGTTCATATAGAATGTATACTAACATCTCCCCAAATTTCATCAAATTTGGTTAAGCACAAGCAAAGTTACAGTGTGAAATGTAAACAAAAATGGGCCAATTTTAGGGAAATAAATAAGACCTGTTTTCGAAAGCCCATAAAAAATACCAAACACAAAATTTTATGAAACAAAAAATGTTTTGCTATCATTTGAACCTTGGACAAGAACCCCTGTGAATAACATTGTGAGTTTGGACCGGTTTTAAGTGTTTTTCAACCTTTTTCATTTGGTGCACCAGAGCACCACCTAGGCATATGAGCAACTAAATATTCAGGAGCACTTTTTCTAAATTACAGAAAAAGCTTTTTTATCAAAACAAAGTTTATAAACGTTTTGACTATTCATAAACAAGACAAAACATTGTTGTTAGACCGACAGTTTTATTATTTTCCTCATTTTCATGAAAATGGTTGTTTGTGAGTTTTGAATGAGCCAATCAAAGAAACCTGAAAATGCAGAGATTTTAGAATTTGTAGTTAATACTTCAGAAATATGGTCTTACAGCAAAGAATAAGTAGTTTTAACACATTTCGAAGCGTTTTCAAACAAATGAACCAATAGATTTGAAGAAAACGAGATTTTGTAGTTTTAAAAAAAGTTGCTCATCTTCCTGATGGTGCTCTGGTGCACCACTTCAAATTCTACTTTTTTGCCTCAATTCGATGTTTGTGGGTCAAAGTAAAGTATTTCCTGCATTATTGTACCAAAATTAAGCCATTTACTATTTTTACGATAAGTAAACAGCTCTGGGCGTTAGAGGGTTAAAGCATCATGAAAAGTTGTGTCAGTTCCGAGATATTTGAGTTCAAAGTTTTGGTGCTCTGGAGTAACCATGGGCGTGAGAGGGTTAAATAAAAACCGCTACGAAGGGTTAACCTGTTGGCGCTAGAGGTCAAATCCTAACGTCATATCCTAACATTTCCACAAAAAAAATCGAAATAAACAATAATTTAAAATTCAAACAAATCAACTTGAAATGTATTTAACTTGAAAACGATGCACTCCATCCAAAAAAGTTTAAAGTCGTTTTCAATTGCAAATTTGGATTTCCTTCAGTTTTCTAGAACAAATTACTGCATATTTTTGGTTTATCACTTTATCAAAATTTCACTAAAGTACTTTTTGATTGCAAATTTGATTTTACATCGAAAAATGAAGTTGAAACATTTTTGCGACCAGTATTTCGATTTTTTGAAAAAAATCAGTATTGATTCAAAAAATCATAACTCGCTCAAAGATGTTTTGCACAACCTGGAAATTTCTGAAAAGTTGGCATTTGATGTCCTCTAAAACATATAAAAAAATAAAATAAAATAAAATTAGCGTTTTTTTGCAAATTAAGTTTTAGTGACAAAAAGTGTAGTCCATATCCATACCTACAACTTTGCCCAAGACACCAAATCGATCAAAAAATTCCTTCAAAAGATACAGATTTTTAAATTTTCATACATCATTTTTGTAAGGCCAGCTGCCAAATTTGTATGGAAAATTATATGGACAAACTAATGATGCAAAATGGCTTCTTTGGGCATACCGAAGGCACCAAAAAAGTTTCAGTCGGATTAAAAAATACAAAAAAAAAAATCGAATGACCGAAATCTGAGAGAACTGCTCATATCTAATCGCAGTTGAATTAATTGTTTTTTTTTTTTAAATAATGAGAAATGAATTGCATTTTTTTTTTTAAATATGTATTAGGTTTATGTTTCAAAACATGTATGAGTAAATTATCTTGAAAAGTGAAATGGTCTTTAAATAAATTTAAACGATATTCATTCATGTCTTACACAATTTATATGGTGGTAATCTCAAAAACAAAATGGATCTTCTTTATTTTGAATAATAAAAATATTTAAAAAATAGTTGTCACTAAACGTTAAACAATATGTTTGTTTGACCGTTTGGATCATGGATTTTAATGGCAAAAACCTTTTTTTATATAAATAATTGATTTGTTTGAAATATCTTTTAGACTTGAATTCGTTATTTTGTACAGAATTGCATATAATTCAATTTTTATTTAACCTTCGTAAGAATCATAATATGCATAATTACTCCCGATTTCAATACCCCATCCCTTCGCATTGCACCGGGACGCACGAGGGCGTGATAAACGTTAGCTTGGGCCAAACCCCTTGACGAGTAACGCGCGCCGGCGTTTAATTCTGCAAACCCCGCTCCACCCAGATGAGAGGAAAACTCTGCTGCTCTTCCTGGATGAAAAGCACGACGAAGAATCCCGGTAGAACGGCACTTCCTCGCCGCCCGAACGGTTTGGCTTGATTTAGCGTGGGGGCACAAACTTGAAAGCGGAATATGTGATGAGAAGTGGTTTTCCGACCTGCACCTGCAAACCACCTTCCACCACCCCCACGCCCCTTACGGTTGTTTTCCTTTTATGGCTTGGGGCGCGTTTTAAGTTGTGCATTTTGTGGACGTGCACTTCCTGTGGAGCTTCCCATTTTAAAAATTTGGGCTTGACTAGTTACACTCAAAAGGAGTTTTCTATTTTTTTTATGAATAAATTTTAATTTTAAAAACTAGTTGCATTCGTTTAGGGAGCTTTTCAAATTTTGTTAAGATTTAG